>NW_024080946.1:66407-82267 GCF_003009895.1 Hyaena hyaena
CTCTCCCTGCCCCTCCTCTGCTCACACACACTCTCTCAAAATAAATAAATAAACATTAAAAAAGAAAGAAAAAAAGAACCCCAGGAGTCCAGGACTGACAGAGCTATGATCTCAGGAATCTAGCTTCTTTTGGTTCACCACTCTACCATCTACAAGGTTTGCCCCTCACTGTCATAGTTTAGTATTTCTGTTAGAGCTCCAAATAACACATCCATGCTTCAAGTAGAAATTGAGGAGAAAGAAAGAGACAGACTATTTAAGGAGAATTCCTAGAAGAATAATATCACTTATATATCACTGGCTAAACCCTAGTCGCATAGTCATGTCCAACCAAAAGAGAGTCTTAGTTAAGCAACAATTATACTGATACTCTTTTGGAAGAAAGAGAAAAAAAAAACGATATTAGGAAGCAACTGGTAGTCCCTACCACAGTCTGCCAATTAGTCTGACAAAGTGCCAACACATTATCCAGAACTACCTGTTAACCAGGCATATGGGGAACTCCCCAGGAATGAAACCATGGATGTAGGGATATGAGAGGTAACCATACATAAAGAGCCTTTTGCTTGTGCAACATACATGTGCTTTAAGTACCCGCATCTTGCCCAATCCCACATATATCACTTTTTTTTTTTTTAATATATATTTTTTTATTTAGTTCTAGGAGAGAGAGAGACAGCGCGAGCAGGGGAGGGTCAGAGAGAGAGGGAGACACAGACTCTGAAACAGGCTCCAGGCTCTGAGCTGGCAGTCAGCACAGAGCCCGACGCGGGGCTCGAACCCACGAACCGCGAGATCATGACCCAAGCGAAAGTCGGACGCCCAACCGACTAAGCCACCCAGGCGCCCCCCCGACTGAATTTTTAAACTTACGTTCCTGCATATTTAATTTCTAAGATCTGGGTGGAAGGTGTTCTCTGAATTTTCTCTTTGAGAGTGCATTGTAGTTCCTTAAAGGTCTTCCTTTATCTCTGATGCTATTCCTTTTAATTTTCTTTGAAGTGGGCTCTGCTGCCTCCGCCAGAGGGGCTCTCAGACCCTCCGTTTTCCTTTCTATTTTCCCTGTTTGAGGCTTTCTCTGGGTGATCCTTGCCTGTCTATTCATGTCTGAAAGGGAAGTACTAAAAGCTGATTAAACACATGAAGAGTAGTTGTAAGAGGGGAAACAGGAAATTGCCCCAATGCCCATCAGTAGTAGAATGGAATAAAGCAGTGTATTCCCGTACGGGATACTAGGCAGCAGCGAGAACGAATGATTTATACACACATTTGTAAAGGTGACTCTCACAAACATGACATTCAATAAGAGCAGCACGCATGCATGGCTGTGTGCTTCACAGAAAACCCGGAAGTCAGGATCGTGGTTACCTCTGAAACAGGGTGGAGGCTGGGAGGGGAAGAGAGGGCTTCTGGGATGCTGACGTGTTCCATTTCTTGAGCTGGGCCCGGGCCCCACGTGTGCTCAGCTAGGGGAGATTTATCTCGGTGGTGGATGCTGGCCACGAGCGCAATCCCCACGTGTTGATTATACTTTAATTCGGCTAACATCATAAAAGCGACACTGTGTGTTGGGGTTGGGGCTCGTGAGTGGGTGGCGTCCCCGCAGGGCCAAGCTGTCCGCCTGGCTGTCCCTCTGTCCTGAGTGTACGGGGAGGGCCTGGGCTCTCCAGACCTCCTGTGCAGACTCCCTATGTTCCCTTCTCGTTTAGTAAGGAGCCTCGCGTCGGCCGCAGAGGGGCTGAGCTCCCTCACCCCAGCGGACCCCTGCCGGCTTCTGCAGAGGGCAGATGGGGGCAGAGGGAGGCCCCACATGCACAGGTGGGATGGGGAACAAGGGGATCCAAGTGGCCAGACCCATCTCCAAAGTGTCTGGTGTCCCCAATTCCACAGACTCGCTGGAGCTCTGCTTCCGAGCTGGCCTGACTCTGTCTGGCTTCCTCGGTCTGGCATCTGAAGGATCTTTATTTCCCTGCATTTTCTGTTTTGTCTTCCTGGGCCTCCTATTAGTGAGCGAGGGACCATCTGGACTAATTTACTAAGACTTATTTTTCCTCTCGTAAGTTCTATCTCCCTTTTCTTTGGTTCTGCTTTCTAGTATATTTCTTCAGCTTTCTCGTCCCGTCCTTATGCAGATTTTAAAAGCCCAGCTATCATATTTTTGTATTTTTTAATTAAACTTTTAATTTTGAGATCATTATATTCACATGCAGTTATAAGAAAGGATGTAGAGAGATCCTGGGTACAATTCACTCAGTTTCCCCCAGTGGTAACATCTTACAAAGCTACAGCACAGATATCACGATGGATATTGACATTAATACAGTCTTGATACAGAACATTCCATCACAAGGATCCCTTTTATAGCCAGAGCCCCCCTTCCACCCCAAACCCCTGCCCCGCCTTATCCCTGATTCCTGGCAATCACTAATCTGTTCTTTGTTTCTATAATTTTGTCATTTCAAGAATGTATACGAATGGAATTGTACAGTGTGTAACCTTTCACGACTGGCTTCTTTCCTTCCCTAGAGACTCATCCAAGTTGCTGCCTGTATCCACACTTTGCTACTTCATTGCCAAGTAGGATTTCACGGTGTAGATGCACCATGTCCTGGGGAAGGACTTCAGAGTTGTTTCAGTTTGGGGCTTTAATAAAGAAATAAAGTCGCTGTGATTATTCTACATAGATTGTTGCAGGAACACAGATTTTCACTCTTCTCTGATAAGCGCCCTGATGAGCAATTGTTGAGTTGTATCATAGCTGCATGTTTAGTTTTATATGAAACTGAGTTTTCCAGAGCGGCTGTATCATTTTACATTTCAACCAACAATGGGTGAGCAATACAATTTCTCTGCATCCTCATCAGCATTGGGTGTTATCACTATTTTGAATTTTAGCCACTTTGATAGGTGTATGGCATCTCTTTTTACGGTTTGAACTTACGGTTCCTTAATGGTTAACGATATTGAACATCTTTTGGTGCTCTCAATCATCATTCATGTATCTTTATTCGCAAACTGTCTGTTCATGTCTTTTGCCCATTTTCTAATTGGACTGTATTTTTTTTTCTCTGATAGGTTTTGAGAGTTCTTTATATATTCTAGATATTAGTCCTCTGTTGGGTATATGGTTTGCAGATATTTCTCCCAGACTGTATCTTGCCTTTTCATCTTGCTAATACAGACTTTTCAAGCAAAAGTTTTTAATTTGGGTGAATTCTAATTTGTCACAATTTCCTTTTATGGATCATGCATTTGGTGTCAAGCCTAAGAACTCTTTGCAAAGCCCTAGACCCTGAAGAGTCTCTCCTGTTTTTTTTTTCGCCTAAAAGTTTTATAGTCCATGATCTATTTTGAGTTCCTTTTTATGTAATGTATGAGGCTGAGGTTTTCACAGCTATCATTTAAAAAGTTATTAGCCTTGGGGCGCCTGGGTGGCTTAGTCGGTTAAGCGTCCGACTTTCGCTTAGGTCATGGTCTCGCGGTTCGTGGGTTCGAGCCCCGCGTCGGGCTCTGAGCTGACTGCCAGCTCAGAGCCTGGAGCCTGTTTCAGAGTCTGTGACTCCCTCTCTCTCTGACCCTCCCCTGCTCATGCTTTCTCTCTCTCTCTCCTAGAAATAAATTAAAAAATTAAAATAAATAAATAAATAAATAAAAAGTTATTAGCCTTTATTTTTAGGACAGTTTTAGATTTACAGAAAAAACTGGGTAGATTATATAGAGTTCTATATACTCTTCCTCTCCCTCACATGGCTTCTCTGCCTTAGTGTCGTTATAATTAATGAGTCAGTATTAACACATTATTATTCACTAAACTTCATTATTCACACTTAGCGCTGTACACTTCTATGGGTTTTGACATGCATAATGTCATAGACCCCCGCTATAGTGTCATACTGAATAGCTTCACTGACCTAAAAAGGTGCCGTAGTAACCACTGCTTCTTTTTAAGTTTTTTATTTTATTTATTTTGAGGGAGAGATAGAGAGCACAAGCGAGGGAGGGGCAGAGAGAGGGAGAGAGAGGATCCCAAGCAGGCTCCGCACTGCCAACACAGAGCCCGATGCGGGGCTCGAACCCACGAACCGCGAGATATGACCTGAGCCGAAATCAAGAGTCGGACGCCCAGCCGACTGTGACACCCAGGTGCCCCACCACTGATCTTTTTACTGTCTTTACAGTTTTGCCTTTTCCAGAGCGTTATGAAGTCGGGATCATGTGGTATGCCGCCTTTCCGTGCTGGCGTCTGTCACTCAGCAGCATGCATTTAACATTCCTCCACTTATCTGTGTGACTTGACAGCTCTTTTCTTTTTTATCGCTGGATAATATTCTATTGCCTGCACGTACCGCATGTGTTTATCCACGCACGTAGGACAGACATCTTGGATGCTTCCGGTTTGCGGCAATTATGAATAAAACTGCTATAAACATGGCAGTAGTTTTTGTGTGGACATATGTTTTCTTTTTCTTTTTTTTTTTTAAGTTTATTTATTTTGAGAAAGAGAGAGAGAGGAAGAGAGGGGGAGGGGCAGAAAGAGAGGGGGACAGAGGGTCTGAAGCAGGCTCTGCGCCGACAGCAGAGAGTCTGACGCGGGGCTCAAACTCATGAACCGTGAGATCACGTCCTGAGCCAAAGTCGGATGTTCAACCAACGGAGCCGCCCGGGTGCCCCTGGACATATGTTTTCAACTGATTTGGGTAAGTACCTAGGAGCATAATTGCTAGCTCAGATGGTACGACTATGGATAGTTTTGTAAAAAACTGCCAGTCTTCCAAAAGAGGTCTACTGTTTTACATTACTGCTGGCAACGAATGAGCGTTTCTCTCACTCCACGTCCTCCCCAGCATTTTCTACTGAGGTGTTAAAAATGAGCATACTTGGGGCGCCCGGGGGCCCAGGTGGTTAAGTCTTTGACTCCAGCTCAGGTCATGATCTCGCGGTTCGTGGGTTCGAGCCCCGCGTCGGGCTCTGTGCTGACTGCCAGCTCAGAGCCTGGAGCCTGTTTCAGAGTCTGCGTCTCCCTCTCTCTCTGACCCTCCCCTGCTCACGCTGTCTCTCTCTCTCTCTCTCTCCTAGAAATAAATAAAAATATTAAAAAATAAATAAATAAATAAAATAAAATAAATAAAACATTTAAAAAAATTTAAAAATGAGCATACTGTTCTTGTCTTATGGATGTAGCATTTCTCTCGTTTATGTAAGAATATTAATGAGCATTAAAAAAAAACCCTTCTGTCTGTTTCCTACTTTATCTTTGTTTTTCTAATTTCCTTCTCTGTTTTTTTCTTCTCCATCTTTCATTTGGGGGCTTTCTGCATACGCCTGGTCATCCTTGGCTTTCCATTCATAATCAAGAGCTAAGTGGATGTTCTGTACTCATGGGCTGGGCTTTTTTAATTGGTGAGCTTATTGTTTTGATTAATTGCAAGGCAGAACAGCTATTTTATCGGGAGGCTGCCAACTGGTTGGAGAACTCTCTGGTCTTCTACTGCAAGGAAGAGGAGGTGAGTAGCCTTCTTCCTGCTGATGTTGGACGCGGGGCAGAGGAGAAGAGTTAAGTATCCAGACTTTCTTTTTTCTTTTCAATTTTTTAAATATTTATTTATTTTTGAGAGACAGAGCACAAGCAGGGGAGGGGCAGAGAGAGGGGGAGACACAGCATCGGAAGCAGGCTCCAGGCTCTGAGCTGTCAGCACAGAGTCCCACGTGGGGTTTGAACCCACCATCTGGGAGATCGTGACCTGAGCCGAAGTTGGACGCTTAACCGATTGAGCCACCAGGGCGCCCGTTAAGTGTCTAGACTTTCAAGTATTCGCTCTGTATTCAGCTGTGGGTCTCCCTCATCCGTCCCCTTCAATATACCAACAGAGTAAGTCTGCGGTCTCATGTTTGTGCGCCAGCACCTGCCAGGGTGTTAGGGGACGGGCAGGGTAAGGGATTGGCTGTAACGAAGAAAGACTTTCAATCTATTCTTCAGTTTTCTTCTTGAGTCCCGTGCCTTTCCTTATTGGTATACTGGGGATCCGTCCAGGAAAAACGGGCTCACTTGTAATCTGTATCTTCCTTAGTTTGCCCTTGAGGTTGAGACTTGTCTAACTAGGTAATTCAGGTGTTCTTTTTCACATTTCTCAAACCGTGGGAATCTCTCTCCACCGACGTTCCCTCTTACGTTTCCTGTGCCTTTGTGGTTTCAGTTTTTAAAGACATTTACAATTCCTTTAGGCTGATCTTGGGTGAAAGCAGAAAGAAACTCATGGTCGATCCATCACCTTGACCCAAATCCCTCAATTATTTGACAAATGTACAATTAGAAGATAGAGAAATCCTTTAAGCATTACAGAAGCGTGTAAACAAAAACAAGTGACGTTTTCTCGCCGTCTTCTGCCACTTTTCCGTTTCCCAGATGTCCCCACTATTAACCCTTGGGTGTGTATCTTTTCAGATATTTGTCTACACACATGGATGATTACACCCTTAGCACGCATACCTGTGCGAACTCGTTCCCGCACCTGTGATGAGATGATACCGCTTCGGGGGACGTGGAGTCAGTCGCGCCCCTCAGATTCTTCTAGAAACAGCTCGCTGCCCCACAGGGAGGAGTGTGGTGTGTGGCTGACAGCGACGGGCTCTGAGCTCCATCAGGATTTGCCGCAGGTTCTAAAGGAAGATCTCCGTCTTCCCGGGGCAGCCCCAGCTGCCACCAGCCAGGCGCCCGTGCCGCGTGCCACCCGCCTGCCTGTGCCCCTCGTGGGCTCCCCGAGTGGCCGGCCTGGCTCTGGAGCTTCCACTGGGGTCAAGACCGTCAGGTCTGTGTGGCCAGTGAGGTCTCCCCCACCCAGTCGTGCCTCCCTCCCTTCCTTTTCCAGCCAACCTTCGGTGCTGCCCTGTCACAGCATTTGCTCCCTGCAGGACCCAGGGACACCCTCTGTCTGCACCCTGGCTCTTTGCAGGGACCCCTGTCTACGTCACTGCGTGTAGATCTGCCCCATCCCTTGTTGAGTAGTTTTTTGGCAAAGACGTATCATAATTATTTAACCATTATCTTTTTGACGGACCTTTCGAGGGCTCTCATTTTTCTTTAAAACCCCGTGATATTTTATTTTATTTTAAATGTTTATTTATGTTTGGAGAGAAAGAACACAAGCAGGGGAGGGGCAGAGACAGAGGGAGAGAGAAGGAGAGAGAACTCCAAGCAGGCTCTGGCACAATCTGGCCGGGCTCGAACTCACGAACCGCGAGTTCACGACCTGGGCGGAAATCAACAGTCAGATGCTCAACCCACTTAGCCCCCCAGGAACTCCCAAAACCCTGTGATATTTTAAAGATGTCTATTTCAGCACAATAGATTAGTTTCAAACGATTTATGGTCTTATTTTCTCTTTCCACGTCTCACCCGCGAATATGTGCATCGCAGACCGCGGACCTTGCTTCGATGTAGCAGCCCTTTTCCTCAGAGAGAAGGGAGAGGCGTGGGAGACAGGGTCCTCCGAGCCCCTCGCCCCCGTGGCTTCCTCGGGAGTTGCCGTGAAAGGGCCGTTTACATACACAGGACCCACAAGGTGATTACACACCATTCCTGCCCTTTCACTATAGCTGACTCTCAAGGAAGCTTCTGGTAGACACCATGGGCGTGAATGCTTCCACCAACCAGAGACTTTAAACATAAGAATTTTATTCTCCTCACACGTCACTGTAGGATTCTGCAGGTCTTTCCTGCATTTTCATGCTTAAAAATATTTTCCCCTTGTCATTCCTGTCACGCCACACTCAGATTGATCATCTGGCCTCTTTCTCACCTCGGAGGCGCCCGGCGCTCAGAGCTTCCCTCTGTGGACTTGACTCTTTCTTCTCATGTCGTGTGGGGCTTCTCCTCTCTCAGCCTGCCCCGTCCTGGGGGGGGGGGGGTTGTTCCCTGGGAGACCCTCACGGACTCTCCGCTTGCTCCCCAGCATACTCGAGAGGGCGTGTGGGACATTTCCTCTAGCAGCCCGGCCCCCTGCCCAGCCCGCGTCCACTCCTGGTTTGGGAGGTGTGCGTGGAAGTCTGTAGAAAGAGCAAGGATCCCCGGAGGTTACCAACAGGGGCTTGTGGGTCAGAGCAGATGCTCAAAGCACATGGCTCCTTAAATAAACTTAAATCCCAGAGCGAGAAGCACGGGGGTAGAGGTGGGGAGGGGACGCACTTCCGGCAGGTGGGACGCCACATCCCTGGCCCAGGTCCCCCCCCCGCCCCGCCCCCAGCACGCGCTGCGTTGCAAGAACCAGAGTTGAAGACGGTCAGGGATCCCACGGACAGAAGGAGCCGGGGACCAAGGACATGCCTGCTCCGCTGGGACCACGAGCTGAGAGCTGCCACACGCCCACCGGCCACTTAGTGCTCGCCAGCCGTGGATTCTATCTGGAAGAGGACGGGGGGTCCCGACGGGCTTCACCAGCGAGGGACCAGTGTAAGACCTCACGAAGATGAGGTGACACATGGCTTGTGACGTATCGTGTAAATTCCACGTTGCCTATTTAGCCTGCCGTGTACACTTAGCGCGTCTTGGTCTTTCTGTCTCTTTTTAGCTACGTTCACCACACACGTGCTCCGTGTCCTCTGACATGTCTCCTAGGTCATCAGCTTACTGATCTGCGCTCCACTCTTTAAATTCCTTTTAATGTTTATTTATTTTTGAGAAAGAGAGAGAGATAGAGCATGAGCAGGGGAGGGGCAGAGAGAGAGGGAGACACAAAGTCTGAAGCAGCTCCAGGCCGACGCGGGGCTCAAACCCACGACCCGTGAGATCATGACCTGAGCCGAAGTCGGACGCTTACCCGACGGAGCCCCCAGGCGCCCCTGTGATTCCCTCTTGAATGTCGCCCTTGCCGTCCAGCAGAGCTAAACGCTCTCAGGGTACCAAGTGCACGTTAACATAATCTTTCTCCCGAACCCTTTTACAAAGTTCGTCACGTCTTGTACACATGAGAGTGTGTGCACAGGGATAATAGAGCAAATCCCTGAGTACCGCATCTCGGGGGTCCCCGAGAAGCCCCCGCTGCCCCAGCCTCCCCAGAGTAACTTCCTGTCCTACAATCTATGCCCAATGTTTATCGGCTTCTATTGATAGTTTCATCCGAAACAATATATCGCTGGTTTTGCCCAGTTTTGAATTTATGTAAATAGAGTCACACTCTGTGCATCCGCGGTGATTTGCCCGTCTTCCTTCACATCGGGGGCTTGAGATTAAGTGGGGTGAGGTGTGGCTGGGGCTCCCTCAGGACGACCCACGGTCCCGCCAGGGCCAGTCCTGGGAAGGGCATTGCCGGTTGTCGCTGCTGCAGAGTGCTCTGTGGCACGAACGGACCACGTTTCACATGTCCACGGGCACGTGGCCGATTTCCCTCTGGGGCTGTTGGACCAGGGACAAACCGGCCCTTGGCGCGCGTGGCTTTCTTCCCAGGAGAGCAATTGCTGGTGGTCAGTATTGCGGAGCTGACATTCAGGACAACAGCAGCCTGTTGGCCCGAGGGACGGACGGAGGCCACAGCTCGCCCACCAGCCACGGGAGAGCATCCCACTCCTCCACACCCACCGGCTCTTGGTTTTGTCCAACTTCTATTTTTGCTCACTCGGTGGGTGTGAAATGGATCCCACTGTAGTTTCCATTAGAATTTCCAAGGTTATGAATAAGGTGTGTGTGAGCCATTTGGGTTTCCTTTGTGCGAAGTGTCTATTCATGTCTCTTGCCCACTTTTCTGTTACACTATTTCTCTACTGACTGTCGGAGTCCTTTATACCTTCCGGAAATTAATCCCCACCAGGTCCGTGTTCCAAATTCTTTCTATTAGTTTGTGACTGATCGTTTCATTTTTGTAATGGGATTTTGGTGAACAGAAATTCTTCCTTTTAATATAATTGACTCTGTTTTATCTTTCTTTCTTTTCTTTCTTTTTTTTTTTTTTTTTCTGTACATTGAAAGAACCACTCCCAACCCTGAAGTCACACAATCCCCCGGAAGTTTCACATTTAAGCCTTTGGTTTTGTGCAGGGCGTGAGGCCGGGGTCTAACTTTACTCCTGCCTTTCCTGTAGATCCCTGGTGGTCACGCTCTGGGTTCTGACAGGTCTGTCCCTCCTTCCCCGCTGATCTGCAGTGTCGCTCGGTCACACATCAGGTTTCCATAGACCTGCGGATCTGTTTCCGGGCTCCATTCTATTCTCAGTGAGCAACTTCCCAAACTTTCCTCCGGTACCAGTGTCTGCCTCTCCGGCAGCATCTTCCATGGGGCAGTCGTGGGGGAATGGGGTGCCTCCTCTCCTGATGCTGCCAGACACAAAAAGGAGTGTCCAGGTTCCTCTGACCCCAGGGCAGCCAGGGCGTGAAGGTCATGGTGAGAGTCCTGGACTCTAACCGGAGGGCAGCGGGACGTGCCTGGCTCCTGCCTCACCAGCAAGACACGGCCCTGGGCTACCGGGCCCGCGGCTCCTCGCATGGGATTTTCTCTCCTTAGGGTGCTCCCTGTGTCTCCTTCTACAGATGCCCTTACTGCACGGTGTTGTGGGCATGGCTGCCGCCCGCCCCCCTGCGCCTCCCCCCGACCTCCGTCCCCCTTCCCAGCTTAACTCACCTCTGCTGAAGGGTCACCCAGCAACACGCCATGTAATTGCTTGCTTATTTTGATCTTTGACTTCCCCGCCCCTGAAGGTGATTGTGCTCAGTAGCAGTTCACGGATGAGTGCTTGCTGAGGGAGAGAGACAGAGAGAGGACCGCTTGCCCCCCGGGCCCAGCACAGGGGCAGCAAGAAGGTCCTGAGCGAGTGCCGCGAGAAGCAGCGTTTGCGGAAGGACCGAGTCATTCTCTCGCTGCTGCTGGGGGACCCCTCAGAGCGCCTCTCGACAGCCGTGCCGTTCGGGGGCTTGAGCAGTGTTGTGCGTCCTGGGTCCAAGCTCCCTGGCTTCTCTGCTCCCTTTCAAGGACGATCCCAGCCCGACCGACCGGAGCCTGACGCCCAGAGAGGTACCAAGACTCTGTGTGTCACACAGCTGGCTGCTGCACCGACCCGACTCCTCGACGCCCAGCCTGGCCCGGCCAGAGGGCTGCCCCCACGCAGGGCTGCGCCAAGGCCCCGCGGACCCACGTTCCCTCATCCCTCACGAAGCCACCGCCAAGTTCTCTGAGTGTCTCTTCCTGGAGACGTGTTGCTTGGCAATCGTTGCTAGGCAAAATTCATAATTAACGAAGAGTTCAGGGCTCTTGATTGGGGAAGCCCCAGGAATCTGCTCGCCGAGACGCCCCGGATTCCAACTAGGCCCCAAGATGCCCGTCCCTGCGGGCACGCCCCCCAGATCATCTCCTTCCCCGGAGAGCAGATGGGGCCTGTGGGCAAGCCGGGGTCGCGGCCCCCTGGATCAGGCTACAGCACACGGCAAAGGGGTGGGCGGGAGGCACGCCTGTGATCACAGCGCCTTCTGCCAGAGCGGCCACAGCAGCCCGGGGACAGGCGAGGACACAAGCCGCCGTGCTGCTGGAGGGCTGCGTGGTCGGGACGGGGGAGGGTCTCCAGAGTCTGAGAGGAACCCCCACCCCCCGCTGACAGCCAGCAAGAAAATGGGGACCTCAGTCCTACAACCACAGGGCGTGGAACCCCACCCACAGCTGGGGGGCTTGCAGGAGAGCCTGGCCCCTGATGGGACTGGCTGACCCCTCGATTGCAACCCTGGAAACCGGAGCAGACGACCGGCTAACCTGTGCCCCGACGCCTGCCCACAGAAGCTGAGTGATGGTGAGCCAGAGGACACCCCCCCCAGTGGGGTGCGGGCCGGGCGCCAGCCTGTCTAGGGCGGTGTCTGCGGGCCAGGCTGGGGGTTGGCACCGACACACAGAGACCGAGTGGCGCTGTTGGAAGGCTGGCAAGAAAGCTTCCAGAACATTCCAGCCCAATTTTTCTCAGTAGGTGCTTCCTGAGGTGGCTGTGGCACCTTCCTGATTCTCAGGTCAGGAAAAGGATTAGGGGAAAGGATTTCCAGCCCGTCTATGGGTTTGTCCGGCATTCAGGGCATCCAGTTGGGCTGCAGGTTAGGTTCTCTGTGCAGGGAGAGCCCTGGGCTGGGCGGTGTGGGGCCGTCTGATGTGTTCGCCCCGCATGTCTTCCGGCCCCTGAAGATTTCCGTTTGTGGACTCAGCTTCCCCGTCTGCATAGAGTTGTCTGGCGCCCTCAGTCGGTGTCCGGTCGGGGTAGGTTTGTAGCGAAGCTGGGCTGCTCAGGGCGCCCGGACTTGGAGTCTTGCTCAGAGGGTCACAGGCGTTAAGTAGGAACGTTTGCGTTCCACTCTCGTGGTTTCCACAGGGAAGTCCTCTCGGGGGCCCCCCGGCACTTCCTGCCCCGCCCATCCCATACACACCCCCGGAGGGGGGCACAGAGGTCCCTGACGGGTGCGTCTCGGCGGTGGTCCATGTCTGCGTAGGGAGGGCTGATTCCTTCCCTGCTGGGTCACCCCCTTCCCCTTCCTCCCCCGTCCCGGAGTGGGCAAAGGCGTCCCTTCCTGGTGAGCAGTCCGCGTTCCGGCCCCGTGGGTCCCCAGGTGGCTGCCCCCGGTCTGGACGGAGGGAGGGCTTCTTGAGGCAGAGTGTGCACAACCATGGTGTCCGTCCCAGTTTTTATGTGTCTCAAGGTGACATTCTGACCTCCGTTCTGCTCTCCCCCCTCCTCCGGAGGGGAAAGAGGAGGTTGTTTATGGGACCTCCAGCCTCAGGGTGGCCCGGAAGGTTCCATGTGGACAGCCTCACCCCCGGAGCGGACGATCTGGGCCTGGTCCGTCCTAAAGTCCGCACCTCCCTGGTTTCCTTTGATTCTGAGAACAGCCCGTTATCCTCCCGTAAGTTGCCATTTCCTCCAAATCTGCGAGCAAGGAACCTGGCGGTGTCTTCGCTCTGGGAGGTCGGACCGCCTTCCCCAGCACGACAGACAGAGCGGGGAGGGGCTGGAAGCAGACCGGGAGCCAGGACCCTGGCGCTCGCTCCCGAGACTACTCCCTGCCCGTGTGCTCTCGGACCAGTCACGTCCCCCTGGGACATGGGACCCCAGCCGCTGGGGGGACTCCGAGGGCGCCTGCGGGCCCCGCACCGGCTCTGCAGACCTGCCCACTCCCTGGTCCCTTAGAAGAATAACCAGCACGGTGACAGACGCTTGAATGGCCCTCACTGTTCTGCTCTGAGTCACCGTGCTGGTTTTCAGCAGAGGAAACTGAGGCACAGAGCAGTTAAACAACTTTCCTGACTCAAACATGAAAATGCAGCCCTTTCTTGGGGCACCTGGGAGGCTCAGTCGGTTGAGCGGTCGACTACGGCTCGGGTCATGATCTCCAGGTCCGTGAGTTCGAGCCCCGAGCCGAGATCTGGACCCAGCGGCCCACTGCCCAGACGTGCCCTGCGCCCTGGGCGGGGCCTCGGCCCCGTCTGCGGTCCTGGCTGTCACGGGCTCCTGTCGCACAGCCCTGGCCCCGGGGCCACTCAGGGTGCATCCACCCCCAGGCTCTGCAACAGACTCTGGTTGGTCCAGGTCCCTCCACCACGGAGCCCCCTCCTGGCCCCTGCTCACCTCACAGGCGAGGAGCAGGGCTGAGTGAGCAGGGAAGGGACCACTTGGGGAGGAGGGAGGAGGGGGGAGGGGGGCTGTCTGCTCAGAGAAGATCTGCAGACACTCTGAGCCTCAAGGACGCCCCTCCAGGGCACGATCATGGCAGTTAGGGGAGAAAATGAGCTTGTTTTTCAAACCTCCCGTTGCTTTCCCGGGGGCAGAGTGTTTTCCCTTCGGGACCACAGAGTGCTTTACAAACTGTGAAGTGCTTTGGCCGGCTGTCTCCTTCGTCCTCGGCCAGCAGAAGGGCCCCCGCGCCACTGGGCGAACACGCGCCTAGTTCCAGGGCAGAGCGGCAGGCGGCACAGCGGTCTCGGCCACCTGCGCCCCTTTGCTGGTGACCAGCCCGCGCAGGCACCGTCTCTGGAACTGGGGTGGGGGTGGGGCTCGGCTGCTGGGTCTCCAGGCGCCGGAACATGGTGGGGGGGTGGAGGGAAGCCCACATGGACCAAGTTTCCCCCTGCCCTTCTGAGGGGA
Source organism: Hyaena hyaena (assembly GCF_003009895.1). NCBI lineage: Eukaryota > Metazoa > Chordata > Mammalia > Carnivora > Hyaenidae > Hyaena > Hyaena hyaena. The sequence continues at coordinate 80,501 of NW_024080946.1, forward strand.
GGTGACACACATCTGTCTGTGAGGGCCTGTTAGACGGAGGTCGATACGAAGGGTCCTGAATGGGGGCGCCTTGGTGGATGACCTTGATTCTAGGCATTTTCTTTGCTATGCTACTGAAAAGCAAAATTTTAACTACAAAATAATAAATGTATACACGCTCTTGAATAGTCAAACAATAGAGACATGCACTGGCTCAAACATCAAAATGCAACCTTTTCTTGGGGCACCTGCGAGGCTCAGTCGGTTGAGCGGCCGACTTCGGCTCAGGTCATGATCTCCAGGTCCGTGAGTTCGAGCCCCACGTCAAGCTCTGTGCTGACAGCTCAGAGCCTGGAGCCTGCTTCCAGTTCTGTGTCTCGTCTCTCTCTGTCTCTTTCTCTCTCTCTCAAAAATAAATAAACATTAAAAAAAATTTAAAAAATACAGCCCTCTCAAAATTCCTGTAGATAACGGGCAATTGTGGTTTGGTGTGACTCGGTCCTGTCTTTTTTCTATGGGCGCGTGCGCGCACACACACTCACATGTACTCACGCACACACTGTTTTTCTTACCTGATGGGCCACACGAATATTTTTGGGCCCCTTGCTCTAACAAAGGCTTTCCCCACATTAGAGCGAAGGGACTGACCTCATCCTTCGAGGCTGCATCGTTCCCTCCCGGAACCTGTTTCTAGTGATGGAACGGAGGGTCTTCCTCTTTTTCGTTTTATTCTTTCAAATACGTTGAAGATGAAGCCCGCGATGTTCTATTTTGAGAAAATCTCGCTCTCACCTTTTTTTTTTTTTTTTAACATTTTATTTATTTTTAGAAGAGAGAGAGAGACAGCTGAGCCGGGGAGGGTCAGAGAGAGAGGGAGACACAGACTGAAACAGGCTCCAGGCTCTGAGCTGGCAGTCAGCACAGAGCCCGACGCGGGGCTCGAACCCACGAACCGCGAGATCATGACCCAAGCGAAAGTCGGACGCTTAACCGACTAAGCCACCCAGGCGCCCCTCGCTCTCACCTTTTGAAGGAAGATCCGCGCAGAGGTCAGGGCGCGGCAGGGGCTGGGCCCGGGTCCTCCGTGGGCTGAGACCCCTTTCCGCAAGGGCGTCAGGAGCCTCCTCAAGCTATGGCCGCCTCTGACCTGCAAGACGAAGGGCCGGCGACCTTGGGCTCGAGGACAGGGCCCCCGGGTGCACTCTGGGTGATCTTGGAAGCCTTTCCCTCTGGGAAAAGCACGAGGCCTCTCCCTGGAGGGAAGGGCCACGGCCCTGGCATCTCCAACAAGATCCCGCAGGCGAAGCCGGTGAGGCCAAGAGGCGGCTCCCGACCCGCACTGACTCCTCCTGCAGCCGCAGACCCGGCGCCCGCACTTCTTGTCCGCGAAGTAGGGTGTAAGGGAAGGGGGCGTGCAAATGAAGGAGGTCCTGGAGAGGCTGGGGGTTACAGTAAACATTCCAGGGGAACAATGGGGGTCACTATCGTGGAGGACATATGCTTTTGAAACAGGACTTTGGGGAGGAGAACTTTCGATTGTAATCGACCAAATAAAAGCTGTGACAGTGAGACGGAGGATAAAGAGACGAGAGGCAGGGACCCACGGAGACGCCAAGCAGAGGCCGGGACGCAAGGGAGCAGAGATCAGAACAGGGAGCAAGTTAACGTGCACGAAGCGGTTTGTTAGGTAGAAAAACGCTAGACTGGACGTGAGCGGTAAGGGTGACGTCCTCCCGAGGGACAAGGAACGTGAAATCTGAGAAGGAAAGATAATGGAAGAGCAACGCT
>NW_024080946.1:82933-103287 GCF_003009895.1 Hyaena hyaena
CCCCCCCCCCCCCCCCCCCCCCCGCCTCTGAGATGCAGCTCGGCTTCTGCCCTCCAGGAGGGGCACTGGGTGACTCAAAACCCCCACAAACTGTTTCCTCAAATGGAAGAAAGGCCCTCCCCAGGGACGGGCTCACAGTGGGGCCCCTCCCTGAAGCTTAGCCGAGGGGCCTGTCTGCCGTCTGTGGGGCCCGCGGGTTAGGCTCTGGAAGCGGCTTCTGGGCACCCGGGGGCGGGGGTGGCCCAGTGGGGCTGTGTGAGGGCGGGGAGGACAGAGGATGGGGCTGTGGAGGGGAGCGTGGCCGCCTCGGGCTAGAGGGGCTTCTGCGGACCTCAGTGTGGGGGTCCAGCATGGGGGGTGCAGGCAGCATGACATCTGACCTCTGCCCACCAGCAGCACCCCTTCCAGCACATTCTGCCAGCTCCGAGTGAGGCGCCAACCCGCCAGACCCCAAGACAGCATAGGGGCCTGGGAGGCCATACCGCAGAGGAGCACTCTGGAGAGTTCCATCCACGCCAGCCCCCGCTGAGGCGCTTGGGGAGCTGCTGGCTGGCCGGGAGCCCCGGGCATCTTCGGAAAGGACCTTTGAACTGGGAAGCAGAGGAGGAGGGGGTTACCTGGGCGCCAGGAGGGGCTCTGAGGAGTGAGGAGGGGGGAGGGTCAGTGGGCGGGGCCCCTTCGTGGAGGACAGAGGGAGCCTCAGAGGCTCCAGGCAGGGAGGGGACATGGCGCAAAGCAAATACTGCTTCCAGGAAGTGGCCGCACGGAGAGCCCCTCTGGCCCTTGCACCGGCTGGGACGGAGGGGACAGGGTGGCTGTCGTGGGGAGGGGCAGGGCTTGGGCTGGCTCGGGCGGGCGCGCGGGAGGCGCTCACGGGGACGTCGGGCGTGCCGGAGACCGCGTCCCTGTGGGCAGAGCGCTGGGCAGGGGCGGGTGGGGCCTGTGCCTGTGCTGGGGGGCACCAGCCAGGGTCAGCTCCCCGGATGGCTGGCCTGGGCTTCGGGAGCAGCCCCCAGAGCCCCCGGAGCAGCCTCCCGGCATGGTGTCCGGCAGGGACAGGCCAGCTCTGTTCTCATGAGCTGGGAGATCCTGGGCAGGTCGCTTGGGCTCTTCGCGCCTTGGTTTGTCCCCTGGGAGAGGCGGTGGGGAGTGAGCCTGGTGGCCTGTGAGGACCGGTCGGTGCGTCACACAAACGCTCGGAAAGGCTTGCAGAGGGCGGAGTGAGCACCTTCTCCGGTGGGGCTGGGGGCCTCGTGTGCCACCCGCTTGGGCTCAGCAGGTGCCCAGCAGGGGCAGAGGGCCGATGGACGGCCGGACTGTCCTCAAGAAGGGGCACTCCCTTCACCCACTGCCTGTCACCCTCGCATGGGCAGCCGGCCTGAGCTCCTCAGGAGATGAGGGGCAGTGACCTAACGCTTCAGGAAGGGGGTGACCCAGAGATGTCAGACCCCACCCTGTCACCTCGGCCAGGCCACAGCCTGCTCAGCTCTTGCTCTCAGCAGGACGGATGGACTCTATGTGTGATCCACACACCCCGCGTCCCCAAAAGGACTGAGCCCAACCACCCACAGGGGACACCTCTTTGGTCAGGACAAGCCTGCCCCTCCCTGTCTTATTTCTGCAGCGCCCTTCCGGGCCTCCCCCGCCCCCATGCAAACAACTCGCACTGCACCTTGTCTGATCTTCAGGGACCCCCAGTGAGGCAGCTGGTCTGGGTGAGTGTGACGCGGTGCATCCCCGACACCCTGTCCGGGTCGCCGGGCTCGGGGCTCCCGCCTGTGTAGGCAGCCCGCTTGCAGTCAGGGGAAGGCCCCAGCCCTCGCACTGCATGCCCGGGGGCGCCCCTGGGTGTTCCGGAACAGAGGGCCCCGGGGTGTCGGGCCCCGGGTCTCACGCCAAGCCAAGAGGGCGGTGGGAGAAGGTGAACAGAGGGAGAAGACAAGCAGAAATGGACAGATAAAGGGCAGCTCACAGCCCCCTCCCTGCCATGGTCGGCTCTGCAGGTGGGTGTGTCGCCCCTTCCCAGGCAGACAGACAGACAGACGGATGGGAGCTCAGCCAGGCCCGAGCTGCTGGAGAGGGTCAGGGAGGACTCCATCGGCCTCTCGGGACACAGGGAACTGGTACCCGCTGCCCACACGGTGGGCCCCTTGCAGGGCAGGGGGAGCGGCCTTGCCCTGCATCCCCGCCCGGAAGCCCAGACCTGGCCTGGTGGAGCCCCCCTCTCCCAGGCGCCTCCTCCTCCTCCCTGGCCTCCTCCTGAAAGATGCATGGAGTTTGAAAATTTCATCAAAGCTGCTCGCTTCCCGGCTCGGGGGCGGGAGGGGGCGCTGGGAGCCTGGGCGCCTCGCGGTTGCACGGGCTGCGCTGTGTAGTCCCGGGAGGAGAAGTCGGGGCTGGGGGTGCGCGGAGGGGCCGCGGAGGGGCCCACGCCCCACGGGGCGGGCAGCCCGGGGCCTGGCAGGAATAAGGCTACGGTGGGGGTGGGGGTGGGGGCGGGGGAGGGGGCGGGGTGCGTTCCCAGGTCGCAGCCACCACGATGCCCTCACCCATTCCCGGCCGCTCTCATGAGCGTGTTATTTAGATAGAAAACCGGTGCGTTTCCGTGGTTGAAGACGAAGGACGGACGTGCGGGCTCTGGCGTCGTGGTGCGCGGGCAGGCCCGCCTGGTCGGCGACCACCCAGGGGTGGGGCTTCCGGGGGGCGGGGCAGAAGCAGGGCGGCCTGGGGGCCCTTCCGCTCGCGCCCTCAGCCCCGGGAGCTCCTTGTCGCCGGCAGAGCCTGGTGCAAACGCCCGGCGACTAGGGAAAACACATTTGACAAAAATAAAGCGACAACCACAGGCCGAACCGCCCTGTGACCGCGGGACAGGACGGCTTGAACGGCGGGTGCACCGAGGAGCGCGGGGGCGAACGCGGGCGCGCGCACACGAGCACGTTGGCGTACGTGCGCGCGCATGCGTGGGCGCGTCTCCCTCGACGCATCCGGCACCTCTGGGTCTGTGGGGCTGGTCACTGGGGAGAAGGGGCTTAGTCCAAACGCAGACCTGAGAGCCTTCCTGGAGGAGTGGGCTCGGGTGGGCTGGGGTAGGTTGGCTGGGCCGGGCCCCGGTGGGGGTGAGCTGGGGTAGGCGGGGTGGGCCGGGCCCGGGTGGGGGTGGGCCGGGCCCCGGTGGGGGTGGGCTGGGGTAGATTGGGTGGGCCGGGCCCCGGTGGGGGTGGGCCGGGTCCGGGTGGGGGTGGGCTGGGCTGGGCTGGGCTGGGTTGGCCTCCACTTGGGTGCCTGAGCTCTGCTCCTCGGAGCGTCCCGTTGTCCCCCGGGCTGGTTCTCTGAGACACAGGTAGGCTGGCAGGGCCGCAGCGTCATGCGCACCGCATCTCACTGGCCGAAGCAGTCACAGCCCAGGCCAGGTTGCCGGGGTGGGGGATGGACGCCACCCCCGAGAGAGGCACAGCAGCCACAGTGCCCAGGGTGTGGGCATGGGGTGAGGGTAGGGGACCGGCTAGCCGTGCAACCCGTCTCCCACAGGAGGGCACCGCCGTCTGTGCAGAGCTGACCCCGCGCCCAGCACACAGCCGCTGGCGGGGGCTGGGGCACAGTGACGGGCAGGGTGTCCCTTGAGCGGGGGGCTGGACGGGGGCGCGGGGGACACAGCCGCAGACCCGGCCGCGGGAGGGTCTGCCGGAGAATGCAGGAGACGGTTCCGGGCAGAGGGCTGGGCTGGGGTCTGGAGGGCAGCAGGGGCGGGGCGGGGCCTCCTGCCGCCTGGGCCCCCCGGGGGCCTGGAGGTGGAAGGCACAGGACGTCCAGCCCAGAGCTGAGGAAGGAAGGAGCGACATTGTCGAGGAAGCGCTCTCAGCCCGCGGTCCGTCGTGCCCCTGCCCAGGCAGCCCAAGGATTAAACAGACTTTGTTGGGATTACCGCTGCCAGTCAAGTTCAAGTGCGTTTTTAAGAGCTTAATTTGCGGCCCTAGGTTTCGAATAAAATCATCAAGTCCAGTCGATTAAACTCATTAAGGCGGGTGGACTGGCTGCCGTTTGTGCTACCATCAGATTCGGAGAATTAATTAGGGGCCTGTTATCCTTGTCGGGATCAGCGGAACTCGCCCAGGGGCCTGGGCTTTCTGCAAAGACAGGCCCGTAATCTCTTTAGTGGGGCCCGGAGACGCAGCTGGGCGGCTTCTGTGGGCAGGAGGCCCCACGCTGGGTGTCTTGGACCCTGCTGTGTGCAGACCCGGGCGGCGGTGGCTGGGGGCGGCAGGCCGCCCTGTGGTGGCCAGTGGTGGCTAGCCAGTAGGCCACTTCGGGCCACGTGGCCTCCCGCACCGTCCTGACTTCCTCCTCCGCCTCTGGGGGGGGGGGGGTTGTTGGATGTTCTCTGAGCGAACATATGCGTCATGAAGCACCCGCCAGAGCGATATGGGAGGCCCGGGTTTAAATGTTTTTTTTTTTTTTTTAATGTTTTATTTATTTCTAGGAGAGAGAGAGAGAGAGAGCGTGAGCAGGGGAGGGTCAGAGAGAGAGGGAGTCAGACTGAAACAGGCTCCAGGCTCCGAGCTGGCAGTCAGCACAGAGCCCGACGCGGGGCTCGAACCCACAAACTGTGAGATCATGACCTAAGCGAAAGTCGGACGCCCAACCGACTAAGCCACCCAGGCGCCCCTGGGAGGCCCGGGTTTAAAACAGTAAGCCTAGAACTTCCGGGTCACGCAGACCCTGCCTGAAACGCAAGCCATCCTAGAAGGGGACGATGGAGACAGAAAGATGAGTTTCTAGGGACCCTGGGCAGGCGTCTGGAGCTAGCCACACCTGAAGCTTCTCTGGGTTTTTCAGTCACGTGAGCAGGTGCATTCTGCCTTTTCTGTGTAAGCCAGCTCTGCCCCTCGCAATAGCAAGGGTCCCGATGAGCAGCCCAGACCTCCAGTCCCTTCTCTCTGGAAGCATTAGAGCTGAGGATTCTAGAAGGCCTTTTCTTCTGCCCCTTCCCTATTTTATATAAGGGGAAACTGAGGCTCAGAGACAGGAAGTGGTGAGCGTAAGTAAGGCTGGTGAGAAAGTTACTGGTGTTCTCTGGTCACTTAGGGCTGCCTTCCTGGGAGAGAAGCTTCTAAACCTTCTGTGGGTTCTGGCGGACATAGCAGGGATCCCCATCAGCAGAGGATGGTCAGGGGCGCCTGGGGGGCTCAGTCGGTTATGTGCCTGACTCTTGATTTAGGCTCAGGCCATGGTCTCACGGTTTGTGAGTTGGAGCGCGGAGCCTGCTTGAGGGTCTCTCTCTCTCTCTCTCTCTCTCTCTCTCTCTCTGCCTGCGCCCCTCCCCCCGCTCACTCTTTGTCTCAAAATAAATAAATAAAAACTTAAAAGAAAAAAAGCAGAGAACAGCCAGCCTTTGCACTCGCCATGTTGGCTGGCTCCTTCCAGGTCCCCTGTTCCCAGGTCCAATGTCGCCTCCTTCGAGAGGCCTTCTTTGACCATCAGTCGAATCACTGCCCCTCTCTAAGAATGCTCTAGAAAGGCACCATCAAAAGAAAGATCCTGCAAGCCACACATTATTTTAACATTACCGTAACACATTAAAGAATTAATTTAGGGGCGCCTGGGTGGCTCAGTTGGGCGTCCGATTTCAGCTCGGGTCATGATCTCGCGGTTCATGGGTTCGAGCCCCGCGTCAGGCTCTGTGCTGACTGCTTGGAATTCTCTCTCTGCCCCTCCACTGCTTGTGTTCTCTCTCTCTCAAGATAAATAAATAAACTTTAAAAAAAGAATTAATTTAAATGTATATATTTACCCATATGTATTTTATTTATATTTATCTTTGATGGATTTTATTTAACCCCATACGTCCAAAATATTATCATTCAATATGTAACCAATATAGAAATATTAATGAGATATTCGTACATTCTTCTTATTGTGGTAAGCCTTAGAAATCACCATATATTTTATACCTTTTGCCCACGTCACTTCAGAAGCTACATTTTCTCTGGAAGTACTTGATCAGCACTTAGATTTGATCAAATGCACTGTTGAAAAGGGAGATTTACATACCCACGTTGTTCTAAAATCTTTTAACTAATTAAAGCATCTCTTACGGATTTAAATAATGTAAAATCCAATAAAATGGAAAGTGCTGGTCCTCAGTCTAGCTGCTCACACCGCACGTGGTCGATGGTCACGTTCAGCAGGAAAGGAACATTCCCATCATTACCGCAGGTGCCACGGGACTCTGCTGTTCTAGAACATTCCCTGCGCGCTCGTGTGTGTAGCGCTCACTGCTGTCTGCTCTGGTCTTCCTCCCTGTGTGCACTTGCGTATCTACCCTCGCTTCCTCCAGGCTGTCAGCTCCGTGCCGGCAGCCTGGACCGACGAGGTTTGGTCCTGCCCGGAGAACCGTGCCCAGAGCACACAGGCACCAGACAGTAGCTGTGAAAGGACCAAGTGAAAACGAAGTCCAGGCCGGGGCTACATGGTCTCCACAAACCCTTAGCACAGCTTTGCTAGGACTCTTACAGACAAGGAGGCTCAGAGACGTACAGCCACTTCCCAAGGTCGCACAGCTGGAGAGGGCCAGCTCAGAATGAGGCTGGTGTGTCTGCCGCAGAACCTAGGTCTGCACCCCACCCCGGCCACGTGGCTTCACAGATGAAAGGGGCCTGGCCCCTGACCTGGGGAGCTGATGACCCATGGGGCAGGTGGACGTGAACGGGGTGGGGGTGGAGTGTTGTAGTGGGTGTGAGTGAAGCCTTGACAGAGGGGCTCCATCCAAGGATCAAGGGAGGCTTCATCAAAGAGGGGACAGTTGTGCCGCGCTGGGGCATTACACAGACCTCTTGTTTCAGGGACAGCGAACTCCCTCAATCCGGCCAAGGACAAGTGGCATTTATGGGCCTCCATAGCAGGAGGGGAGCGGGTAGGCTTTAGGGGTGGCTGGGGCGTGGGGTCTCCATACCTTTCTCTCCATCGTTTGTTTTCTTTTAACGTTTATTCATTTTTGAGAGACAGAGACAGTGCATGAGCAGGGGAGGGGCAGAGAGAGAGGGAGACACAGAATCTAAAGCAGCTCCAGGCTCTGAGCTGTCAGCACAGAGCCCGACGCGGGGCTCGAACCCACGAACCGTGAGATCATGACCTGAGCCACAGTTGGACGCTGAACCGACTGAGCCCCCGGGCGCCCATGCCTCTCCATCCTTTGGTTCTGTTTCCCTCTGTGTTGGATCTAGTCCTGAGCAGCTCTCTCCACGCCACGACACATGACAAGTCAGAGAGAGAGAGAGAGAGAGAGAGCGCACGGCGGCCACAAGCCCCAGAATTGTGCCTCGCTGGCAGCTGACTCTGATCACCGTCACCGAATGACTAACTCGCTGGCAGCTGGCCCATCACCGAATGACTAACTCGAGTCCAGAAGACGCCGTGCCCTGAACGGCTAGGCTGAATCCCGCCTTGGAACCGGGGTGAAGGCAGCTCACAGACAGCCGCGTGGCCTGGGCGTCAGGGGCCGTGAACACCGACGGTCACTGCACGCCGAGCCGGGCCCGGGGGAAGAGTGGCATGGGGGCGGGGTGGCATCTCAGGCTCAGAGAGCAGTGGGAGGCACAGGAGGGTGCCCTGGGGGAGGGGCCGATAGCGCGAGGCCCCACTGGTCACAGGGGTGACCGAAGTCTGCAAACCATGAAGTCCTCTGCAAGCTGGAGTTAGGACGCACCCCTGGGGGGCAGAGGAGCACCCTAGGTTCATCCTTGTCCGCCGGGCACCCGCGGTCCCTGAGATGGGCAGACTTTCCAGGAGTGAACAAGACCGAGGGCCCGGGGGCTGTCGGTGGCATCTCGTCGGCCATTAGCATGTGGCACAGAGGACGTGGCTGCCCCGTGACGGGGGACATTGAGGCAGGCAGAGGGCGTGGGGTGCTGAGGATCCCCATGGGCGCCCGGACACGCGGCCGGCAGGATGCACACCCCCTTCCCCTCCTTCCGCATGGCTGCCCCCATCTGCCTCCCGTAACGGGGGTACGGAAACCCCCACTGCACAGAGTTGTTCTGTGTGTGCACGCATGTGTGCACGCACGTGTGCACTGTTCACTTTGACTCCACAGCCCAGCCTTAGAACTTGCTCAGCACCGAGCCTTGGCTTCACGATGACCACGAACCGCGCCCACATCAGCGCCCACGTCACCCTCCAGCGGCCCACGCTGTCCCCGCAGCAGCCCGCGGAGCCGTCCCCAGGGGAGACACCAGGCTCGGCGAGGGGCAGCCTCACCCGGGACGAGCAGCTTTCCGGAGCCCCTCCCCACCCGGTTCGCTCCAGGCGCCTTTCCTCTCCCCTGATCGATCCTCCTGGAAATTCTCCTCGGATGGTTTCCTTAGCAACCAGCCCACAGGCAGCTGCCCTGGGTCAGCCCGCTGTCTGATCCGACACCCAGCTCCTCAAGGGCCCTGTCGGCGTCTCTGGTGCCAGGCTGAGGGCTGAGGGGTCAGGCTGTGCTGTCCTCCCGCGGCCAAGTGGGCGAGGCCGAGGTGGCTCCGCGGGGGCCCCAGGACCTTGGCGTCGGGTCCACGGGCAGGAGGCGTCGAGGTTCAAAGGCTGCAGGGGTGTAGAGGATGCTGACCGAGGAGGGCCACGTGCTGCGGCCGGAGCAGGGAGATGGCCCCAGTAGGTGACCACCGCGACCCGGGCACTGTGCCGTCAGGACCCGCCCCGTCTGGCCACGTGAGCGCTGTCTTATCCGGCTGGAGGAGGGGCGGGCTCAGGGAGGAGGGGAGGCGCCCCGCTGCGACGGAACCTCACTTTTTTGTGAGGACGAAGTCCATGTCCTCCCTCAAAGGCAGGGCCTGAGACGGGGGGGCTCCAGGGGGCCTCTGGGGGGGGTCACCGACCGGCCCTTCTGGTTTCCCGGAGCCTGTGGGCCGCAGGGGACACCATGGAAGCAGCGTGGGGCTGGTGCGGGGGAGGGGGCGGTGACGGAGGCCGGTGGCGTCTGCCCGGGTTTGGGGGCTGGAAAAGTTCTGGAAGCCCCCGTCTGGGGTGCCGTCCAGGCGCCTTGACTCCTGGGAGTGAGGGGGGTACGGGGCGTGCCCCCCAGTCTCCCTCCGCGTAGGACTTGTCCCAGCCGCCGCGGGTGGTCAGCTGGTGCCCTCAGCGTCACCCCTGGCAGACGCCACCTCCAGGCCTCCAGGCTTGCCCTCCCCTGGGCTCGTCCTGCCTGCGTGAGGACAGCTCTGGGGGCCCTTCCGACTCCGGGTCCCAAGGGGTCCCCCGCTGTCCTTGTGCGGCACGGACAGCGTCCCCTCGGCTGGCCCCTGCTTCCTTCCCCCGAGCTGCAGGCCTGGCCAGGGGCCCCTTCCCTTCTCCCCGGACCCGTCTCCTCACGCATGCCCCGGCACCTGGCCCCTTGCAGGGGTGCTGGCCCCGCACCCCGGCTCCCCGTGGGCCTGGGCCGGCCGTCTGTGGGGCCCTTCGGAGAACGCGGCCCCACAGTCTGCAGCCCGCTGGCCCCCCGCCTCAGCGGCACAGAGCTCCCTCCTGGTGTGCAGGGATCGTCTCTGCGCTGGTGTGGGGTCAGCACAGGCCTGGGCCCCACTCCGAGGCCTCGGCGATTTGCGGGGGCCTCTGCCTGGGCGAGGAGCCTGCTGCGGCCTCTGGCGGCCCCGGCCTGCGCGGTGGAGAGGGCCCCAAAGGGGACAGTCCCAGCACCCCCCTGCGCCCCCCCCCCCCCGGGGCCTGGCCGTCCTCCTCCGAAGCCTGGATGCTGACTTTGGTTGGGAGCATCCCCCTCCCATGCTGGTGACCGCAGGCGCGGCTGGTCCTTCCCCGTGTCCGTGCCGGGGCTCAGGCCGCGCGGTTCCAAGTTCAGGTCTGTGGTTCACGGCTGGACTCAGCCCCTCGGTGCCCCTGGAGACCAGCTGCTCATTTAAGGGGATCGCGTCCCCAGCCAGGTCCACGGTGCTGCCTCCAGAATTTCCGCAGAACGACTGGGGACGAGACGCTCTTTTTAACTGGCTCCTTCCCGAAGCTCTGACGCTGTCTTGCCCCTCGGGGAAGAGGCTCCTTCCTCTGCCCGAAGTGGAGACCGAGACCCCACTGAGAAGGGGAGAGCGGCAAGTTCATGGCGTTCCTTCGCTCCCGGGTCCTGGGTGCCGTGAGCCCCGCTGCTCCCCACCCGGGCTCCCCTCCGCGCCTTGCTGGGTCCAGAGCCAGCAGCTCAGGTATCTGGTATGTTCCGGAAAGGCGGGCCTAACTGTCAAAGCCATTTGGCCCCGCCAGTCTCTGCAGAGACAGCCCCGCCCCCCGCCGCCCCTCCCAGTGCAGGGGCAGGGCTGACGGCCACCCCTGCAGCTCGCTCTTCTTGGCCGGTGCCTCAAAATTAAAGCCTCGGCAAGACACTCATACCTCACATCCACTTAGCAAAGGTTAAAGCCCAGAGAGTAAGCCCAGCTGAGGGCAGGTGCACACACACGGGGGTTAATCTGCTAAATGGGTCAACACTGTAAGAATGTTCACACCTTTGGACCCAGAATGTCCTCATCTGGGGAATCATTCGCAAGGCAGTAATTTCCCGATACCAAATAAAATTTAAAAAATAAAATAAAATAAAATAAAACAAAACAGAATGAAAGTGCCTCAGAGCCAGCCCACTTCCGGCTCTGGAGAGATGATTGCTAGCCAACTGTTAAATTGCTGATCGCCTGACATTGCCGCAGGGGGTATTTATACCAGGAACATGGGCGAAGGCTGCAAGTCAGAGCCTTTTCTCTTTTCCGGAGCCCCAGTTTCCCAGTGTGCCACCGACCCACTGGGCGCGGGGTTCCACAGCTCCATGGTAAAGGGGGGTCCTCTTCCTGGACCAGTAAGAACAATCTGAGGCATATGTTGCTAACTGCACAAAGCAGCCGCGGCGAAGACGGAGGCCATGCGGCCCATCTGTGTTTACCCGCGTGGGGGATGTCCTGGCGGGACCGGAAACCTCGGTGCCAGGGGTCGCCTCGGAGGCTAAGGAAGTGGGGATCAGGGACGAGAGAGACACACTGTGTCTTCCGTGAACTCTGTTAGTCTCCGAAGTATTCACCACATTCAAAGATTTTTTTTTTTTAATTTAAAGACAATTAAGGAAAGGAAAATCTAGGGGCGCCTGGGAGGCTCAGTCGGCTGAGCATCCGGCTTCGACTCAGGTCCTGATCTCACCGTCTGTGAGTTCAAGCCCCGCGTCGGGCTCTGTGGGGACAGCTCGGATCCTGGAGCCTGTTTTGGAGTCTGTGTCTCCCTCTCTGCCCCTCCCCCACTCATGCTCCGTCTCTCAAAAATAAACATTAAAAAAAAGAAAAGGAAAATCTTTAGAAACTGGGTTCATCTCGGTGCTGTTCATGAGTGCAAAAAATGAGTAGCAACGTATGTGTCCAGTTAAAGGGGACTGATGAGGTAAAGCACGCGTGGTGGGGAGCACTGGGCCGTCTATCCGAACGGATGCCTACAAATGATACAGGGAGGCCACTAATGAGAATTCGCCTAAAAAAAAGCTGATTATATAATTATATATCCGCTCTTATCTTGACTGTAAAATTAACAAAACAGAAAACAGGTGGGAAATATGCCAAACCATGGACAGCGTGTTTTGGTCCGTGTTATTTTGGGCAATTAACATTTTCTTTATTTTTTTCCCTACGTTTTTCACATTTGCCGCATTGAATATGAATTATGTTTATAATCCGCCCCCCAGATCTTTATTAAAAGGGCTTAAGCGGGGCAAATGGGATGCCCCAGGATGTGGGACGGGCGGACCATCCTTGCTGCTGGGCGGGGACCTTCCACGGCCCCGGGGACATCGGGTCTGTGGCCTCCAGAGCCTCTGACCCCTCTGCCCTGCGTGGCCCCGTGGTGGCCCCGGACCCGCCTCTCCTGTCCCAGCTTGCCCCTGCGGCGTGGGCTCCTTCTCGGGCCCCCGCTCAGCCCACCGCTCTGCCCTGAGGCCCGGAGCTGCGGTCTGGGGGCGATGACAGACTCCCCTCCACCGTCACGTTGTCAGGACGGCTATGATGCATGTTCCCAGACAAATGTTAATTATTATTATTCTTTTTTGTTTGAGAGAGAGAGAGAGGGCGTAAGTGAATGAGGGGCAGAGAGAGCGCGTGAATCCCAGAAGGGCAGAGGGAGAGAGAGAGAGAAGCGGGGCTCACCCAAAGCGGGCCTCTTGCTCACTCGATGTGGGACTCGAACTCACGAACGGTGAGATCATGACCTGAGCTGGAGTCAGATGCTTAGCGACGGAGCCATGCAGACGCCCAATGTCAACTTTTATAAAGTCAAGTTGAATCTGGCTTGGGCAAGGCTGGATGGAATCCTATTCAGTCATTCTGGGGGGCTCCCCCTTCCCTAGTGGAGTAGGGGACCCGGGGGGAGTCGGGAGGGCCTCAGGAGTGGCTATGCGGTGGGCTCTCCGCTACTTCTCTGTGCCCAAGTCCGTGGCCTCCTTTCAGACCAGGTACCTCCAGTGGGGGTTCAGAAGGTAGTTGTTCCCCAAAGCCTGTGTGCGTCCTTGAGCGCGTGCGCACGTGCCTAAAGCCATCTCCTGTGCCTCAGCTGCTCATTCTGGGTCCCGGGAGCTGCTTGCTAAATATTCAGCAAAAGGTGCCTGTCCCTGGAAGCTGGAACTCTCCCAGCACTTGACTCAAGCTTTTTGGGCCTTCACATCTGCATCTGCAAAATGGGTCCATTGACAGCGCTTACCCCGTTAAGTGCGGCACCGAGCCGGGGCTGCAGCACAGCCCCTGGGCCTGTCACCTGACCTGGGAAGGGCCACTCGAATGCAGGGGCCTCCTCCCTCCACTGGGGTCACTGTCCTTGGTTCAGCCTCTGAGCCTCCCACACGTGCACGGTCATCCTTGAGCCCGGGGCTGTGAGCTGGTGCCCGGACACCCCTGTCCCTTCCCTACCCCCCAGCCCTTGTGCTTTGTTGGTGTGTGACCGGGGGCTGACATTTAGACAGCTGTGCACTTCATACAAGTCCTAGTTTCCGGCTTCCTCAAGCCTCGGGAGCGGTGCCGCAGGCGCGGGACCCGGGATGCCCCCGAAGGTGTAGGGGGCTGGCGCTGTGCACGGGCGACCCGCAGTCCTGAACCCGGTCTGCTGGGAACAGAGGCGTCCCGATGCTTCTGTGCGGTGCCCGGGACAGAGGAGGGGAGGCGCAGACACCTCACGAGTCCTGGTCTCCCCGGAGCCTGCGCCCCCGGGGAAGCTGCGCTGCCCCCACTCCAGGCGCCCAGGTCAGTGCGCTCAGGGCACGGCCACCTCCTTTCCTCTCCCCTTCCCTGAGGCCAGCGAGGGGCTGGGAAGGGGTGGCCTCTGGACTCACTCTGGCCTGCCCTCCCAATCCGGGTGGGGGGGGTGTAGACCTGTGTGCTGAGCACCAGCGGTGACATCGGGGGCTGCCTCTGCTAACGGCCCCGGTGCCAGGCAGGACGCTGACCTCTGGGTGGCAGGTGCCCGAGGTCTCGGGGAGCTGGGAGCCCCAGGCGGCTGCCCCTCCCTCCCGGCCCGGAGGCGACAGGCTGAGCCCCACCCCCTCGTGAACGCGCGTCCCCTTCCCGCGGCCGCCGGCACCCTCCGCCCACAGCGCCAGCGGCCCCTGACCCCTCGCTCCCCTGTGGTCGGTCCTCACGCCCACACTGCACCCCGCCACCACTCTGCGTGGCCGCATCGTGTCACACGAATCCAGGACGCGCCGGAAGTCTGCGTCACCCCGAACTCCTCTCTGTGCCCCGGAGGCCCTGCTGACCCCTCCTGTGAAGGGCCCGAGGCCTGACTGAGGGCAGCGTCCGACCCCAGTGTCCGGCCAGGGCTCCGGCGGGGGTGGGGTGGGGGGGTGGCTGACGCACTCTCCCCACGGCCTCCCGCAGGCTGGGCGGGGGACGGGGGTGGACACGGGGCTGCGTCCCGCCGTCGAGGCCCCCGAGTCGGTGCGGGGGGTCGGGGCGCACGTCGGGGCGCAGCCTGTTCGCCTGGAGGGTGGCCCAGCAGAGGGTCCCTGGGGCGAGGCCGCGGGGCCGCAGGCAGCAGGGGGAGGCTGCGGAGGTGCCGAGTTGGGGGCAGCGGGGGAAGCAGGGAGGGCGGTGAAGGGCGTGAAGAGGCCGCGGTTGGGGGGCGCTGCGCGCACTGGCAGCTCTGCTTTCCAGGGGACGCGGGGCGCCCCCAGACGCGGGGTCGGGGTCGGGGTGGGGGGGGGCCGGGCTACGACCTCAGCCAGGTGGCTTCGGGCGGGTCACCTCCCCCTCCGAGCCTCAGCTCCCTCATCTGTGAAATGGGGCCAGTGGGAGCGTGAGGCAGGGGCTGCGGGTCACGGACCTCCACGGAAGCCCCCAGAAGGCTGCGAGTCCGGCCCCGCCGCTGGGGGCGTGGCTCGCGACGCGGGGGCCGCGTGCGGCGGGCTCGGTCGATGCCCCAGGAGGGGAGGGAGATGCCAGCAGCTTCCCTGCCCGCTGTCCCCACACAGGTCCGCCCAGGGCCGCGCCCCGCCCTCGCTTCTCAAGCGGCTTTCGTATCTGATGACGACAGTGACCTTTCCTTTCTGGGCCGCTGTTGCCGCATGGCAGCCCCCCCCAAACTTGGGGTTCAAGCCCCTCTTGCCCTGGTCCCAGAGTCTGGATCCGACGCGGGCAGCTCTGGACCTGGGCGGCGACTGTAGGAGCCTCTGCCCGCGCGGCCTGCGGGGGGCGGGCCTGTAGCCAGGGCTGCCCGTGGGGCCACATGGTGGCCTTGGTGGCTGGACCCTTACGGGGAGCCCCAGGGCCCCGAAAGCAAGGGCCCGAGCCTCTCCAGACGGACCCGAAGCCGCGCCCACCACCCTTCTGCGCTCTGTTGGTTGGGCGGGTCCCAGGCCATCCGGAGGAGAGGCATAGACGCGCCTCCTGCGGGGAGCGGCGCTAAGGGGCCTGCGGCCTCGTCTGAGGGGCGCTTTGTGGAAACCTGACATCATGTGCTTTCCAGGATTATTGGCAGAACTCCCTGCCCAGGAGCTCCTCAGCTGGACGCCTGACATTCCACCGTTAGTGCTTCATTTCTTTTACTTGAGGGTCTGAGCCCTGTTGAAACTGTTACCTCCCCGTAAAAGTCTCACCTTCAGCCTCTGAGCCGCGATGCGTCCAGGTCCTCCCGGCGATAGATCTTGCAAACATCCCCCGCAGGTCCCCGCGTCCGCAGGGTGGAAGCCGGCTCGCAAGGCCGCGGCCTCCCCGGCACCTTCCGCCTGCATCTCCACTGCCAGGACTTCGATCCTGCCTCTCTCTCTGCCTGGGGAACTCTCCTGACAGCCCGCGGCCCGAGGCGGGTCCATTCCCTCCTCCTTGGCCAGTTTGCGCATTCCTCATCCTGGTCCCTGTGACTCACGGGCCCTCGAAGTGTGTGCTCTCTGGGGGCAGCGTGCCCGGCATCCGAGCCAAAATAATTTGTACGATCCCGCTGGGCGCGTGGTGCTGGCCCAGCCAGGGCTTTCCGCCAGCATGCCACCTGCCACTTCTCCTCCTCCCTATGGCCTGGGGGCCGGCTTCCAAGGGCGAGTGTCCGGGGGAGGGGGAGGGGGAGGGAGCGTGTGCCAGGTGGGAGCCGTTGAAGCCGCGTTGCCTTCTAGGACCCAGCTTGGGGGGCACACGCAGTCGCTCCTGTCTGCCTCCTCAGGCGGTTGGACGTCGACGTCGTGTGTCATGTGTAAGATGGGCTGTTGTGTGACCGTCTGCTACGGTGACGTGACCTTCCCCGTAGGGTCATTGCGAGGAGCTAATGAATTGGGTGATCCTGGCAAGGAACGTCAGCCACGCTGTGCCTCGGCTGATAAGCTGTAAGGGCCTCAAAAACGTTCACTAGTCGGGGCGCCTGGGTGGCTTAGTCAGTTGAGCGTCCGACTTTCGCTCAGGTCATGATCTCGCGGTGCGTGGGTTCGGGCCCCGCGTCGGGCTCTGTGCTGACTGCCAGCTCGGAGCCTGGAGCCTGTTTCAGTCTGTGACTCCCTCTCTCTCTGACCCTCCCCTGCTCACGCTGTCTCTCTCTCTCTCCTAGAAATAAATAAAACATATAAAAATAAAATAAAATAAAAAAACGTTCACTAGCATTATTAGGTGCTGGAAGCATTGATGCCTGGCAACGTCAGCGCTTGTTAGGGGAGACCTTGCCCTGTCTTGGGGAGGGATGGTCATGGCAGATTTCCTAAAGGAGGTGACACGTTAGCAGGGATCTGAGGCCAAGTGTCAGGCGAAAGAGTTCCAGGCAGAGGATAGCACGTACAAAGGCCCTGAGGCCTGGGGTGTGTGTGTGTGTGTGTGGGCGCGCGGGCGTGTGTGTAGAATGAACTGAAAAGAAATCTGTGCTCAAGGACTGTTTTTTTTTTCCCCTCAGGACTAAATGAGGATGTGTAGTCGTGTCTTATTTCACGTGAGGAGGAGCAGACCTTGGTTTTGGCTGCAGCAAGGGACCTGGGGCAGGCGGGGGAGCTGGTGCGGGGAGCAGTGAGGGGCGGCTCAGTGCGCCTGCTCCCACCGGCCTAAGGCGGCAGCCGGTGGGGGGCCAGGCCCTCCCAGCACAGCCTCTGGTGCAAGGGGCCTTCCCCACCCACCCCGACCGCCCGAGCCTGAGGCCGAGGACAGTGGGCCCCCTCCCTCCCGAGGGAAGAGACCCTAGCCCTCACTCTAGGACAGCCACCCGCCACCCTCCGCCTGAGAGTCCGCTTTGGGCTTGGCCTTCACGTTAAGTCTGAATTCCTGCCAGACCCCAAGGCCTTTGCTCTCCTGCCTTCTACCCCAGAAATGGCCGGCCAAGTGCCCCGGGGCCCGGGCTGGCCTTTCCGTTCCCCTGGGAGCTGGGGCACAGCCGCTCTGCGCTGCCGTGGAGGGAGTGGGTGGCGCCGAGCGGCCCCCCACCCCCCGTCCCTCACGCGGCGGCCCAGTGCAGGGCTGCTGCGTGCCTCTCTTTGTCTCCAGCGGCGGCAGCAGCACAGAGATGCACTTGCAGCCTGCCTGCCGCCTGGAAGGCACTGCCCTCCCCGGCCACACGCCAGGCTTGGCACGCTTTAATTAAAAGCAAAGCGCTGCTCGGAGGCCCCCTGCCAGCCTGGGGAGCACGGCTCACCCGGGCTGCCCTCCACGGCCACCGCAGGGTGACCCACGGAACCCCCCCACCCCCGCAGGCGGGTGCAGGTCTGTGCCTTCCCCGAGGGCGGGGGTTTGGACCACGGCCGGCCGCTGGGTGGAAATTTGCCGATCCACTGGCTGCAGAGAGAACAAAGTCGGAGTCCTGGAGCCGCCTCCTTGGACACCCACCGCCCTGGGGGGAGTTCGGCCCCTTTTCATACTCTGGTCTGTGCTGGGGAAGCTCTGTGGCTGTGCCCCGAGGCTGTGGCCAGAACGAAGCCAGAGGCCGGCGGCGCCGGTGGCCCACCCCTGGTCCGTCTTCTAAAACCAGAGCCTTCATCCGCGGCGGGGGGGCAGCACAGAGTGGAGGCTGAGCTCACACCCCCGGCCTATGGCTTCCTGTGTGACCTTGGGAAAGTCATTCACCCTCTCTGAGCCTGGCTCCTCACCTGAGCAGCGGGGAGAGCCACCGGCACCTCTGCAGAAGGGTGCCAGAGGGAGCAACGTGTCATGTGCAGATTCCGTTCACGTCCGTGTCCCACCCTGTGCGTGGACCCGGGCGGGGGTGCACGCTGACCGCTCGCCGCCTCTGCGTCTGCGCGTCTCGTCTCTCTGCTCCTCTGCCTGGGCTCCCTCGCCTCAGTGCCCGACGGGCCTCGCGGCCTGGAAGCTCGTGGACTCTGTGTCCCCGGAGCAGCCCTCAGTCAGCAAAGGTCGGGAGCTGATAGGTGAGGACTCCCAGCTTCCGCATCCTGCAGCCCCGCGGCGGGCAGGTTTTTTTCGTACATTTGTTTACACTATTTTTATTTTATCTCGTGTAGTTCTTTTTGCCCTTGGGTTTATCTCGATAAAGATAAACCGTCTAATTAAAGACATACCATCCAATTGCTTTTCCTCGAATTTCAATTCTGGTAAAATATACGTAACATAAAATGACCATCTTAACCATTTTTAAGAGTACGGTTAAGTCGGTTCACACTGTTGTCCATGCAGTCTCCAGAACTTTCTTCACCTTGCAAAACGGGAGCCCGTCCCCATAAACACGAACTCCCTCCTCCTCTCCCTCCTCCAGCCGTCTGCACCCACCATCTGCCTTCGGTCTCTAGGGCTCTGCCCTCCGTAGGGACCTCGGGTAAGTGGGGTCTTGCGGTGTGTCCTTTTGTGATGGGCTTATTTCCGCTTAGCGCTGTCCCCAAGGTGCATCCGTGTTGCAGCCCGTGTCAGAATTTCCTTCCACTCGAAGGCTGAATAACACACTATTGTCTGAACAGACCACGTTTTCTTTATCCATTCAGCCCTCCGTGGACACTGGCTCTTGTGAATAATGCCACTTGTGCCTGTTGTAAATAATTGGCTATGAACACGAATGGACAAATATCTGAGTTCCGGCTTTCAATTTTTTTCTTTAGTCTAGACTCAGAAGTACAATTGCTGGATCGTATGGCATTTTTATGTTCAATTTTTTGAGGAATCGCTATAGTAGCTAGGTTTTTAAAAGTTTTTATTGGGGCACCTGGGTGGCTCAGTCGGTTAAGACTTTGGCTCAGGTCACGATCTCGCGATCTGTGGATTCAGACCCCACGTCGGGCTCTGTGCTGACAGCTGGGGGCCTGGAGCTGCTTCAGATTCTGTGTCTCCCTCTCTCTCTGCCCCTCCCCCACGCACACTCTGTCTCTGTCTCTCAATAATGAAAAATAAACATTAAAAAATTTTTTTTAAGTTTTTATTTAAATTTTACTTATTTAACATACATGCAACTTTGGTTTCAGGAGTAGAATTCACTGATTCATCACTTACATTCGACACCCAGTGCTCATCACAAGTGCCCTCCTTAATCCCCATCACCCATCCAGCCCCTCTACTATACCATTTAGTTTGGATTTGCGTTTGCCTTCTGATCAGTTTCTGGAATAAAGCCTGTTTCTCTTCAGGGCTGTTTGGATTGTGACAGAACATTCAAACTAGCTCAAACAAAAAGGATGAATCTGGCTTCAGGCATGGCTGGATCCAGGTGCTTGAATGATGTCTCCCCGCCTCTTGGCTCTGCTTTCTCAAATTCATCCTCAGGCAGGTTTCCCCACGCAGTAGCCAAGAGCACCAGTGGCTGCTTCAGGGTGACAGCCTTCCACAAGAGGGAAGGTGTCTCATTCTAGAGAGTTCCCCTGAGTCCTCAGGAGGGCTCCCAGAGAGCTGAGTGTGAAAAACCTCAGTTGGTCGCTGTGGTTAGGGGTACGGAACAGTCTGACTGCGCAGGGTCAGGAACGGGGGCGGGTCAATGCCACCTGGGCCATGAGCACGGAGAAGGGGCACCCTGGGCAGGCGTCCGTGGCTGGCATCACCCTGGCGCTCCCGTCTTGGGCTGCTTCGCTGGGGTTCCTGCCTTCGCCCTGTGCGTGTTCCCTCCCGAGTTCACAGCCACCTGTCACCCTGACCCCACCCTCCCATCGGGGCAGCTCCTCCCCTGCTCTCAGGGTTCTGGGAACTGAGGGAGGCCATTGGCAGTGGGGAACGCGGGTCTGGCGGGTGACTGAGTTGCTGGGGGGACTGGCCGAGCAGGTGTGGGGGTCAGCATCCCCTGCAGGAGGGGAAGAGCACGGGGCCAGCACTGGCGAGCCAGGAGGCAGCTAAGGGGAATGGGAGGCGCGTGGAGTCGGGGGGGGGGGGCTGTGGAGTCAAGGGTGGGCTGTGGGGCCATTTAAGAGGATCCATGTTGGACTCTGGGGCCACAGAGATGGCCAGAGATACCCAGCCACCGTGGGGGGCCGCACGGAGCCGAGGAAGCCAGACAATGAGGCAGGCAACGTGCGTCTCTGCAGAGAGAGAGGGTCGTCCGTACTGAAAGCCGTCCGGGGACAGAGGCTGGCTGAGCAAATGGCTTTGACTCCCACACGATCTGGGGACAGGGGCTGGCTGGGCAAATGGCTTTGGCTCCCACCGGATCCGAGAATCCCTAAGATGTGGGGTGGGGCTGAGGCCCTGGGGAAGACTCTGGCCTCTGCAAGCCTGAGATGACACGGCAGCATTTTCCCCGTCCCCTGATGCCCACGTCCGCGAGGCCCCGGTGCCCGGTGGGCTGAGGCCCCGGCACGCCCGCAGAGGAAGGGCAGACGCTTGAGTTTTATGATCAGAGTGAAGAAGTCAGATTGCCCTGGGAATTCTCCTCGCCCAATTTTGCAAACTCTCTCAAGATAATTGGAGGCCCCCTGGTGTGTCAGAAGCCAGGGCTGGGAGTCCTGCGGGGGGGGGGGGGGG
>NW_024080946.1:104003-105459 GCF_003009895.1 Hyaena hyaena
GGGGCTGGTGGAGACTGCGGTCAATATCCAACCCCACGGGGGTGGGGTGGGGGGGGCGACCCCTGCTCTCCCCCAGGCAGCAGTCGCCAAACAAGAATGCTACCCCAGAGGGATAAGTCTTTGGGTGTTTCCGAAGAAATCAATGATGCGGATTTTTGTTTTTCTAGGAGAAAGAGAGAGACAGCGTGAGCAGGGGAGGGTCAGAGAGAGAGGGAGTCACAGACTGAAACAGGCTCCAGGCTCTGAGCTGGCAGTCAGCACAGAGCCCGACGCAGGGCTCGAACCCACGAACCGCGAGATCATGACCTAAGCGAAAGTCGGACGCTCAACCGACTAAGCCACCCAGGTGCCCCAATGATGCGGATTTTTAAATGCTGGCAACTGGTTCACATTTTTATAAGGCTCGAGCGGGGTCTGCAGGCTGTGTTTGCGCAGGTGGTGCCCTTCATCTAAGAAAGGGACCTGCGTGGTGACAAAAATCATGATGGGGGCAGGGGGCAACAACACGTTAGCCTCCGGCAGTTATTTCGTAAGCTCAGGGGGTACAGAGGAAAGTAGACAAATCCAAGGCGTGTTGGCGCGGGCGTGTGAACAGGTAACCGCGGGATCATTATTTAACCACAGCTCACGGGTACAGCGCCTGGTGGAATGAGGCTGGTGCCCGACATGTCTAGCCCCGGTCTCAACCCCGCAGAGGCCTGCTGTCTGTGCCAGGAGAGCCGACACCAGCTGATGGACTTTCCCGGTGGCCGTGACACGGCGGATGTCACAGCCGGAGAGCTGTGGATGGTGCCGGAGAGAGTCCCCCTCCGTGGCAGGTGAACCACCCCTACAGCTCGGCCTCACTGAGCAGTCCTTTCGGCCTTTGTCCTGAACACGTACGCCGACCTAGACCGTGGGGCAAGACCAAAAGAAATATAAACCCAAGGTACTCACAGGGTGCGTGTCTGTCTCCATGAGCCCCGACTGCTTTGGTCACTGACGTCCTGGGCGCTCTCTGCAACCACGTTTTTATGTGAGTCCCCCACGCTGGCCACAGTGGGTGCCTGAGCCTGGCCAATCGGAGGGCTTTTTCAGCAGGACGGGACAGGAACGCAGAAGCCACCGCCATTGGCTGAGCTTCGCACATCGTGGAAGGAGCTGGCGGGAGCCCAGCGGTCAGAGAGGCACGCGGACGGGAGCAGGTGCGGGTCGCGGGAAGCTGGCTCCTGACGTGTCTCCCTCCCTCTTTTCATGAGATACCTGTATCTTTCCAATAACTATCTTTTTAAACTTAAAAAAAAATTACTTTTTAGTTATTTTATTTTATTTATTTTTATTTATTTCTAGGAGAGAGAGAGAGAGAGAGACAGCGTGAGCAGGGGAGGGTCAGAGAGAGAGGGAGTCACAGACTGAAACAGGCTCCAGGCTCTGAGCTGGCAGTCAGCACAGAGCCCGACGCGGGGCTCGAACCCAC
>NW_024080946.1:106585-171450 GCF_003009895.1 Hyaena hyaena
CCCCCCCCCCCCCCCGCCGAGCACACCCCGTGGGCTCTGAGTCGGCCCCAGGCAAGTTCCGCAGCTGAACCTTTGAGATGCAGTTATTCTGCACTGAGAGGAGCTGTGAGTGTTCACACTCGCAGATTCAAAGACTGTGCACGAGGAGAGAATGTCGCCTCTCTTACATTTTGGTATGGATTGCACAGTGGAGTGATGGCGCTTTATTTTATTTTTTTCCTTGTACTTGAAATTTTTTTTCAGTGTTTATTTTTGAGAGAGAAAGAGAGAGACAGAGCATGAGCAGGGGAGGGGCAGAGAGAGGGAGACACAACATTGCAAGCAGGCTCCAGGCTCTGAGCAGTCAGCACAGAGCCGGACACGGGGCTCGAACTCCTGAACCATGAGGTGGTGACCGGAGCTGAAGTCAATCGCTTAACTGGCTGAGCCACCCAGGCGCCCCTGAGTGATGGTATTTTATGGAGTAAAATCAAATATACTCTGCAAATTAATCTCACCTGGCTGCTTTTTAATAATGGAGCCACTAGAAAATCTGAAATCGTGCACGTGGCCACCAGACCTCTGAGGCTTGATTGAATGGCTGCCTTGGGGGAGAGACAAACCGACTTCTCCAACGAGGTCAGGGCCCCCGTGGGACCGAGCGCTCCCTTGGGACCCGGTGCGGGCCCAGTGCCCAGCGGCGGCGGCTTGTCCTTCCTTGGCCACGTGCTCTGGAGACTCGCCTCCTCTCCGGGCGCACCTGCTCCCTGGATAGAGGTAGCGCCGTCCTCTGGCTGCTGGGAGGGTTTAATGAGATTCCTGTTCCCAGCGAGGCTGGAAATGAGGCAGGAATAACGACAGGTGCTCCCTGTGGCCGCATGACCGGTGGCTGTGGCTCTGAAGGCCATGGGGCGGACGGCTGTGAGCAGGTCCGGTGAGGGGGCCTTGGTTGCGGGGAGGAGGGACAGCCCTTCCCGGCAGAACAGTCCGGCTCACATGCGTGGGAACTGCCCCGCGTCAGGGAGGGGAGGGGTCCTGTGTCTCCACGCCTCAAGGTCTTGGGTGACAAGGAGGTGGCACTCGCGGGAAGAAGCGGGCGTGGCTCCGTGGGAGGACTGGTGAGCGACCACGGCCCTTCCTGCAAGGAGCCCTGGCAGGCGAAAGCCCCGTTCTACTGGACACGCTCCGGCTCTGGGTCTCGCTCTGGGAGCAGCAGAGAATCAGTGTTTCTGAGCCGTGAAGGGACTGGACATGTGGGCACACGTGTGGGGATGGTGACCTTGGCTTCGTGTCTTTGAGGGGGCGCGGTGAAGGCGATCCCGAGGCCCAGCGGGGCGGAGGCTAGTGGACCTGGGGCCTGCGCTTCCCTTAGCCCCCGAGCCCTTCCCTGGCGCCTCGGGGCCTGGATTCCGGGCCCACACTTTACGCTTTTGTCTATTTGCGTTCCCCTTGCATCGTTCTGTGCATCCCAGCGGGGAAGGCAAGAGTGGGGTCACCAGGACCCTCATTTATCTTCTGATTTCAACAGGAAGCCCCATCCCACAAGCCCATGGTGGGGGGCAGGGAATACTGAGCGACGCCTGAGGCTCAGGGACAGCCAGGAGCAGCGGGCTGTGTGGGAATGGAGCGCGGGGCCCATCCTAGGGGGCGGCTGAGGACCATGCTGGTCACAGGGCGATGGGGGCTCATTGCCAGGTCTTCCTATCTATTGAGAAGTCGGATCTCTAGACTTTTGGGTAAAATCTAATCTCAGTCTTAGCAGTAGTTCAATGAGGAGGGAGAGGACAGCATCACGTGGGCTGTAAAACAAGCCCATGACTTGGATCCTTCTAGGGCCTTTGGGCCTACCTCTGACCTCTTGAGTATCTGTGTTCAAGGTCCCACCTGTTCCCGGGACCCTGAGGGATGAGCGGAGGGGGCTCTGGGCTGCTCTGGGCTGCTGCAGGGTGGTCGGTCTGGTCCGGGCGGGGCTGGTCTGTCTCGTCTCGTGTCTTCTGGTCCCATGTGGTCTCTGGTCCCCATCCACTGACTATGTCCCCTGCAAAGACATTGTTAGGCAGTGAGTGACACAAGTCAAGCATTCTCTGCCCTCAACAAGTCCCCAGCCCGGCAGGCAGCCGTTCGGATTGCCGTTAAGATCTTGACGGTTAGACACAGCACAATGTGTCATAGGAGACGAATGACCCGGATGTTGGCTTGTGTCCTCTTAGTTTTTTCCGGGTTTGGACTCGTTTTCCTTTCTTCTCGGGCACGGCGTCTTGGCTTTCCTGTCTCCGCAGGAGACAGTTGGGGCTGTCTCCACCCTCCAGGTGTCCAGAGGAGAGCACATCACGTGGGCTCAGACAATCAGAACGTTCTATTCCCTTCCATTCCCGCGATGATGGCTTCCAGATGGACACGTGACTTCGGCCAGGCTGAGGGGATGAGTTTCTGGAACATTTATTCGAGACATCAAAGAGAGACGTTGGGAAGAATGTAGGACGAAGACAAATCACATCTGCCACCACGTGGCTCAGGGCCAACCCGAGAACACGGCCCGACTCAGAAAAGAGATGGCGACGCTCTTCGTGACATTATTTAGACACCTAGATCAAGCCGTGCCTGAAGCTTTCAGTTTCTTGAGCCAATAAATTCCGTGTTTTACTGAAGCTAGTTTGAGCTGAGATTCTGTCGCTTCCATCCTACAGAGTCCTGTTCAAAACAAATACCAGAGGGGGTGAATTTGGCAGTCATTTCCTCAGGTGCGTGGATCCAGAAAAGATTTCACGGAAAAGGTAGCACTAGGGCAGGCACACAGGCCAACGGAAGGGAGGAAAGTATTCCAGGAAGAACGGAACTCATAGCATGAGCCGAAGCTTGGAGGCAGTCAAACAGGTCATATCTGGATTTCAGAGAGAAGCCCAGTTTGGATCAAGCGTAGAGTAGTTGTGGGGTCTGAATGGAAGAGCAGCAGCGAATAAAGTTGGAGAGATTGGTTGGATCGAAGGGCCTTACATTACATGCCAAGAAGTGGTATCCGGTGTGTGAGGTAATGTGACCCTTTGGGAGGGTGGACGGAGCTGTGCTTTCCTGGGGAAAGCCACGGGCTATTTTAAGAAGACATGGGTGGGTGGGGGGGGTGCGTGCCCGGGTGGCTCAGTGAGTTAAGAGTCCGGCTTCAGCTCAGGTCATGATCTCACAGCTCGTGGGTTCAAGCCCCGCATCAGACTCAGACTCTGTCAAGTGCAAAGCCTGGTTGGGATTCTCCCTCCCTCCCTTTCAGTCTCTCCCCAACTCATGCTATCTCTGTCTCTGTCTCTGTCTCTCAAAATAAATAAGTAAGTAGAAGAGAGCGAAGAGACGGTGGAGACAGGAAGGTGTGATTTGAACCTGGCGACTGTGGCGGCACGTGGGTAGACTCTGGGGTGGATATTGACTGCCCAGGGCCCATATTCCTTTGATCATATCCATAGAAATGGGTGAGGGAAGACAATGGGTGAATTACATCAGTGCCTCTTGTTGAGCTAGTATCCAATGAACTCCTTTATCTACCTAGAATTTACGTTGCTCTATAGCAAGAGGTGAGCAGAAGAGTTATTTTTTTCCCTTCAAATTATTAGCCAGCTGCTCCAAGTTCCATTTATTCAGTAATTTGGTCTTTCCCTGCTGAATTCAAGTGTCATATTTAGCATATAGTACATTTTTATATTTAACAAGGACCATTTTTTTTTTAGAATTTCTATTTCGTTCCTCTGTGTTCTTTTACTGTTCCTCACATTCTTTCTATGTGTTATTTCACAAGAGGAATCTTAACTGTTATTTCACCATAGGGATTCCCTCATTATATATATTATTTATTTATTTTTATTTTTAAAATTTTACTTAAAATGTTTTGGCCGTCTTTACTTATTTAGCCCAGAAAATGTGCTTGAGGATTACTTTGTTAAAAAATTGATTTTGAGGGAAATAAATTTATTCTAGAAATTAATTTGGGAGGGAACGAATAACTATATAATATTTACCCACCCCTTTGTGGAAAATTGGATGACTTCTACCATATGCCCACTGTGGCTTTGTAATGTTACTGATGTAGCTCATGTACATTTTGTGAAAAGGTTATTCCTAGATAGTTTATGGTTTGGGGAGGTTTTTTTCTGTTGTATTTTAGGATTTTATTATGCGTTTATTTTGTATGACTCTCCTACCCAAAGTTCATGATATTTCCAGTAGTTATCCAGTCGATTCTATCAGAAAATAACTTAGTTACCTCTTTTCTAATCGTTAACATTTCTTTTTCTTGTCCTATTTAACTGGCTAGAACTTCCAGATCAGTTTCAAATAATATCGGTAATGACAGACGTCCTTGCTTCATTTCTGGACAGTGGAAGTGCCTGTGATAGTGTGTTTCAACACTAAGAATGACCTTTGATTTTAAGTTAAGATAGGTAATTGTGATCGGTATATCAGAAGTCAAGAGCCCGGGCGCCCGGCGGTGAGGACAGAACTCATGAGCACTGGTGCCCTGAGGAGGAGGAAATCTTGGCAGAAGGGAAACATTGTATTTCCTGGGGGCGTTTTGCTGTTGCATATTTTGGCTGACTTCGTGGAGGCCTTAGCCCTTGGGCGAACGGCATCATTGACTCTTTCCGACGTGCATTGACAGTATGATTGGGGACATTGGTTTCACTCCCCAAGGGGTCTCTCACTTGTTTGCTGGGAAGGGGAGGAGCCAGCAGGGAGCTGGCGTGCATGTGGCTAGCTGGGTGGGGTCTGGACCCACGTGGTCAGGTCTCGTGGCATGTGTCCGCGTCGGAGAGCTGTCACGACTCTTGCTGCTCTGAGCGGTCACCTAAGGTGAGCGCCTTTTGGGTCCCGAGGCGGTGTCGTCATGCGTAGGTGTGATCAAAGCTTGAGACAGAGAGCAGGATGTGACAGTCAGACTTGATCAGGATAGAGATAGGGCCATCCTCCACCCTCCGTGTCTGTTTCAGAATAAGGATGCTGCTATTTAACTTGCAGGTGAATCCTCCCCCAAATTCAGTAAAATACACAACAGAGAGCAGCCTGTGTGCCTGTGAGTACGGAAACTGAAGCTTCCACGACACACAGCATGGGAACCGTACGCAGGGATAGTAACAAACCCTAAATAGAACGAATTCAGTGGGAACAAGAAGTTGGGCCTGGAGAGGAGCATAAGAATGTAAACTCCTCAGTAATTACAGACATCTCGGCAGTAGTGTGGTGGGTTTCCATGGAATAGGTGTTCAAGTCAGTCTTGTCTATATTTAAGAAGCCGGTAGAGATCATCCATCATCCAAGTTACTTTTAGAAAAGACAGAAAGCACAAAAAGATAAAATTCTATGCCTAGAAATAAGCCCTGTGAACCTTTTGGTGGCTCCTCTTCCAGATTTTTAGTTATGCTTGCAGCCAGAGGCCCTAAGTTGGCTGTGAGACAATAGAAAAAATAGACATTGGTCTCCGCTCCTGGATCCTGGCACAGGGCTCCTAAGCCCTTGTAATTTCCTGTGTCGTAAGACTGTTCGGAGTATCTCTTGCTCTAGCATTTGGTCTTTGACCCATCCCTGACACAGGGTCCTAAAACCTCTGTGAACTCTTTTTTTTTTTTTTTTAATTTTTTTAAATGTTTTATTTATTTCTAGGAGAGAGAGAGAGAGAGAGAGACAGCGTGAGCAGGGGAGGGTCAGAGAGAGAGGGAGTCACAGACTCTGAAACAGGCTCCAGGCTCTGAGCTGGCAGTCAGCACAGAGCCCGACGCGGGGCTCGAACCCACGAACCGCGAGATCATGACCCAAGCGAAAGTCGGACGCTCAACCGACTGAGCCACCCAGGCGCCCAAAACCTCTGTGAATTCTTAAGAGATAGGGCACGAGGAGCATCTTTTGTTCTACCGAGGTGATTCTGGGGGGGCTCCCGGATGGCTTCTGGGTTGGGGGCTGGTTGCCAGGGAGACCAAGCCATGGTTAGAAGCTTGGCATTGTCAGCCCGTTTCCCACCCTCAAGGAGGGAAGAGAGCTGGAAATGGAAGTATTATTTGATCATGTTTATGTGAGAAAGCTCCCATAAAAATCCCCGTCGTGTGGCATTCAGAGAGCTTTCAGTCTGGCGAACACACCCAAACAAGAGGAAGACGTACCCCGAGTCTGTGGGGTGAGAAAGCCCCGTGCTCGGGACCCTCTCAGATCCCATTCTATGTATCGCTTTATCCGGCTGCTCATCTGTACCCCTATCATGATATCCTTTAATAAACTGTTAAATGTAAGTAAATGTTTCCCCGAGTTTTGTGAGCCGCTCTAGCAGGTTGCTCAAACCCAAGGGGGAGGGGCTTGGGACCTCCAGTCTCTGTTGGCCGGTTCTGGGCTTGCACTTGGCGTCTGAAATGGGGGTGCAGTCTTAGAGGACTGAGCCCTTCACCTGAGGGGTGTGATGCTGTCTCCAGGCAGATAATGGCAGACCTGAGCTAGGTTGTAGGACACTAGGTGATGTCACAGAAAGTGGTTTCGTGGGGGGGAAACCCCACACACAGTTGGTGAGTCCGCATGAAGCGTTCTGTGTGAGTAGTAAGAATGACACCCGGGTGAAAAACTGGGTACGTTTCTCCTTATACATTGGCCCACTCAGCACCCATTCCCAATCACCTTTTTAGTGGTTTAGGGTTAAAAGGGGGGAGCAGTTTATTTCCTAGCTTTCTTTGCACCTGGGTAGCTTGTGGCCCACATACCTGAGCCCCATGAGACCCAAGGAGAAACCTGCTGGCTGCATATCTTCTTTGAAGAAATGTTGATGCAAATCCTTTGCCCACTTTTAATTGAGCTACGTGTCTTTTCATTGTTGAATTGTAATCATTATTTATGTGTTCTGGATACTAGAACCTTATCAGCTATATCATCTGCAAATATTTTTTTCCCCAATTTTGTGGGCTGTCATCTCACTTTCTTCCTCCAAAGCACAAACTTTTAGATTTTGATAAAGTCCAATCCATCTATTTTTCTTTGATTGCTTGTGTCTTAGGTATAATATCTAAGAACACGTTGGCTAATCCAAGGTCACAACGATTTATCCCTATGTTCTCTTATAGTAGTTTTTATAGATTTAGTGCTTACATTTAGGTCTTTTTCATTAATTTTTCTACATGGTGTGAGGTAGGGGTTCTTATTTGTTCAACTTATTTGTGTCTTTGAATCTAAAGTGTGTCTCTTGTAGGTAACATATAGTTGAATCATGTTTTTAAAAAAAATCCATTTTGCCAATCTTTGTCCTTTAATTGGAGTGTTTAATCCATTTATATTTAATATAATTATTGATAATGTAGGATTTATTTCTGCTATTTTGCTCTTTGTTTTATATCTCTATATATAGTTATATAGAGATATATAGTTTTATACATATAGACATATATATAGTTATACATATAGTTTTATTGTTTCCATATACACATATATGGCAGCTATATATATTCATATATTTGAATGGAAATCATATGTTCCCACCATCCGCAGTTTTCTTTTTCTTTTTCTTTTCTCTCCTTTTCTCTTATATTTTTTTCCTTTCTTTCTGGGGCTTCTTTAAAAATTTTTTAAATTTTTATTTAATTTCTGAGAGAGAGAGAGAGAGACAGTGTGAGCAGGGGAGGGGCAGAGAGAGGGAGACACAGAATCTGAAACAGGCTCCAGGCTCTGAGCTGTCAGCACAGAGCCTGATGGGGGGCTCAAACCCACGAACCGTGAGATCATGACCTGAGCCTTCGGGTCATGAAACTGACTGAGCCACCCAGGCGCCCCTAAAAAATTTTTTAATGTTTTTTTTTTTTTTTTTTTGAGAGAGAGAGAGAAAGAGAGAGAGAGCAGGGGAGGGGCAGAGAGAGAGGGAGACACAGAATACAAAGCAGGTCCCAGGCTCCGAGCTGTCAGCAAGAACCTGATGCGGGGCTCGAACCCATGAACCATGAGATCATGACCTGAGCCAAAGTCTGGCGCTTAACTGACTGAGTCACCCAGGCGCCCCTCTGGGGGCTTTTAAAAAATTGTTGTCTGTGACTTTTCTGAGCTAATTCTGTAATGTTTGTATGCTTTGTCATGTGTGGTCACTGAATTCTCTCTGGTCTCTGGTCTTAATGGTCAGCCAATGTTTGGACAGAGATTTTCTATATTCCTGGAAACATATCATTTCCTCTCCTCTCTGCTGAGGGGCGCTGTGTGTGTGTGCGTGCGTGTGCGTGCGTGTGCGTGTGTGTGTGTGTTGGGGCATGCCTTCAATTCAACACTTGACCAGGTGGTTTACTCCTCCATCTTAGCCTTCACCTTCTGCTCATGCAGATTCTGTAATTTAGCCAGAGTGAGAGGTCTTTTCTGAGCAAGTTTTCCGTTCTGAATATCCGCACAGTCGTACACACCTACGTGGCCTCTGGGAATCCCATTACTCTGTGGGCTCAGTGTCCCGGTGAGCATCTCATTCCTTAGCTTTTCCTTTTAAGCTTTTTCGTTAATGTATCATTTGGTCCACGTGTTACCCAGGCATCCTCAATGCTTGACAATCGCCTTCGATGGTTCTTGACAAATAACTCCAGGGGACAGGCTGTTCACGCTGGGTGAGTTCCAAATCAGTTCAAAGACAGACGGTTTTGCAGGCGGGGTCTTCCAGGAAACTGAAGGAGAGACCAAATCGTGACAGTTTTCAGGGAATGGGGCGGTAACGGGTCCCCCATCTTATCCTGCGGCCTCCGTGATTGTGGGTTCTTGACTTTTAAGGTATCATGGAGCTCTGGAGAGGGAAAGGCGGGCAAGCAGAAGCGAAAATAGCACAAAGCTCATCGTTTTTTACTGAGAGTCAGCCTTTTTTTTTTTTTTTTCTTGATTAAACATCTTCAGATTGCTGCACGCCTTTGGTTAATTTCCAGAGTTCCAAAGTGTTGATTCTGATCATTTTTGCCAGATTTCTCATTGTTTTTATGCAGGAGAGAAACGTTGGATGTCCTTACTTAGCCATTTTCACCGCTGTCACCTCTCTGAGTGATTTTTGCCTCTTACTTTACATACAACTGTAATCAGTTTGGTTACCCCCCACAGTGGTTAGGAAGGAGCAAGTGGAAAGACAGAAAGTGGGTGCTCTAGTGAGGTTTTCTTTACCACAGAGGGTGTTCTTTCTCCCCATTTCCTTTTCAAGTCACAGAGACCTGCTTGGGTATCAGAACAGGAATCAAGCTGTATTGAGCAGGGAAAGTCGGGAAAGACCTGCTTCCGGGCTCCTCATTGTCCGTCCCGGTTCCATTTAATGAGTCCTGTGCTCTGAAGACCTCCTTCTGGAAGCCCGGGCTCCATTCCGTTTGGCGGTTTGAAGAGTCTGTGGCTCTGACAATTAGCCGACTCGGCGTTCTGTCCCTGCTCTGAAGACCCCTCAGCATCAGCTCCCCGCGTCTCCCTGTTAGCTTCCCATCCTGCACAGCTGGGGGGCAGGATAATGACTTTATTAAGCGCGTCCTGCACTTAATTCCCCAAGGATGTCAGTCCATTAGGAAAGACTAAACCTGCCCCCAGCGAGCACACAGCTGGTTAAGTCTCATCTGTCCGGGCCTGGATGGGGGTCCGGGGAAGACGCGTGCGGCCTGTCCTTCAGGACCGCCTGACTCTGTGTGCCTGGGGCTGGCCCTGGGGGGTGGGAGGCCACCACAGTCCACGAAGCGAGCCCGGGAGGTTCTACGTACCGTGTGGAGTGGGCCCCACCTGTGCGCTGGGATGGGATCTGGGGTCTGGGTCTGGGCATCGGGCAGCATCCAGGGGTCTGGGAGGGCTCCAGGCTGGGAACTCAGGTGGGCGCTGGGGGCGGGGGCGGGGGGTCGAGCACATTCCTGGGTGCTGTTAGGAAGGACAGAGGGAGACTGTAGCGAGTCCAGGAGGAAGGAGATTCTGAGAGGGAGCGGGAAGCCCCACCTTCAGGAAATGGACCAGCAGATAAGGTCACGGAAGACCCTTCCTCGAGGGTACCTGCTGCCTCGAATGGGAGCGAGGCTGTTTACGTCCCTGAGCCTGAACACCGGCTGTTTCTTTGGGCCTGAAGCTTCTCGTCTCTGAAATGGAGATGGCGATTCACTGCCTTTATGAAGCCCAAGGCCAGAGAGGACCTATTCTTTCCTAAGAAGCAGGGGTCGGACTCGACTTCACCGCACCGCCCTGTTCTGGCCGGGGGTCCTGTCTCGGACAGGACCCTGTGGCTGCAAAGGAAAGAAATCGGACTCTGCTTAAGCAAAGGGCCGACGCGATCAGCGTCCGTAGCCGGGAAGCCTTGCAAGGTCTGGTCGGGTGCGTTCGGGCCAGGCTGACTCCGTAGAAACGAGTCTCTCCGCGGTCCTCCTTTGTGCTGCCGTCGGCACAGCCTCCTTCTCAGACGGGCTTAGCTCACTTTTGGGTCCCGATGGCCATGGCTTCCATTCTACCAGCTTCCCAAGCCAGGGGAAGCCTGCTTCCCCTTGCTCGTCACCGGGTCCCGTGTTCATCCCTGAGCTCGCTGTCGGAGTCTGAAAGTTCGGGCCCAGACCACGAGCCTCTCCTTGGATAGGGAGTGGGCCAGGGCTGGGGCGGGATCGGGGCTCCCCTCATACGACGTGGAACAAAGTCGGGGGATGGTTTCCCCCAAGAGCTCAGGCTACTCTCACCAGCAGGAGGCCGGGCCGGCTCACCCATCGGGTCCCGTGTCCGTCTGCTCAGGCCGCTGTAACAAAGTAGATGGAGACCCTCCCTGTGGACAGAGGGGCTTCAACAACAGACATCGATTCCTCACAGTGCCAGGGGCCGGGAGCCCAACATCACGGTGCTGGCAGATTTGTTTTCTGGCGAGGACTCTCCCTGGCTTGTAGAGGCCACTTCCTGGTTCTGTCCTGTGCGTGGATTCATTCATCCGTTCTCTCCGCCTCCTGGTTCGCCGAATACCCATTCGCTGGGTAACTAAGATGAGTAAGGCTCGTCCTGGGGAACGCAGTGTAGACAAATTGGTCTCCCATGGCCCCAAATCAAAGGGACTCCCTTCTCCTTGCCAGGCCCGAAATTAATCCACTTAAAAACAGTTTTATTGAAGTGTAATTGCCACACAAGAACTGTGCATAATTAAAGCGTGCAACTTGATTAGTTTTGACATAATATATATCTGTGAAACTCTCACCCCTATCAAGATAATAAGCACGTCCGTCACCCTCAAAGCTCCCACACGCCCCTTTGTGATTTGTTCTTCTTCCCCTCTGTCCCTCCGCCCGCCCACGGCGGCCGCTGATCGGGTGTGGCCACTGTCGATCCGTCTGAATTTCCCAACATTGTACAGCAATATAACAGGGCGGCGTGAGCTCCGTTTTGTCCGGTGCTTTCACTTAGCTGCTGAGATTCACCCGTGTTGTGGCTCATACCAGCCGCCCCCGCCCCGGGTTGCTGAGTGGTACCCCTTTGTCCCACAGTTTACCCACTCACCTCCTGAGAGATTTTGGATCTGCTGAGACGATCCGTGTACAGGTGGGGCTGGTAAGGGACACGGTGGAAACCTGAGAGCTTTGCGATTTGTGACGGCAGAGTTCTGGATCTTAGCACACAGACGGCCCTAGGGCTGGGGCTCTGGAAAATGTGAGAATGCGCTCGGCCAATGGAGCAGCGTTTTCCACACTGTTCTGCAAGAAATGAGTGTGATGTTAATAGGTTTGGCAAGTGCTCCCCATTTTTGGAGATGCATCATCTTTAGTAGCTTGTTAAAGGCTCTGAGAAGTCCTGTAGTAAAGAAAATCCCGGGTCTGATGACCCCAGTGAGTGGACCCGCCACCTGTCACGTCTCATATGCAGTCACAATTGACTTACGATGTTTTAATTTATAGATATTACACCCACACACACACATCGAAAAGCATTGAGAATAAAACAACAAACACTCGTAAACAACACACGATTTGTCAGCATTCTGCCTCTCTGTTTTCGTTTCTGTGTGTGTGTGCATGCGCGTGTGTGTGTGCGCGCGCGCGTGTGTGTGTGTGCGATCTAAAGAAGTAAAACCCCACCAGTGCAGTTAAAGCTTCCTGAGCGTCTCTTCCCCCCACGCTCCTCCGTCCCTCTCCTTAGCAGAAACTTTATTCTTTTACTGTGTACGTTCTTGTAGCTCTAGGATTGACGTGCACGTCTTAAGATCTCATCAAAGATAATACACGATTTGTAAAACTCTGTGTCTTTCTTTTGTTAAACACGGGTTTCAGATCGAACTGCGGCTCCTTAATTTTAAGCGTTGTGTAATTTTCCACTGAATGAATAGACCCCAGTTCGTGCTCCGTTATCTGATTGGTGGATAAACGTGGTGACGGTGCTCCTAAGTTTTCTCCGGAATAAACAAAGCTCTGATAACAATTTCTGTGCTTCTCTTCTTGGTGCCTATACGAGACTTAGGGATGAGCTGCTGGGTCATGGCGTAGGGGTATTAGTGACCACCTCGATATTGCCAAAAGTAGGCACCGATTTTCATTCACAGGAGAAGGAGGGAGGCAGGCCGGCCAGTTAACATACGGAAAGACGGAGGCAAGGAATTGTTAACGAAACAGAATTTCATTTCATTTATGCCTATTTATTGAGCACCTACTATGGACCAGACATTTTCCTGCCATGCAAGAGTCTGGAGTTCCCAGACAGGACCGTCTTGTACGTAAACTGTTACGTGCACTGTAAGAGAGTTCTGTTTTTCTCTCTACTATCACTAAGAGTTGATGTTCCCAGACAGTTATGCCTGGAAACGTGTGTGCCTACGCATTTTAACAGGGGTAGGACCCTCAAGCCTAGACCCACAGGGGCCCTTCAGCCAACTGTGCTCCCACTAAGTGAATGACTTGGTGGAGAGTCTGTCGCACTGCCCAGCTAAGTACGGGGACAGGCTTCCCACTTCCGGGGAAGAAGGCTCTGGAACATGAAGGGGGTGACTCTCCGGGGGTCAGGGTCCCCTGCGAAAGCCTTGCAGGACTTGGCGGCCAGCACAGCATTGTGACCCCAACTCCGGAAGTCCAAGGGTTTCCCGGAAGCCATAACAGTCCCGACTCCTGGTGCCTGCATGTTCGACTCGTAATTCAAACGTTTGTCAAGGTCTTAACACGACTCGTCTTATCCCTTCACACCAAGACGCCCCAATCTCACGCACAAAGGTCTAGATTTGGGGTGTGGTATCAATCATTTGCCCCACTTATGTGCCCCAGATCTTTGACCTTGAGGCCTGCACATCCAGGAGATCTATTCGAGCATCGGTCTCAGTTTACGTACAAGACGGTCCTGTCTGGGAACTCCAGACTCTTACATGGCAGGAAAATGTCTGCAGTAGGTGCTCAATAAACAGGCATGAAATGAAATGGAATTCTGTTTCGTTAACAATTCCTTGCCTACGTCTTTCCATCTTTCCGTATGTTAACTGGCCGGCCTCCCTCCCTCCCTCTCCTGTGGACGGCTCCTTCCTGTGTTTTGCTCAGTCTTTTGCTGGGCTGTTTGGCATTTTCTTTCTGATTTGTAGCAGTTCTTTACACATTCTGAATACTAATCCTTTGTCAGTTATGTGCATAGCAAATATCTTCCCCAGTTAGTACCTTGTGTTTTTTTAAAATTTTGTTTATTGTCTCTTTTGTCTTACAACAGCTTTAAATTTTAATATATGCAACGTTCTCAATCTTTTCCTTTGTAGTTTGTGATTTTGTGCCTTATTCAGTACATCTTTCTGCACCAGAAGTCATAAAGATTTTTCCTCCTTTTTAATAAGTCTTATAATTTTATTCACCACGTAATGCTGTAACGTATCTGTCTTTATATATATACATATATATATATATAGTATGATTTGAATTAAGGGTTTACTTTTTTTCTTTTCGGCGGGGACAGCTGTTTTAACAAAAACCTTCCTCACTGATCTGTAGCTCTAGTTCTTTTCCTTCTGTGTCTGAGTCTGTCCCTCCGGCATATTTCTCTTACTGTCCGACGTCTCTCTGTTTTAGTTACCAAAGCTCAGATCTTAATAATTATCTTGATGGCTCCCCCACCTTTTTGCTCAGGAGTGTCTTAGCTCTTCTTAGTCATTTCTTCATCCACATAAATTTTCGGATTCGTCCGTCATGTTGTATAAAATTTTCTATTGGGACTTGAGATGAAATTTATAGATCAATTTGGGAGAGTTGTCATTTTTTTGATATCGAGTCTTCTCACCCATGCACATGGCATATCTGTCTAATTTACTTTGGTCTTCTTTTATGTTTTTCAATAAAGTCTTATAATTTTCTCCACAAAGATGGTGCACGTCTTTTGCTAGGTTTCTTCTGAATCCTATATGCGGATAGTTATTGTTATTGTTACTGGTGTCGCTTTAAAATTAACATTTCTGACTGTTAGCTGCTGCCGTCTAGGGCTACAGTCTGTTTTTGTATTTTGACCTTGGACCCAGTGATTTTGCTCAACTCTTTGTTAGTTATGTTAGGTCGTTCGTAGGTTCTGTGGGACGTTCAGGGTAGATGAAATTGCACGATAAAATATTTGCTGCTTCTTTTCAATCCTTGCGTGCTGAATTTCTTTTTCTTGTCTTACTGCGCTAGCCAGGACTTTTAGTACAACGTTGAATGGATGTGGCGATAGTGGGTGTCCTTACTGGATTCCTGACTCTTCCAGAGGCTTCTAGTATTTTATCATCAATCGTGTGTTTATAGTGAGTTTTCCATACACGCTTTGTGTGATACGGAGGGGTTCCATTTTATTCTTGTTTTGTTTAAGCATCTGTGTTGTGAATGGACATGAATTCCACATACATTCAGAGGACCTGATGGCTCTGTCTTTTGAAAATAACTGCGTTAATGGTTGTTTCTTATGTCAACACGCTTATGTCGCCGGAAGAGAGTTACTTTGGTCACACATTTGGAAATAAACATACAGAAGTGGCTCAGCCTTTATGAAGGTTTTTTCTTTCCCTCTGTGGAAATAAAGGAAGACTAACCCAATAAGAAAAAGCACAGGCTATTTATTCAGAGCTTCCCATCACTCGTGTTTTGGCGGAGACTGCAAGACAGAGCAGAGGAGTGGAAAGCGGAGGCCTCCGGCATGCCCTGATGAGGCTGTCTGACTTCTAGAGTCTGCAGCCAGGAGTCTGGTTACCGGGGCAGACGAGTTGGTGCCCCGGGCGGGCCGCAGACTGTGGGTCCGAGTCCTGTGTACATGGCTGGCCGTCGTCGGCTTTTCTATTCCATGTCTCGCTCTACAGGGTCTCAGTGTCCACTCGCTCTGCAGGGTCTCAGTGTCCACCCCGTGTCTGCCCGAGGACAAGGCTCATGCTCTGCTGCCACATGGTCCCCCACACGCGCGAGCCTCCCCCGACGTAGCCTCTGCGCCTGCACCTTCTCCCGTCTTTTCAGTCTCCTCGATCTTGACCCTTTCTCTTTGCCTTTAAAGGCATATTTGTTCTACTTTGTCTACGGCTGCTGTGTGCCTGCGGCAGGGGGATTTTAGGGGTTTGCCGTCTGCCAAGTTGCCGGTAGCAGAAGTCTCCAAGCCGATTTTAAAGCGGGAAGTGCTTTCATTCATTCGTTTGCTCGAAAACATTCATTAACTGGGTTTTGCCGAGGGCTCAAGCTGGCAGCCCCGAGCAGGATCTGGCCCTCAGTCATGTTTTTGTTCAAAATGAGACTGAAAACGGCTTGTTAAAGTCCCGATGTTAATGTTTTGTAGACAGCACGCCCTTGATGTTCACCAAATATTTAGAGTTTGCGGTAGCTTGCTTACAAAAACACCCACAATGATTCCCTTCCCCAATTGCTGGTACCTTTGTGATGTGATGCGGGCATAGAATGGACCCGCTTCCCCACTTCCGGCCGGGGTGACCTGGACCCGCTTTGGCCGGTAGAATGTGAGCTGTTCTTTCCAGTAGTAGGGCTGGGTGACTTACTCTGCGCTGAAAAGCGAGGTGACCCAGGACCCTTGCCAGGCCCATTGTGTCTGGGCTTGTGATTTGTGGCCTCTTGTGCCCTAGACCTTGTGCTGGGTCCCGGGGGCCCAGGCTGAGGTGAGTGAAGGGAAGCGCCCAGGTCAAGTGTGATGCCGGCCACCTGTAGCCCAAGTCGGTCCTGAGTGTTGCGGCTATTTGGACCTGCAGTGCAAGACGTGGTAAAGTCTCCTCTACGTCCTGGGCACAGAGGGGGAACGGGAGAGGGCGTGTTTGAGGGAGGATCCTCAGGTCACCTTGGAGGAGCGGTGGGTGGGGGGTTGGCCGAGGGTGTGGGCTAAGAGACAGGTGTGCGATCGGGACCAGCTTCTGGCCATTGGTCCGATGCCAGCCTGCTTTCCTCTGTGAGCCTGACTCTTCTCACTTAACGACGCAGGGAGGTGGGGGGGAGATGCTGGTATCCGTGCCCCCATGAGGCCCAGAAAGTGCAACGGTCAGAGAGGTGCCTGCTCAGCCCGGTGTCCTGGGTTCTGAGGCTGCCCGGCTCGGGCTGCTGTGATCTCTGCTTGGTCGAGAACCCACGCGTGTTCTTCGTCCTTCTTCCCTTCTTCTCTGTTGGCCTGTTTCCTTCTCCACTCAGCCCCGATTCCTGGAAACTTGCTCCCAGGCGGCCGACAGCCAGTCCCTGTGTGGCGTCCCCGGGCTGCGCGAGATCCCCGACCGAAGCTTTGGCTGCTGGGGACCTGGCATCTCTCCTTTCTTGTAAGTGACCCGGGAAGATGGGAGCGCCCTGGGGACCACATGGGCTCATTTGGATCGTCTGCAATTTCAAGTCTCAAGAACCTGGCCCAGAGCAACCCCTTCGGAACGTGATGGATCCGATGTATCTGGTGACAAGTAACAGGTACCCAGCCCAAAACTACGTAAGAAGAATTACTTCACATGGGTCTGAGTTACTCAAAGTCCGAGGCTGGATCTTGTCAGGCTCCGGGCTGCAAAGACGGTCGGGTGCACACAAGAGGTGGGTCGTCTCTGTCCCTCCCCAGCTCGGCGCCGCTCCTCCGCTCGTGAGGACTCGCTGAGTTGGCTGGCGGCCACCGTCTGCTCACCGCAGGGCAGGAAGAGAGCTCCGCCATCACATCCAATCGGGAAGCGTTCTTGGGACTGAGTCCGGGGCTTGCACCCATCCTGGAACCAGGAGGCCGGGAAGAGCCAAGGTCAGCTGCACCTGCGCCACGGGCTGTGAGTGGGAAAGGGGGTCCTCGGGAAGGGGGGGCTGGTGATGGGGGAGGGGAGGTGCTGGGCGGGTGGAAACGACGGGCGTCCTCTCCTGGGCCCTGGACGTCTTGAAGGTCGGGAGGGAGGAAGGAATTGGGGTGAGCTTCCTGGGTGGGGAGGAGGGCCGTTCGGAAGGTGGGGGGCCAGACGGTACGCCTGGCTGCACCTCTTGTCTCCAGCGTGTCCCCTCAAATTTGTCCCCTCGAAGGATCTCTGGAAAGCATACACCCGACCCCTGCTTAACCCCACTGGTGGCTGCCCAGCACCACCTGCCTCAGGGTCAAAGTCAAGCCCTCACTGACCTGGTCCGGCCCCACCTTTGGCTGTGATGCTGATGCACGGGAGCTTTCGCCCCGCCGCGCACAACTGCGTCAAAGACTTTGCAGCCAAACCCACGCAGCTGCCGCCATCGCCCGCCCGGCCGTGCCCGCTGCACAAAGCTAGTGGTGACTGTGACCGTACACTTCAGGAACCTCGACCTTTGACTGTCACACCAACCCTCTGCGGTGAGCGCTCTCAACAGCCCCCCTTCACGGTGAGAAGCTGAGTGCGTTTCCAAAGGTCACACAGCCCGCAGGCGGAGGAGCTGAGATGTGGACGGGGCAGCGTGGGGCCAGGCTCAGAGGGGTGCCACCGGGGCAACTCATGGCGGCCTGGGGGTCTGGGGCCTCAGGTGGCCGGCTCACCTCTCCAAGCCTCGGCTCTCTCAGTGGTGCGAGGCTCAGGACAGCCGGGCACCCAGTCCCGCCCAGTCAGTGTGGTTGATGGGCTGCAGGGGGCTGAGGTCGCTCCTTAGCCCCCACCACATGCGGCACCTGCTGCGTGCCGGCCCCCGTTCTGGGTGAATGCGACAGACGAGGGCCCTGGCCTCAGGGGCCAACAGCTGAGTGAGCGAGAGGCATCCGGGAGGTGAGCGGCAGCGGCGGGAGGAAGATGGATAGAAGCGCCGTCGAGCGGGAAGGAGGGGCACCGGGTTGGCTGGTGAGGGAGGCCTGGGGGGGGGGGGGTGGCGGCGCGCTGGGACCTGGAAGTCAGGGGAGCAGCAGAAAGGTCAGGGAGGGTGTTCTGGGCACGGCCAGGGGGAGAGGCCGCTGTGGCTGCAGCGTGGAGACGCGGAGCAGGTCAGATAGAAGCCAGACCCCAGGGGGAGGCGCAGAGACCGCAGAGCCCTAGGGCTTTTTAGTCCCTAAAAAGTCACTCATGGGTTTTGCTCGCACCAGCGCTGTGATCGGGGCAGTGCTCCCCCTCCCTGGTCCCCGGTTTCTGTCTGTTCAGCAGGGCCATGGCCCTCGTCCCGTGAGGCTGTGCCGCATGGTGGAGGTGGGCTTGGCCTCCCTCCCTGTCCCCTTCCTGAGGATGGGGCTCCCCCCCCCGTTTGCCTGCATGGGGAACCCCTGCACTGAGGCTGGACAAGCGAGCGCCGGGTCCCTGGAGGGTCTTCCCTCCCCCCCCCCCCCCCCGTCCCCGAACACCAAGGGTGGGGGCATAGACCCCCTGGGGGCCACACCAGGCAAAAGCCACCATCCTGTCTTCTTCTTGTTGATTTGAAGAGCCAGGGAAAGGTCCAATTGTCTGCTTTCAGCAGGAAGAACAGCAAAGGCAGAGCTCTCCGCAGGCAATGTAGTGACAGAATAAATACGCGCTGTCCCCTTGATACGGCCGCTCGCGGCTGAAAGATGTGGGTTAAAGGGGAAGGCGGGCAAGGAGGGGGGAGTCAGCAGGGAGCTGGGGAGCAGGAGACGCAGACTCACCCCGCACGCCTGCAAAATTGTTTTGTGGTTAAAGACAATACCCGAACACAGCCCATTGTGTCAGATCAAGCAACAGAGAAGTTTTAGAATAAGAGAGTCACTTCATCCCTCCCTCTGCTGGTGCGTCTTCCTCTCCCAGACTTAATCGTTGTTTTAAATATCTGTTTTTGTCCTGACCTTTTTTTAAATGCACATACATATACATACGTAATTGCAGTTTAAAAAATAAATGGCATCGCATTATATTATTATTTTATAATTTGATTTTTTTTCAGTTGACGATACGCTTCCGAGAGCTTTCTAAATCTCCATGTGTTTCCTTTGCCTTCTTTTTAAGAATATGCTGTAATTTCCTCACAAGTCCCTAATTGAGGACTAGGCTTCCAGTTCTTTCTTTTGCGGAAAAGGTACCTGTTTCTCTGTGTGTGTGCACGTGCACGTGCGTGTGTGCGTGGGTGAATTAGTGTGTGCATGCTGAGTACCTCCTCTTCTAACAGAATGGGAGCCCTCCCTTGGGACCCGCCCCCACTGCATTTCATCCGGTTCTGCGGGACCACGGCCCTGGCCTCAGCGGTGAGGGGACTGACTGGGACGCGACCCCCCTTCACCGTGGGGTCCCAGGGTGTCTCAGGCTCAAGCTGGGCCAGCCCGAGTCCCTCTGCGACCTTACACAGGGC
This sequence comes from Hyaena hyaena, assembly GCF_003009895.1. Taxonomy (NCBI): domain Eukaryota; kingdom Metazoa; phylum Chordata; class Mammalia; order Carnivora; family Hyaenidae; genus Hyaena; species Hyaena hyaena. The sequence goes on from NW_024080946.1 coordinate 126,178, forward strand.
TGCGAGTGCAGTGCCTGTTGGGAGGGCCCCAGGGCCTGGCAGCAGGCAGCACCATCACTCTATCAGCCACGGAGGCGGGCAAAGTGGGCAGAGAGCATGCCCGTGCTTCCCGGGGTCACGATCTCCTTGTGCTCTCCAGGTTCGCTGAGCCCATACATTCCCTTTCCTCCAGAGGCCCGCTTGGAGTGGGTTTCTGCACTTATTTAGCGCCCACTGTATACCTGGTGCTATTTTAGGGTAGAAATGACAGAGAGGGTCTCTGCTGTCATGGACCTTATGTTCTGCTGGAGGTGGACAAAGCTGTCTCGAGGTCAACAAATGGGCCATCAAGTCACCTTCAGGGACGTGGCTTCCTGGGATGAGGTCCCCAGAGAGGGCACCGCTGTGGGAGACCGAGTGGCGATGGGGGTGATGGCCGCCAGAGCCCTGCCGCCGACTGGCAGCTTCCGATGCTCAGGGAGCTCTACGGAAAGAGAGCGATGAGCTCAGGGCTTTAAAAATCTCAGCTGAAGACCCGGTCAAGGAAACTAGAGAGTTTCTACAAGATCCTTCAAACCATCTGTTTTCGTTTGCAGCCGCAGGGCTGAGGCAGCTGAAAATAAGCCTCCAAATTTGATCACAGGGTTACGGAATCACAGCGTAAATTGAATTAGCAGCCATGACAGATGCGTTACATAAATGCTGGCACACTGACCGGAGAGGACAGGGCCTCTGAGCTGGAACGGGGCATCGTCTCGAACTCAGGAGAGTCAGAAAACAGCTGTGTAAAGAGACCTTGTTCCTTTCTTGGAGACCCTTATATCGACCTCACACCAGCCAGTTTCCTTGCAAGGGGGCGCCAGGTGTGCCCAAGAATTGCCCTGTGCCAGCTGCTGGCCTCAGAGCCCAGGACGATCCAGGAAACACGTCCGAAATTTGACCCAGGAGAAGATAACTCTTGGCTTAGAGGGCTTTCTGCTACGACCAGATGATCGACAAAGGGAAAACCTGGCCAGTTTACAGATGCTTCTGTACTTCAGCTCTGCCCAGAACCTGCGTGTCCGTTCTGACTGGCTGGGGGGGCCCGAGGTATGACCGTACACGGGCTGCGGCCAAGGCTTTGGGGTTTGGGAAGAACAAAACCCAGAGAACTGGCTGGTGATGAGGAGGCTACGGGAAGATGCGTGTGGGTTAAGTCCCGACTCCTGAGTCTCGTGCAGCAGAAGGCCGGGATGTCCAGGTCCCGGCGGCTTAAGCAACATCAGAATTTATTGTAGGTGGAAAGAAATCGAGGGATTGGGCACGTTTCAGGCTGGTTAATTCAGCAGCCCAGCGAAACCACTGAGGATTTGGACCTTCCCTTTCTCCACTGTGCCCTCCCTCTGGGTACATCTTCTATGGTCCCGGATTGATGGTCAGAGCCAAGAATGCCCCGAGGAGGAAGACACCGTTTCGCATGTACGTGCCCCTAAGGGGCACGGAAGCCTTTCCTGGCATTACCTCCACCTTCCACAGAGTTTTCAGGCCTCACTGGTCAGACTCGGGGCACACGCCGCATCCTAAGCCAGAGAGAGGATTCCAAGCAGGCTCCACGCCGTCAGCGCAGAGTCTGACTGGAGCTCAATCTCATGAACTTTGAGATCGTGACCAGAGCCAACATCAAGAGTCAGGGTGGACCTTGGGGCTCGTGGGTGGCTTAGTCGGTTAAGCGTCCGACTTTCGCTTAGGTCATGATCTCGCGGTTCGTGGGTTCGAGCCCCGAGTCGGGCTCTGTGCTGACTGCCAGCTCAGAGCCTGGAGCCTATTTCAGTCTGTGACTCCCTCTCTTTCTGACCCTCCCCTGCTCACGCTGTCTCTCTCTCTCTCTCTCTCCTAGAAATAAATAAAACATTAAAAAAAAAAAAAGAGTCAGGGTGGACGCTTAACCAACTGAGCCACCCAGGTGCCCTGGTATGATTCCCATTTTATAGGCAAAAATACTGAGGCTCAAAGTCGGAACATTTCATTGCTAATCTCAACAACCTCTTGCTTGGTTCCTGTAGCAGCTGTGGTCGGCTGTGCTGGCCACCGAGGGCTTGGGGTGAGCCTGCTTCTGACAAGGACCGCTGACTCTTTCCCTGGTCCAGTGGCGCACTCCAGTAGTAGATGATTCCAGAGATGCCGAATGCAGTTTGAATCAGATTTCAGCACAGTAACTGGCTTCCATCCATCTTTCCATCCATCTACACAATCACCCACCCATCTGCCCATCCATTTGTCTGACTATCTGTCCATCCACCCATCATCTATCTATCTGTTTCTCTGTCTGCCCATTCGTCCATCCGTTCATCAATCCATCCACCCACTGACTCATCCATCGACGCATCCATCTCTATGTCCGCCCATCGCTCCATCCAATCAACAAATATGTATGTATTGAATGTCTGCGTGGCTACTGCAGTGCTAGGCACTAGGGATAAAGTGATGAACACAGACCAGATTTGACCGTCGCTACATTCAGGAGCCACCTTCCCTCACCACACATCCCTGGAGAAGGGACAAGCCATGGCCCAGAACCAGTGATGCAAATTCCAATGCTACGGTCTCAGTCCCAATGGCTTTGGGGCAAGGGCAAGGCAATTTCTGAATGAGAAGCAAGTAGAATGTACGCACGTTAGTTGTTGCTGAGTGGTAGACACTTCAGAATTACTCCGGGAATCAGGCTGCGATGGGGACAAGGGTTCTTATTGTTTTGTATCCTGCCTTCTGTCCCTGTCTACCCCCAAAAGAACAGAGACTCTCCTTTCTCTCCTCCTCCATGCCAGCCACCTTCAAACAATTTGAGCTGCACAACTCACCAGAAACTATCTTTTTGAGCACAGCGCCCCCAACGTATGTACGTTTATGCATAAATTATATACGGACCATGAAGACGACCCATAGAATAAATATTAGCAAAGCTTACTTTCCTTCTTAACCGTTAGGGTGTGTATCTGCAGATGTTTTATTTGATGGGCGCTGTTGGTAGAGAAGAACAGTCTTTGCTTCTGCGTTCTGTGTGGCGAAGGATCCAGAGCATGAAGAGAAGGGATTCGAGCCAGAGATGCTGGAGAAAGGGGGCTGCTCTGACAGAGAGCCGGGGCAGGGGTGGGGTGAGATCTGGAGAGCCCCTGGGGAGGAAGGGGGAGCTGCTGCGGGGGGCGGGGCCTTCTAGTCTGTGCGGGATGGAAGGGGTGGTGATTCCAAAAGTGTCCCTGAGTTATGAACCAGAGCCCTTTGAAGCTTCTTAAGGATGGAGGTCAAGTCTGGACGCACTTTTTAGATGCCTTTAGCTTCTGGGCTTTTCTGAATGTGACCCTCTTGAAAGATTCGAGGCAGGGTGGAGGGGAATGTTTTGTCTTTTAAGCGGTAAGAGAAGAAATATGGGTTTGAGGCAGGTCTCTCAACCTTGGCATGACTGACATCTGGGTCCAGATCATTCTTCGCTGTGAGGGCCGTCGTGGGCATCGTAGGATGTTTAGCAGCATCCCTGGCCTCACCCAGCTAGACGCTGCTCACATTCCCGTCCCCCAGTGTCCCAGGCACTGCCAAGTCTCCCGGGGGACACGCTGTCCTCCTGAGTGCGCACAGCTGCTTTGAGGAAACGAAGGTCAGGAGGAGTTATTTCTTTGGGACAAAAATCTTGGACGTAGAATTACAGGATGTGAGGGTGTACACATTTTCTTTAAAAAGAAGGGTAATTTCTAATAATAAAGTTAATAGTTGCAGAAGACTTAGAAAATGGAGAAAAATTAGAAAACGCAGAAAACACAGAAAGCTTAGTTTGCAGAAAACTTAGAAAATGCAGAAATCCACAAAGTCAAAAAAAAAGAAAATGCAGCAATCTACAGTCAAAAAAAAAAAAAAGAAAATGCAGAAATCCACAAAATAAAAAAAAAGACTCATGCCATCGCACCCACCAGAGATAACTATTCCTAATATTCCATTTTATAATCTTCTGCCATTTTATGCATATAAATAGAAATATTTTCTATTTTTAAACAAAATGAGGTTATAGCGCACGCGCTCTTCTATAATGTACTATTTTCATTGAATGGTGTATGACGACCATCTTTTGCTATCAACGAATGTAATTCTGCAACACAAATATTCCTGGCTGTTGACTGTGACCGTGTGATTGTATTATAATTTACCCAGTCCCCTATCGCTCCTCAAACATTTATTTTTATTACACAATTAATGTGTATTTATTGTAGGAAAACGTTAGAATTAAAATAAGCACAATGCGGCAAGTACACACAGCCCGCAATCTCACCAGCCATGGATAATGGGTGTTAATATTTTAGTGTACATCTTTTCTTGCAAAAATGAAAATAAATGTTGGTATGTATGACTCTGTTACTTACTCTTTTCGCTTTACAATGCCACGATGATGTCTGCACTTGTGTGGCACCATTATTGATGGCTGCGTAGAATTCCATTGTATGAAAAAGCGTGATTTTATAGAACCGAGGAGTGCCTATTAGTTGACATATAGGCAGTTTATTTTGCCATTCAAAATACACTGCAATCAACAGCCTTGTCGTTAATTATTCTTTTAGGACGGATTTCTCCACGAAGTACGGGTGGGCCAAAAGTCATGCAAACTGGGTTCGGATGTGGAAAATGAAATTGCCCTCTCAAAAACTAGCAGTTTATGTTTCCACCAAGAATGTATGAACGCCCATACTTCCATACTCTCGTTAACATCGAATATAATCATGGTAATAATAAAGTGCCAATTTTATAGGTGAAAAACGATAGCTGGTGGCTTTAATTTGCATGTACTTGAATACTAATGAGGCTGAACAATTTTTTCAAATGCCTTTTGGTATTTGTATTTTTCCTATTGACAATTGTTCGTACTCTTTGCTCATTTTTCTATTTGTATGTTAATATTTCCTTGATTATTTATGTGTTAAGAATATTAACCCTTGGGGCGCCTGGGTGGCTCAGTCGGTTAAGCATCAGACCTCTGCTCAGGTCACGATCTCGCAGTTCGTGGGTTCGAGCCCCGCGTCGGGCTCTGGGCTGACAGCTGGGAGCCTGGAGCTGCTTCGGATTCTGTGTCTCCTTCTCTCTCTGCCTCTCCCCCACTCATGCTGTGTTTCTCTCTGTCTCCATAAGAAATAAACATTAAAAAAAATGTTTTTTTAAATACCATAGTAAGATTAAATTGTGCCAAACAAGGGGAAGGCTCATGTCTCTCTCTGCTTATTCAAGTCTTCCTTAAATTTTCTGAAAAATCTTTCTGGCAAAGTTTTGTAATTAAAACTGAAATCTTTCCTTCTGTTGCACGCAGAATGTGGTCGTACAGTTCTCTGTTTCTGTGTTAGTTGTTCACAGAATTTATTTAGGTATTTTGATGGTGAAGGATCTGACCAGTTTATTCCAGGGGTATTGCAAAGGAAGACATGTTTTCTGTTTCTAAGGTTCAAGTTTTACAATACATATCCGCCCCCCACATATACACCCACAGGCGTTATTAATATTATTCAGAATCTTTATTGCCTGCCTTCTTTCTTTCTGCCTACTTGGTCTACCAAGATTGTGAGAAATGAATAATAGTCCTCAATTAGCAGAGTATATTCACCAAACTCCCTCATATTTCCATGAGTTTTTACTTTCTAGATTTATATTTTTTAGATTTTATTTATTTATTTTTTACTGTTTTATTTATTTCTGAGAGAGAGAGAGAGACACAGCATGAGCAGGGGAGGGTCAGAGAGAGAGGGAGTCACAGACTGAAACAGGCTCCAGGCTCCGAGCCGGCAGTCAGCACAGAGCCCGACGCGGGGCTCGAACCCACGAACCGCGAGATCATGACCCAAGCGAAAGTCGGACGCTCAACTGACTGAGCCACCCAGGCGCCCCTGAAAAGGTGGACTCTTTAATCCAGTTTGCGTTAGACTGTAAAGCAAGGAGTTAAACACGTATTGTTGTAGGTAGTGATTTCAGGCCCGTTTCTGTCACCTGGCTCCTGGTTCCTCCTTTTTGTTCCCCCTTCAGATTTTACTGCCATTTTATTTGCTTTTTGTGTATTTCACGGTTTGGGGAAGTTCGCGTGTTCTGTTTTTAGCTTAAGTAATTTCAGCTTTCCTGACGCTTTCCCTTGCCCCTATTTTCCTAGTTGCCAGAGCGAGTAGCTGAACACAGCACGCTTCGGGGGCTCCCTGTTTACGACGACTATTAGAAGTTTTCCTTTTGGTAGCAAGAGACAGAAATCCGAACGAAGCTGCCTGAATTCCAAGCAGAGTGCATTGGATCCCTTGCTCGCCAGCGCAGGGGCGCGGCGGCTTCTGATGAGACCAGGTCCGGGCTCTCGGACTGGCTTCCTCAGCCCTGTGCACGTATGACGTTATAATTACCCGCTCGCCGGGGCCCTACCCGGGTGAGTCTGTTAGGAAGGCTTTAAGGCGTATGCGTATTTGATGATCTTAGGTAACACTTAAGTCAGGACAGAGCCGGTTGTGCGGATTTGAACGAGAGGACTTTGCGGCAGACGAACAGGGTCCAAGGAACTCACAGTGTCATTGATGGCGAGTGGCAGCTGGCGGCTGTTGTTTCCTCTAGGCCCGAAGGGCCAGGGATAGAAATCAGTCACGTTGCCCGGAACCAGGGGAGGGGTGGATGGGGGCATCCTCAACGGAAGAGAAAGGGGTGCGGCTGCTCCAGATAAGGGAGCCCGGAGGATGCGGGGAAGGGAAGAAACATCCCGCCCCCTGTACCTCCCTCGGATCTCTTTCCACACTTGCTACCGGGCGGTGACCTTGGAGGGAGCCCCGCTGATTGGGGTGTGTGGGGCTGGCCTCCCGGGCACAGAGGGGGTGGGTGGGGGCCGGGGAACGGGGAGTGGGCAGTATGGGGTCATTTGGACACGGCCGGAGTCTCTGAAAGTCTCCTGCCTTCTCGCTACGGTCGCAAGGTGTCCGGTGCGGCCGTTAGCATCGCATGCTCGCATCACAGCATCCCCAGCAGGGCAGGGAACAGGGGACAAAGGACCTTCCTGCATTGCCTCGTCTGATCCCAGGGGAGATGCTCTTCCAGGAACCCCTGGGTGACCTCCCGCGGGCCACATGCCTGTGCTTCGGTCCAGGTGACAGACTGTCCTGACGGCCTCGGACCATCACAACCCACCCCCCTCGGACTTGTACCCACCAAAGCGTGGCTCAGGGTCTCCTCTTCCTTTTCATGTTTTTATTATTATTTTTAATTTGAAGAGACAGAGAGGCAGAGCGGGGGAGGGGCAGAGGCGGGAGGGAGAGGGAGAATCGCAAGCAAGCTCCATGAGCAGTTCGGAGCCCAAGGTGGGGATCGATCTCACGCCCGTGAGATCATGACCGGAGCCAAAGCCAGGAGTCGGATGCTCAACCAGCTGAGCACAACCCCCCCACCCCCTGTGCCCCCCCTCTTCCTTTCTGAAGCTTGGAGAAGCTTCTAGGAGAAAACCTCCTTCCCAGCCTCCTCCCCTGGCTGCTTTCATCTCTCTGACCTCCTAACACTGGGGACCTGTGCTCGGGCTGGGTCCCCTTCCTGTGCCTGTGACACGATTCCCACGGCCTCACCGGGTGTCAGGGCCCCCCACACCCCCCGGAGCCCAGCAGCTCCCAAATTTCGGGGTCTCCTCCCCGGAACCCCACGCAAGTGCATTCAGGTCCGACTCGCCGTCTCCTGCTGAACACGTCGGTGGTGGCTTCCTCCCAAACCACCGAATACCCGCACACCCAGGGGCCCTGGCATCAGGCGTCGGGGCACCGCCTTCCGGAGGCTCCTCCCTCAGCTCAGGCCAGGGCCGCAGTCCGCCGCCCTCCTCCCTCTGGCACCCGATCCCAGGCCGGTCCGCCAGGAAAGCGTCGGCTCTGCTCCGACGTGCACCCAGGACCTGGCCGCCCCGGCCACCTGCCCTGCTCGGAGCCCTGTGTTGCTCGCAGCCGGGTTCATGCCGGAGCCTCTGGCTCACCGCCTGGCGCCAGACCCTCAGGGTGACCGTTCAGCCCCCCGCAGAGCGCCGTCTGTTCCTCCCGGCCTGGTTTCTGGCTGACCCCCCAACCGCCCACGCCGGGTTCCCAGGGTGGCCCCTTGCCCTCTGCCCTCATGTTGCATCTGCCCGGAGCCCCTTGCCTCTTTCTCAATGAGGCCTTTCATGTGCATGGTTAACCCGCTCCCCACGGGGGCCCCTCTCCCCTGCTCGGTTCTGCTTTCTCACGGTCATGAGCACCTCTCACACGCGTGGGCCCTGCTCCCGCGTCCCTGCTCGTGTTGTTTGCAGTAGACCCCGAATGCGATACAGTCCCGGACCCCGGTAGATGCTAAACGGGTGAGTGAGGAACGGAAGTCAATGTGGGCTCAGGGCTGGCGGGATGCCCCAAGGTCAAGGCTACCCCCGTGGCCCGCTGGCGTCTGCGCGGGGCTGAGGAGGTCTTCCCTTCAGTCGGGTGAGCCTTGGACAGGTGGAGGGGAGATGAGGCCGGGCCAGGGAGGCTGCCCCAGACGGGAGGGCCGGGCGGTGGCGGGTGGTGGGGTGAGCAGGGGGCACCCTGTGTGTGGCTTTGTGCACCTGCTCACCCGGAAGACGCTTTGGTCTCTGTCCACACGACCGGGAACTTGAGCAGTGTGTATCTGGGGTATGATCTGTGTGTGTGTCTGTGAGTGTCGAGCGTGTGTCTGCCGAGCATATGTGAGTGCATAAGTGTGTGTGTGTTTCTGAGTACGAGCATCTGTGTGTGTGTCTGTGCACGTGCGTGCGATGTGCCCTTGTGTGTCCATGTGCATTTGAGTGTGCGTCTCTGGGTGCATCTGAGTGTTTTGTGAGTGTGTGTGTGTGTGTTTGGGTCTGGGTGTTGAGTGAGCATCCGGGACCATGTGTCTGTGTGTCCAGCCGTGTGTCTGGGCGTCTGTAAGTGAGAGCTGAGTGACCTGTGTGTGGGCGGTCATGTCTGTGTGCGGCACCTCCCGGCTCTGCCTGTCACAGGTGCCGGCACAGCGGGGCCCCCGAGCCGTGCCCTTGCCGCCCCGCCTGCCTGCCCCCTGCGCCTCGCCCCTCGCTGTCACCGGGGCCACTGGCTCAGGCTAACTGATGGCAGGGAAAAACCCATTAAGCGGCCGCCTCTCCCAGTCATCTGTTATCGGCTGCGTCCTCGCCTGCAGCCCGGCTGACGCGCGCTCGCTCTTCTTCACATAATTGAAGAAAGTTTTCCCATTACCGCTGCCTGTGCGACGCGGCGCTGGCCGGCCCGCCGCGGTCACGTGGACTCTGGGGTCTTTCCCCCTCCTCCAGACGCTGACCTCATTTCCACCCTTTGCCACCTCCTCCCATGTGGGCTTGCCCTGCGCCGGGCGCCCCCAGGCCACCAGGAGAGGTGGCCTCGGGCGGCTGCTCCCTGCTGTGGGCCGGGTCTGGGACCCAAAGCCCCAGGTCTTGGGGGCAGATCAAGGGCCACCTCCGGCCTTATGCCTGAGGATGTGCAGCCTCGGACCTCCTGCGTCTCTGTCTGAGCTTCCTGAGCTGCCGCGAGGTCGCACAGGTGACAAATGGAGGGCTCCGGGCACAGCGGTGGCACCCAGGTGGGCTCCCTGGGGGTGGTTCCCATCCCTCGCTGCTTTGTCCAGGTGAACCGAGTAGCTTTGGCCTCCTGATGAACATGATCATGAACAAAGCACTTTGTCTTCCTCCCCATGGCTGGGGGTGTGGGGTGTGCTGGGGGTACTTGGGTCCCTACTAGCTCCCGGAGGTTGTCTCTGTTCCCGCCAGGGGACCTGAAGCGGCAGGTGGGTCTCCCTGGCACCTTGCCGCAACTCCGGCTCCTCCCCCTCCCCGCATTGGCCTCCGAGCCTCTAACTTGCCCAGGACCTCTGTCCCTTGCCTAGGACCCCCTGCAGCGTGCGTGGTGCCCCAGGCCAATGTCCCAGAGTCCCCAGGTCCGGTCCCGGGGGGCCGGGTTCCCGTGGGAGCCATGAGGGGGTGACAGCCGCTCTGTGTGCCTTGGACCCAGAGACCAGAGGAAGCCCCACCGCACACGCCGTTGCAGGGAGCAGTGAGGAGGGCCTCGGCTGCCCTGCTTCCCGTTCATTGACCTGCTGGAGGCGGAGCTGAGACACTCAGGCCACCACCCTGACTCCCAGGGCGGGAGGGGAGGCCCCGCGGGGGAGTCCTGCGCCTGCGCCCATCCGACGGCACCGTCCATCTGCGCCCCCCACGACCTGCTCTCCCCACAGCGGGCATCATTTGGGAGCTGTCCCCTTTAAGCCACGTCAGCCCATTGAAGTGGCAAACAGCAGCCCCTGATCAGAGAGGCAGTGCAGGAGGGCTCAGCCACACAGACTCAGTCACGAGACCTCGCCTCCCCCCACCCCTTGGCTTCCTCATCTGTAAAATGGGATGGTGATGAGTTATCATTGATAAAGACAGTCACGGCTAATGAATTACCTATTCATTATCATGAATAGAGTTATACAGTCCAGCTTAAATGAGTTAATACATAGAAGGTACCAGCGAGAAGGATCAGGGCACAGGGTAAAGCTTCAGTCTCGGCCCCTCTGTCCCATGCCTGTCCTCACCACACACCCCTGCGTGTAACTCCCCTCCGCGGCCTCCACTCGGCCCTCATTCCCCCCACAGACTTAGAGCAGAGGGGCAGGCTGGTCCCTGGGTCACGGCCATTCTGCACATTCACTTCCCCTCCCAGGTGGAATGGGCTTCCAGGCGCACGGATGCCCCACGCATGTATCCCTCGGGGAAGCCCCCCAGACCAAGGGAGAGGACGTCGCCTGCCCCTCGGAAGGGCCCCAGGGAAACACCTGCCCCGTGCAGCCCCCACTAGCCTGGCCTCTGTGGCCAGAGGCGCTCTGGCCATTCTCACTAAACCTCACGTCTGTGAGCTCACGTCCAGGCTGATGTCGCAACCCTTCGCTCCGAGGTGTTGTTACATAAGTATTTCAGTGTACCGAAAATTCCTTTTTTTGCCGAAAAATTTTAATTGCTTGACAGTTCAGTAGATTTCGCATAAAAATGCAGGTGTCTGAGCTCTCTTGCAACGCCGGGATCCCAGGCAGCCCCGGGTCCGTGTTCTCGCGCGATGGCGTGTGGCGGCCGTGCCAGCCGAGCCACGGTCCCCGCCGCTTCCTGCTGTGGACAGAGCCCGCGACATCTCCCCCAAGTGCGCTGCCGCCCAGCCCTTCTGGGCATCTGGCTGCGACCCCTGCCGGTCTGGAGAGGGCCATCTCGTCTGTCTACTCCAGTGCGGACGCCGATGGACTGACTGCAGAAGTGGCCACAAATCCCTCCCTTTCGCCCCTTCACAAGAGGACTCTGTGGCTCCTCCGGTCCATCCGGGGTCTACTTCTCCGCCTGTGGAGTCACCTGTGTGCTGGCGCTCTCTATCCTTGAACCCAAGACCGTCACGGGGAGGCACCTGGGTCACCTGCAGCTAGAGAGTGAGAAGCCAGCTGGAGAGCCAAGGTGCGCTGGCCCCCAGAACCGCGAATATCCAGACGTGGCGGCGAGCCACTCTGGAACTTCACGCTACACAGATCCTTGAGGGCCTGGCAAGTCTGGGGCAGAGCAGCACCCAGCTGACCCACGGACTGCTTATTGTTTCGGGGCACCTGGGTGGGGGGGAGTCGCCAGTTAAGCGCCTGACTCTTGCTTTCGGCTCAGGTCATGATCTCACCATCCGTGGATTCAAGCTCCATGTCCCACGCTTGGGATTCCCTCTCTGCCCCTCTCCTACTTGTGTGCATGCGCACTCTCTCCACGATAAATAAATAAACATTAAAAAAACGGTTATTGACTTCAGACACTGAGTTGGGGATGGTTTGTTACGCAGCAAAAGCTGGCTGGTATTTGTGCCCAGTGAGCAGGCTGTGCCCCCGGTGAGGGCCCACTCCTTGCCTTGGGACTGGGGGTGCTTTGCTAAGCACCGGGCAGGGTTGTGGTAAGAGTACTGAGCAATCAGAACAGACACCTCCATGTCCAGTGCCAGCCTGCTCATGTCCCAGCCCCTCCACACCACCTCGCGGCACACGTGCACCCACATTCCTGCCCCGCGGGGACCCTTCAGTCCCTCAGGGCCCCTGCGGCTGTCCCCGCTGCCCACCTGTCCTCCAGGTAAGGAAGGTGGACGTGGCCTTAGTTTCCCATCCGCACAACGAGGCACCCCGGCTAACTGGCCATGTTGTTCTGGGTGTTTCCTTCCCTTACTGTGACCGGGTGCCTTGGCGCTTGGGTTTTGGGGTCTCAGCATCTCTAACTGTGCAATGGGTCTCCCGGCTCCGAGCCTCCAGGCCAGCTGGAGGGCAGATCCCGAGTCACAGGGGACCGGAGCTGTGTCACCCTGCAGTGACAATCTCAGGCGCCTGCCTCACCTGCAGCTCTGAGAAGTGCCGAGGGGAGAAGGACGTGGCTCCACAGGCGTTTCCCCTCACTCCAGACCAGGTCAAGACCCGTGTGCTTACTCTGACCCCCTCCCAGAATCCTCTCCACTCCGCCTCACCCGGGCAGTGGCTCAGGTCCAGGGCAAGCTGGCCTGGCCTCTCGGAGGCTGGGGTTGCCTCCAGCAGATCTGCAATCTGGCCATTGTTCTTGTGATGGTCTGATGAGCGTGTTTGCCTTGCACTGAACCATCCGCTACCGGAGGGCTGGGCAGCCCGTCTCTGGTCACCATCGTCCCCAGAGCCCAGGGAGTGCCGTCACCCAGGAGGTGTCCAGGACATATTTGCTGGATGGATGGACACTCGTGGGGAGAGTTTCTGGGCCGCGGAAGGGCTGGGAAGGGCTCCTGCACCGAGCGCTCCGTGCTCGCCTCCCTTCCCGAGGCTGCGCCTGCCCGCCGTTAACACTGGGCTGTGCGGGGTGGGAGATGTCAGCCAGCGGAGAGGGGTCCTCGAAGTGACAGGTGCTTCTTCGCTCCAGGCGCGCCCAGGGCCCAGGCTGAATTGGCTGCCTCAGCAGCCCCTGTTTTCCAGGCTAATTGGGGAAGGGGAGGGGGAGCCAGAGACGGGGGACAGTCTATTCTGAGCTCAGACTGAAGGCGCACGAGGCTGTCTTGTGAAAATGGTGAGCCAGTGGGGGGTGGGGGGCGGTGGGGGAGACAGATAGACAGACAGCAGAGACGGAGGGCAACTGTACGTGGCATATGTGTGTGTGTGTGTGTGCGGCTCTGCCTAGGTTTGTGGCTGAGTTTTATCTGTGCATTTGCACACATGTGTGTATGTTTTTACATCTTTGGTATCTTGCAGTTGCACGGCTGTCTCTTATTTATGTCTGTGTGTGTGTGTGTGTGCGCGTGCGCACGCGAGGTCATCTGTGCCTCACGTGTGTCCGTGTGTGCTTGGGTCTGAATTTGTGCGCCTCAGAGTACATGTGTTGGTGACGCGTACACTGGCCCCCGTGTGTCTGTCTATTTCGGCGGGTGGTGCCTGTGCCTTGTGTGTGTACGCCCACAGGTGTGTGCTCACGACCTGCGTTTGTCCGGTGCGTGTGCCCGCGTGTGCACAGCACTGGACCCACCCCCCCCTGTGCAGAGCCCCCCGTTGCTACACAGGAAGGCGAGGCCGGTCACCCTCAGTGGGGCCCACGATTGCCTCTCCAGCTCCATCTTCCTGCCTGGACCCTCTGATGACAGGCAGCCCCTGATATCCGGCCTCCTGATCTCCCCCAGCCCCTCCTCCAAGCCCCCGCTCCCTCCCGGCCCACCCAGGCCTGCCCCCGGCAGGCCCGGAGCCCCGTGCCCGCACCCTGGGCCTCAGACTAGATGGCGAGGGTCCCTATGTGGACCGCGATGACACACTGGGTCTCGCCAGAAGGTGGACCCTTCAGGCCACACTCGCATTTGCAGCCTCTTCTCTGCGTGAGTCGCCAGGCTGGGCACTGGGGAGGCCGTGGGGACACGCTGGCCCTGTCCTTGCCCACCTGGGGCTCATGTGCAAATGGGGGGGTCAGGGGGTGAGCGGCAGCAGGCGCTCAACAAATAGCAACACAGACACATGCTAGATCCTACCTGCGGGGAGTACCTTCCGGGGAGCACTACTCCGTGGGTGTCCAGCGGGCTTCTGGAAGGGTGCTCCAGCCACAGGGAGGCCGGCAGCATGCTCTAGAACCCTCCCCTCCTTCCAGGTGAGTGGGGGAAGGCTGGAGAGAGGTGGGCGCTGGGAGGGGGGAGGGGAGGCTCCTCTGAAGGGCTGAGCCTTGGGGGGCGTGGGCTCCTTCCCTCCCGCCGCCGCCGCCGCGTTACAAGAGGGAACTGTTCGCAGGTGGGGAGGCCCCGAGGGGCAGCCGCAGGGTTGGGGTAGGAGGGGGTCCAGGAGGCAGGGTCCACGCCTGGGGCTGGAGGGAGGGGTGGGGAGGGCAGGTCCGGGTGGGGCGGCCGGAGGGCTCTTGGCTCATGAGGCAGGACCCCGGTCACAGCCGCTGTGTGGGGCACCCCTGGGCCTGGGTTTGGGGACAGACAGAGACGGGCGCAGAGGGGTCCGGCTTGCTGGCCGCCGGCGGCTGGGGCCCCAGCGCTAGCGCGGCAGCCGCGGCTCCCCCGAGTCTGGCCGTGTCGTCGGTGACAGCCGAGCTGTGCAGCACCCTCTCCGGGTGGCCTCTGAGTGCCTTCCTTTTGCCAAAGGCGTCCTGGGTGAGTGGCAGGGAGCTCTCGGTCCCCCGGGGGAGGCTGGGTGTGGGCACCAGGGGCAGCGAGTTGAGCGAGGCCTCATCTCTCTCTGCTGGCTCTCAGCCGGAGGAGGAGACTGCGTGGACCACGCCAGAGGAGCTGAGGCCACGCGGCCAGGCCTACGCAGAGCCGGCCGGACCGGGGCGAGTGTCACAGCTGGGGTCGGCTCCCTCGCCGCGCCTTACGGCTGCCCCAGTCCTTGGGACAACAGTGTTCGCCGGGCCTGGGGACGGGCAGCGCCAGGCATAGGGAGGGTCAGCCGGGGATGCCGGTGGTGGCCCGCGCCCGTCCCCAGGCACATGAATGGTGGCTGCTAGGAGGTCAGCGGTCCCTCCTGGGGGTGATGGGGTCTCCTTGCTGAGAGGCCTCTGGGAGGGTTGTGACTCCCCTCTCCCCGAAGGGCGGATGGTCTGCAGCCAGTGGTGGGTGGACATCCGGCTCCGGGTTCAAAATTCCCGTCCGGGGACCGTCCCCGCGTGGGACCTCTCTGGTGCCGCTCAGTCGCTCCCACGGATCTGGCGAAGCAGATGTAGCGGAAACCTGGGACTTCCCGGCTTCTTCCTGGGCCCTTTCCCTTCCCCGAGGGGCCTCTGATGGCACTGCCCCTCTTCCCAGACAGGGAGCGCCAGGGCGCGTGGGGAGCCTGCCCGGGGCCCCAGCCTGGTCTTCACCCTGCTCTTCGTCCTTTCAGAATAAGGGGCCCCTCGTCAGGGCGCCTGGGAAGCTCGGCTGGTTACGCATCTGACTCCTGGCTTGGGCTCAGGTCCGATCTCACGGTTTATGAGATCAAGCCCCGCATCCGGCTCTGTGCTGACAGCGCGAGCCTGCTTGGCTCCTCTGTCTCCCTCTCTCTCTCTGTGCCTCCCCACCACTCTCTCTCTCTCTCGCAAAATAAATTTTTAAAAAGCTTTAAAAAATAACCTCCTTATTAAAAAAAAAATAAAAAGCCATTTCGTAGATCAGGGAATAAAGAGAAGTAAGGGAAGATCTTATTTCCACCCAGAAGGGCCTTCGGTGAGTGACGGGGCTCCGGGCTCCGAAGCTGCGAGGGCCTGTCACTGGGGACCCTGGGTGGCTGGGCAGGACCCCCCACTGCCTGGTCCCCGGGGGCGGGAATGCGCTCCCCTGGAGGCAGGACAGGGGCGGTTAGGAGGGGCTCTGGGCAGGTGCCCCATTCTCCCCCAGGTTCCCCCCAGGACAGGCGCAGGTCAACGGATGGATGGGGGGCCAGGCCACGGGCACCTTGCGTTTCTCCACAAGCCCAGCCGCCTGGAGGTGGGCCCTTGTGAGCAGATGGGGGGCGTTTTGGAGGCCATCTTGTTGAAGGGGGGCCACCCCTGTGGAGGGACTTCAAGGTCCCCCATGGGGGGGGCATGAGAAGCAGGGCCTGAGGGAAGGAGAGGCACCAGGGGGCTGCAAGGCCAGCAGAGCCGGGACTGAAGTACGGCCCCCAGGACAGGACCAGGGCCCAGGGGTCCACGCTCCCATCCCCTTCCTATTCTCCCCCTTCTCCCCTCCCCCCTCCCCCCTCCCCCCTCCCCCCTCCCCCCTCCTCCCCTCTTCTTTCTCTCCCGGGTCAGGCTGTCTCGCCCGGAGGGTGTCCTAACGCCATGCAGTAGGTGCCCTCCACCAGCCCGGTGACCTGCCCGCGCGCACAGGAGTCCTCGCGTGGAGCGTCGCGCAGCAGCGGTCCTGGCCCGGCCGGCCCTGCTCCGCACCCGTCCGC
Organism: Hyaena hyaena; assembly: GCF_003009895.1. NCBI lineage: Eukaryota > Metazoa > Chordata > Mammalia > Carnivora > Hyaenidae > Hyaena > Hyaena hyaena. The sequence goes on from NW_024080946.1 coordinate 142,555, forward strand.
CGCCCGGGTCCGTGGGCTCCAGGCTCCCCGCGGGGCCCTCACTGGGGCCGCGGGGGAGGACACATCACTTAACTGCCCTGAAACGGTTCCCACCTCTGTCCGCGCAGAGAAATGCTGCCCAGGTGAATGGTGGCTGCGCCGATGAGAGATAATGGGGATGTCAGGCCTGGGGGACCCCTCCCCCACGCCGCGGTGGGGGAGGGGATTGGGAGGGGCGAGTGTGCCCCGGGGGGCCCCCAGAGCCCGCGTGGGTGCGTGGGCGGGGTGTGGGCCCCGGGGCGGGGCCGACAGGGGCGGGGGCGGGGCCGGCTGCCCTTACGCCCCACCCCCTGCGCGCCCCAGTCCCGCAGCCAGGCTGCGCTTCAGGACCCTCACCAGGCTCCACCCTCCCTACCAAGAGCGGAGGGCAGGCGTCCCTGCCCAGGAAGCCTGCGCACCGGGGTCCCCCGGGGTCCCCCCACCTCTCCGGCGACCCAGTCTCGCTACAGAGGTGCTGCTCTGCCTCGTTGCATCCGGGTGTCGCCGGTTAAGTGCGCGGGGCTGGCTCTCCCCGGCGCCCCCTGAGCGCAGGGCCGCGTGGGCTGCGCCCCTGCGGGGATCCTCGCTGCCGCTGGCTGCGGCCCTGGGGCCCTTCGGTGAGCGAGGTGTAGCCGGGCAAGGGTGTCCTCTTCCCCTGGGGCAGAGTGAGGAGTCGGGGATGCCCATGGACGCCCGTAGCTTTGGGGCACTTTTAGGAGCCTCGCTGGGCTAATGGGGGAACCCAGACCCAGGTGGAAAGCCGTCTCCAGGGCCCCGGGCCTGCTGCCACACACACGGAGGCCTGATCGCGGGTCCCACGGGGAGGGGGAGCTGGCCTGGAGCCCGACTGGGAACTGTCGCTCCTCGACAAAAGCCTGCGAGGACGCCCCGCCGACGGGAGCCCGCGGGACAGGCTCCCGCCACCTCCCGGAAGCCCACAGTGATTGCCGCAGATAAGAGCTGAGTAAACACCAAATCCCATAATGCATTTGCTAACAGCTGTTCTCTGTTTACAGACATGGGGCGGAGCGGGGACGCCCGCGTGCAGGGCCAGGCCTGGGTCCCCACCTGCCACTGTCCGGCTGAGCCACCGGGCGCGAGCCCTCCAGCCCCCACTGCTCTCCACGGATGACCCAGAAGGAGCCAGCGTCCTGTGAGTTGATGTAGGAGGACGTGTAGCTTGTGAGTGAGCACACGCACGTGCACGTGCACACACACACGCGGGGCCTCGACGGGGGGGACATCAGCTGTCAAGCACGGTGTTTTAAAATGTGCTTATTTATTTGGCTTGTTTGCGCCCTATCTCCTCGGCTGCCTTTATAAATATTTATCAGTGTTGTTGCAGTGACATTTCCCGGGAGGAGGAGAGAACAGGAGGGGAGCGAAGGACGTCAGAGGGGAGCTGACACGCTGCGGGCGCAGAGGAGGCTGGCCCGGCCCAGCGCGGGGCCACAAGGGGTCAACGGCCTCGCCCCCAGGGGGAGGGAGACGGCCCTTAACACGGACACCGACTCAGGACCCACCGGCTTGGATCCCGAAGGTGTCCCTGGGGAGGAGGTGACGATGAGTCAGGACCAGCAAGCGCCACGCGCCTCTGCCACCTGCTGAGTGAACTTGGACAAGGCTCCTCACCGTCCACGTGGTTATTTATTAAACACCAACAGTCAGCACTGACTGGCTGTATGCGAGGCACTCTTCTGAGCATTCACGTACTGAATCCTCACAAACAGCTCTGAGATGAAGGTGCCAGCCTCCTCAGTTTACAGAAGGGGAAACCAAGGCACTGGGACTTAGCTACCTGCCTAAGACACCCAATTTTGAAGCATAGCGTCGGGATCTGAACACAGGCAGCTGGATGCAATTATTCCTTAAATTATTCCTTAAAGCCCATCCATGCACAGCCGGCCTGCCTTGCTCCTGGGGTAGCAGAGATGTCCAAGACAAGCCCTTGACCGGGCAGAGCTCAGGCTCCCGTGGGGTGTCCCCAAGGGCAAGCCAGCCCGACAGCGCTGCTCTGTGGTGAGCATTTAGAGGACACTCGGGAGGGTGGCTCTGAAGGCAAAAAAGAGAGCGTGGGGCCTTCCGCCCCAGTCTGCTCAGTGCCAGCTGTGTGATGTCAGCTGGTCCGCGGAAAGGAGCACCCTCAGTCTGGAGCGGGAAGGAGAGGCCGGGGAGCAGAGAGATGGAGCGAGGTGCTCTTGCCCCCCTCCCAATCTAAGAGGACTTTAAAATTTTGAACCCGAGGAACAGAGAGAAGGCAGAGGCTGTATCAGCTAGCTTTTGCTGCATAACAAACTACCCCAGAACGCTGTGGCTTCAAACAGCCATCCTGTATGTAGCTCACAACTCTGGGGCTCACTAATTTGGGCTGGTTTGTTCTTTCCAGGCTCACTCACGTGTCTGGGGCCTTGGCGGCGATGGTGGGGACTTTCTCCGTGGGGCCTCCCACCTTCCGGCGGGCTGATCTGGGCTTCATCACGTGCTGGTCGCAGATGTCCAAGAGTGAGATCAGAAGCATGCAAAGCCTTTTGAGGCCTTGGCTTGGAATAAGGCCCAGTGTTCTTTCCAGTATTTTCTACGAGTTGAAGGAGTGGGGGAATAGATCCCGCTTACTGATGGGAGGAGCCACACAATCACATTGCGGAAGGCAGAAAGAAGGGGTGGCAATCGGGACCATTTTTACAATCTACCCTAAGGGTCGTACAAAGTGATGGTAGCCTGGAGGCAGGTGGGAACTCAGTTAAGGCCACCCTGGCACTGGAGGTGTTGATGGTACTTATGAGGGGAAGTGACAAATGCAGCTTTGGAGACCTTCAGAGGCCCACACCGGTCTTCTCCATGTCATGTTTCTAGGGGGGACACCCCCAGTCCCCAAGTCCCTGCTCGTTGTCCCTACTGACCTTTCCTGGTGCCGAGCGGCCGCTGGGCAGCCCCTCTGCACTTGCCAGTGACCCGGGAGCCTGTGTTCTGTGTGTGTGACTGGACACCCATTCACCTCCGGCACTGAGGAGAGGCTGTGCCAGGCCCTGGGGTCCCTGAGCTCTGGGCAAGCTGCAAGACACGGGCTTTGGAGCCAGGTACCCTGATCCAGGTCCCTCTCCTGACCCTCACCTCTGTGAATCGCTCGCAGATGTCCCCCACCCCCCCCGGCTCTGAGGCTCAATTCTCTTTTTTTTTTTTTTACAAATAGTTTATTGTCAAATTAGTTTCTACATAACACTCAGTGCTCATCCCCAAACTGGCCTCCTTCATGCCCATCCCCCCCTCCCCCCCACATCTATCAGTCCTCAGTTTTTGTCAGCATTCAAGAGTCTCTCATGGTTTGCCTCTCTCCCTTTCCCCCACCATTTCCGCCCTTCTTCTCCCCCTTGGTCCTCCGTCAAGTTCCTCCTAATCCTCCTATACGTGCAAACATATGATATTTGTCCTTCTCTGCCTGACTTATTTCGCTCAGCATAACACCCTCAAGGTCCATCCATGTTGCTACACATGGCCAGATTTCATTGTTTCTCATTGCCATGTAGTATTCCATGGTATAGATAAACCACATCTTCTTGATCCATTCATCTGTTGATGGACACTTAGGCTCTTTCCATGTTTTAGCTATTGTGGAGAGTGCTGCTATGAACATTGGGGTACATGTGCTCCTATGCCTCAGCATTTCTGTATCCCTTGGGTAAATTCCTAGCAGTGCTATTGCTGGGTCATAAGGGAGTTCTATTGTTAGTTTCCTGAGGAACCTCCACACTGTTTTCCAGAGGGGCTGTACCAGTTTACATTCCCACCAACAGTGTAGGAGGGTGCCCGTTTCTCCACATCCTCGCCAGCATCTAGAGTTCTCTGATTTGCTCATTTTAGCCACTCTGACTGGCGTGAGGTGGTATCTCAGTGTGGTTTTGATTTGTATTTCCCTGATGAGGAGGGATGCTGAGCATCGTTTCATGTGTCTGTTGGCCATCTGGATGTCCTCTTTGGAGAAGTGTCTGTTCATGTCTTCTGCCCATTTCTTCACTGGGTTGTTTGTTTTTCGGGCGTGTAGTTTGGTGAGTTCCTTATAGATTCTGGATATTAACCCTTTATCTGATATGTCATTTGCAACTATCTTTTCCCATTCCGTTGGTTGCCTATTAATTTTCTGGGTTGTTTCCTTTGCTGTGCAGAAGCTTTTAATCTTGATGAGGTCGAGGCTCAATTCTCTTATCTTCAAAGGAGAAACCCCACCCCAGGTCCTTGCGAGGACCCAGTGGTTCGTGCGCGGCCCCTGGGAAGGGACTGAGCACGGGGGGCGGGGGCCTCAAAGCCAGCACGCTCTGGCATCCACACAGACACAGCTGGCCTGTCCCTTGGGGGTTGTGAATAGGGTTGCCTGACAAAGGACTCGGAGTTCAATTTGGATTTCAGATCAACTAAGAGCAATTTTTTTTTAGTAGAAGAATGTCCCATCCAATTACTCACTGCTTATGTGAAAAATGAGCGTAACTGGGTGTCTGTTGATATTTGCTGAATCTGGCCATCCAGGGGTGGGCGATGAGAGCTTCCCCCTGGCCTGGCTTTCCAAGAGCTGCCCGAGCAGCCTCTATTCCGTGACGGCTCCTTTTCTGTGTGGCCTCGGGCAAGAAGCTCACTGGGCGAGGTAGAGGGTCTGAGGGAGGCTGACACCAGCCTGTGGGAGAAGGGGTGATGCTTGCTGGCCTGGAAAAGAAGGGTGAGCTGGGGCCCTGCCCTTCAGGGGAGATAGCTGAGTTCAGCACTGCTGTGTGCCGGCCCGGGGGCGGGGGGAGGGCCCAGGGAACCCCGCGTAAGCCTTTCCCGAAAGCCACTTGCTGCCTGCACGGCTCCACTTGGGACCTCAGGTTGGCATCTCCATCTACCACTGAACTCAGGTGCCTGCCCTGCTCTACCTCCTGCTCCCTGTTCGGGCCTGAAAGCTTGCTCCCCTCCTGATGCCACACGTGCCCCTCCACGCCGCACCTGGCCACCCTCACCTTGTTGATGTCCTTAAACTCCCATCAATTCCCCGCCTCTGCCGCTCCACCATCGTCCACACACGGAGTTCCTGGTCACACCTTAGAGCAAGTCCTGCCTCTACTGAAAGCCACACTCACAGTACCCGTGCGTGGTCTGCATACTCTTACCTTCACCCCTGCTCTCTGCCTCTCCATAGCTGACCGCCTTACCATCCCCCCCATAGGCAACCTTAGGACTCACCGTCAATGTTTCTCCTTCCAGGCTCTCTCTCCCTTCCTGTGGGTCTTCTCTCTGGTGCCGTCTTTTCAGCAGACCCTTCCTCGGCCACTGTAGTGAAAATTGCAACTCCTCCCCTCTCCACCTCTCCCCTGCTTTATTTTGCTTCACAACACACTCACCTCCTGATACACTCTTGATGTTTTGCAGGTCAGCTTCCCCCAGAATGTCACAGCGTAGATAGAAGGACTTGCCTGTTTTTGTCTGTTTATTCTATCTGTTTGTTGTTGTGTCTTCTGCCTCTGTCGTAAGGAGCCTGGCATACAGTAGGCACTCAGCAAATACCAGAATGAATGAATGGCTGATGTATGTATGGATGATGGATGGATGGATGGATGGATGGATGAATGGTTGGATGGATGGAGGGAGGGAGGGATGATGGGTGGATGATGGATAGATGACGGATAGATGACGGATAGATGACGGATGGATGGCAGATGATGGCTGGATGATGGGTGGATGATGGATGAAGGTCCCCATTGGCTACGAACTCGCTCACTGTGTAACCCTGGCCAAGTTGGCCGCCCTCTCTCTGTGTCCCTTGTAACATAGGGGCGGCGGAGACATGCCTCAGTGTAGCACGCTAGCAGCCCAGATGTGAGTTTTGTTGGGTCCACACAGTATCCTAAACAATTTCAAGGACTTGCCAAAATTTTAAAAGAGAGAGATATCTCATAAAAAGCCAGATTTCAGCTACTTGGGAACGATGGTCTTTTGCTCCGGGGACTGTCGTCTGTTGCCTGGGGCAGTACTTGCGTGAGGGGAGCTGCCTCTGTGGTGGGGCTTCCCCCTCCCCGCCCCCCGCCCAGGCTCCTCCAGTCCCTGCCAGCCTCCCCAGGCATGGCCGGCCCGAGGGTGCAAACCAGACCCCGCTCTAAATAAAGTCTGTGCGCCTGAGGAGGCTATTTCTGGAAAGGGACTGATCAGGTATTTGTTGAATACCTCCCCTGTAGATGAAGCTGGTGTGTTATATATCTTAACACCTTCCTTAACACCAGGAGCCGCCCCCCAAGGTCAGACGGGGTTGCCGGTGACATTGGGCATCGAGGGAACAAGGAAGGCCTGTCCTGGCAGAATCGTCACGGTTTAGGAAGGACTCCCCAGCCCATCTTCCTCCCCTGGAGGACTCTCAGCCTCGTCACCCGTGACAGACGTGGAGCCAGCCTATTATGTGGATGGGGACACTGAGGCTCGGGGGAGGGGGAGGATCACGTGACTTCCCTGAGATCACACTTATGAGTGGCAGAATTGGGACTGGGGTCCAGGTTGGCCTGACTTCCCAGCCTGACCCCCCGGCCCCTGTGTCAGCTGCCTCTGGTCAGGATGTCTTAGCCCTTAGGGGACCCGGGGGAGAGCTCTTAAACTATTTTAATGGAGCAATTATATACGTGTAGTAAAGGGAACACAATTTAAGGGTACAGTTCAGAGACTGTTTACATACGTAGACTCCTGTATATGCTTTGGTCAAGACGGAGAACACCATTTGAAATTATGCATCTTGTGTTTGTTATTTTTTTTAAGTTTGTTGATTTATTTGAGAGAGCGAGTGAGAGCGAGCACTCATGGGGAGGGGGAGAGAGAGAGAGAGAGAGAGAATCCCAAGCAGGCTCCGCCTTGTCAGGGAGGAGCCAGATGCAGGGCTCCATCCCACCAAATGTGAGATCATGACCTGAAAAGAAACCAAGCGTCAGATGCTTAACCGACTGAGCCACCCCAGTGCCCCTTGTGTTTGTTATTTTTAAACGCTCTCTATCTCCCTGTTAGTGGTTGAGCTAGCTCTCTGTCCCCACAATGCCCCCCATCACCGTGGGGGGTGCCCGGCCTCCTCCAACATGGGCACTTAGTAAACTTGTTTGAGCAAAGATGTGAGGGGCCACCCTGGGGACAGGGCCTCAGCGGGGCTGTCCAGGGCAAGGGTGTGTGGTGGTAGGTGGGGCAGGTGCAGGATCACTTATTCCTTCAATAACTTCAACTAAAAACACTGTTTTTCTTCATGGGTGGGATCATTCAATCCCGGGAAAATAGGAGTTATCATCAAATCTGTAAGTTCAAAGCCATCTAGGTGCACATCTTTGTGACCGAGGGCTGGGTGAGGTCTTCTTAAACACAGTTCCAAAACACAGGCTGTAAGATTTATTTTAAAAATGGGCGAATATATTCACATCGTCATTAAGGGCTTCTGTTCATTGCCAGACACTGAAGAACGTTCAGAGGCAGGAGATATTTGCAGTGTCTGAGGCCTGTGTACACACTGCCTGCGTAGGATCTACGAGGAAAACTCCCACAGACCAGCAGGAGCGAACGAGGAAAGCAGCCTAACGCCGTGGTGCAGAATTACGAGACACTCGGACACAAATGGCCTGGACTCCCCTCCGCTCAGGGAAGCAAAGACTGAAATGCGAAGAACTCGCTCTGGCCGGCGATGCCGGCAAACGCGGGAAGGCAGCGGGTGCCAAGGACGGCGGGGCAGTGGGTGCGGGGTCCCGGGTGGGAAGGCAGGTGTGTACAGCTGCTGGGGAGGGAGATCTCACGGTGCCCGGCCGGGCGTGTGCGCACGGGACCGGAGCCCACAAGCCGACCGGCACGCATCTCGGAGAGACCTCACACCCGTGCGTAGGGGGTGGGGGTGTCGAGGCGGCAGAGCAGAGGGGCACGGGGTACGGTTGCAGCAGGTGAGCTGGCCCCCTGACAACATGCAACGGCCTTAAAAACAGTGCCGAGTGGGGGAAAAAGACAGCATGAAAGTTTAAACAGGGTTCTCTTTCCGTGAATTACAAATATGCGCCAGAGAGCAATGCTCATTTGAAAGCGTGTGTACAACCCCCGTTGAACGCAGGGCGGTCACCTTTGGGTAGGGGAGCGGGGAAAGGCAGCAAGGATCAAAAATCGAAAGAGAGGGATATTTTAGGGCCCAACAATACAATTCACTATAAATTGAAGAGTGCAGTTAATATAACCCTCTACACCTGAGATCTGACTTCCAAAACAAAAACAAAAACAAAACCCCAAACCCCCACCACCAATCACAGTAAAAACTGCAGTAAGGGGCGCCTGGGTGGCTTAGTCGGTTAAGCGTCCGACTTTCGCTCAGGTCATGATCTCACAGTTCGTGGGTTCGAGCCCCGCGTCGGGCTCTGTGCTGACTGCCAGCTCGGAGCCTGGAGCCTGTTTCAGTCTGTGACTCCCTCTCTCTCTGACCCTCGCCTCCTCACGCTGTCTCTCTCTCTCTCTCCTAGAAATAAATAAAAATATTAAAAAAAAACTGCAGTAAATTTTTAATGAACCCAATCAAGTTACTGTAAAATACATGAGAATAAAATTGTCTAAGTAGTGAAAGCCTATTTGGGAAAGGCTGAGAAAAGAGGCCAGTCGCCCTAACAGATTTCAGTGCATCCTGCAAAGCCGTGGTCGTTAGGAGAGAGACAGGCACAGGAAGGGAACGTGAGTCTAAGATCCTCCGCGGCCTGACCCAGGCAGGCGTCGATGTCCTTGACGAGCCAAGCGGTTCTGTGCGCTCAGCAGCCCCGGCCCCACTTTCGTGCAGCGAGCGCTGATTGAGAGTCGACTCTGCGCAGCCCCGGGCCTGGGGCTTGCTTGCGGTGGTGAACGCGACAGACCCCATCTGTGCTTCTGGACTCCCCAGGGCAGGGGACGGGATGGGCCAAAAATAATTACACGGTCACTTTCAGATGGCGATGATGAGCCATGATGAGAAAATGGGGCGGGCTGGGGGCACAGGAAGGGGAATGGTAGGGTGAGGTGCCCTGGAAGGCTTCCTGGGGGAGGTGGTATTTCCCTGGGACCTGAGAGGATGACCGCGTACACAGGGCAAAGTGTGTGGTAGGGGGTGGGCATGAGGGGGCTTCTAGGGAGGAGAGGTGTGTGTGTGTACGGAGCCTTGCCTGGAGGCGGGAGGGTGAGATGAACTTGGGGAGGTGGAGTGGAACCCAGCCTTGAGGAGGAGTCTAGGCCTTAATCCCCTATGTTCTCATTTAACTCCATCGCCGTTTTGTGGGGTGACCTTTATTCCCCACAGACGCCTCTTAGAACCCTTAATAAACTGAGAGGGTTTGAGAGTTGAAGGGCACATAGTTCAGAGGAGGAAACTGAGGCCCTGAGAGATGAGATGGTCAGAGGGCGACGGAGGAGGGGAGCCAGGGGCTGTGCTTGGTCTCCCCTGGGTCCGCTGGCCTCCGGGTAATTCCCGCCCTTAGCGTGGGCTCCCCTTGCCCTGGGGAGCCCGGGCCCTCAAGTTTAAGCAAAGCTGTTTGGGTGTTTAAATACTATCATTGATTATTGTAAGTGGGCTTATGAGCCTTATCGGCTTAGATTTGTATCTGCAGGAGAGCTGTTCGTCTTCAAAAAACATGTTTTTAATAATCTCTGAGTATTTATGGAGCATAAAGCTGTCAGACAGAACGGAGACAGCGATTCCTGAAGTCGCCGGCTCGAGCTGCTCCGTGCCCGGTCGTTATTAAAGACGCTCCCAGCAGGATGGCTCGCTTCTCGCTGCTGGGAGCAAACAGTAGACTTGGGTGATTATCATCTTCGAGCATTTTTAATAAGGCGGCGTTGGTTATTTAACCTACAATAACCACTTAATAAACATAGTAAATTACTTGCAGCTTTGGAAATATTCTCTGCTCCTCCGGGCCCCTGCCGCGACCACCTGTCACCAAGGTTTTGACAGTAAGTCCCGGGAAAGATACGCTGTCTAAGCCCTTGCTGCAGAGGATTCCAGATTGGCCCCGGCCTCCGATTTGGGGGCCATGGGTCTGGTGCGGGGGGCCCTAGCCAGAGCAGGGGCCAGCTGTAAGCCCCCGAGGTAGCCAAGGGGACGGGCAGTCCGTCAGGGGCTTAGGTTGACCTGATAGCCCCTCCTTGCACCTCCCTGGGCCAGGCTGGGCCATCCCGCCTCCTCTCTGAGCCGAGACTCCTGCCCCACAGCCTGACCCTTCTACCTCCCTTCTCAGCGATGAGCTGCCCACCCAGCACACTCAGCCCAGCACTCACGCTTGGCCCCCTCAGCGTGGCAGACTCTCACTGATTTCCAAGAGCTTCCGCATACCATTTTCTAATCCATGTGTGGTGACCGCTGCTCCCACCACCCACTCTATCACCGGCCATCACCGTCGAACATTTAGTGAGCATTTACTACGGGCCCGGCGCCATTCCAAGGACTTGCCACATATTCACTCATTTTGTCCTCCCTCCAAGCTATGTGAGAGGAGCGATTGCCATTCCCTTTTACAGATGAGAAAACAGAGACTCCGTCTCTTGCCGAGTAGTGTTGGTAAGGGGTACGGCTAACAAGAGAAACTCTAGCCGTTCATCATACTCCAATATTCCAATAGCTAGCCCATAATGTCCTGGCCATCTGTGGGCCACCCCGATGTTTAATGGCTTATGTCTTAGTCAGCTCAGGCTGCTACAATAAAATGCCTAGATTGAGTGGCTTACACAACAGAAGCTTATTTCCCACAGTTCAGGAGATCCAGGATCCGAGATCAGGGTGTAGGCAGAGTCAGCACCTGGTGAGGACCCCCACTGGCTTGTAGACATGCCTTCTCGCTGTGTCCTCACACACCAGAGACAGAGAAAGAGAGCCCTAGTCTCTTCCCTTCCTTGTAAGGACACTAGCCCCATCGTGGGGGCCCACCTCATGACCTCGCCTAGACCTAATCACCTCCCAAAGGCCCCACCTCCAAATACCATCATATTGGGGGTTTGGGCTTCAACATATGAACTTGAGGGGAAATAAACATTAAGTCCCCAGCAGCCAAAATCATTTTGTCAAGACTTCACCTGGTTCTGTGGATGGATGGGCTCGTCTGGATGCTTCTTGCCCCCGCTCAGGGTGTCTCGTGCAGCTGTGGTCATATCGGGGCTGGGGTGGGCTCATCTCGAGGCTCACTTCCTCCTGCATCTGGTAGTTGACGCTGGCTGTCAGCTGGGACCTCGGTGAGGCTCTGTGAGCTTCCTGCTTCCTCCTGGCAAGGTGGCTGTGTTCTCAGGGTGAATGCCGCAAGCGGACCAGGTGAGCCGGACTGCCTCTGTGACCCGGCCTCAGCTATGGCCTGGTGCCGCTGTGGTCGTCAAGGAGAGGGAACACAGACCTCACCCCCGAAGGGAATGGCTTTGGCACCCAGCTGCAAGGACTGCATGTGGGATGGAGATCATGTCGTAGCAGGCCTTGGTGGGCACCACCGGGTACACAGGGTAGCGCAGCCAACAGCGGAGTGCCCGTTTGCCAAGCAGCCGTGCTACAAAACTCCAACCCAAACTCACAGTCCTCACTGCTGTCCCTGGAGGTGGGCAGCCGCTCAGTCCAGCCTTCCGTATAAGGAGACAGAAGGTTGACGAAGGACGTGTCTAGGGTTGGGCTGAGGCTGAATCTTAGTCTGAGCCACCCAAGTCCATACAGCCATCCACCTCACGAGGGAAAGCTCAGGTGAGAGGGGCGGGATGATTCCATAGTCTGTGTCGACTGCCAAGCCCTCGGCTTCCCTCAGGGACACCCCATGGATCATGCAGTTAACATGGTAGCACCCCGAGAAGGGTGTGCCTAGGAGAGCCTCCAGAAGACAGCCTCCTCTGCCCCCCCCATGCTCTGTCTGTCTGTCTCTCTCTCAAAAATAAACATTAAAAGAATACAAAAAACATAAAAATTATATTAGTCAGGCTTCTCCAAGAAATAGACCAGTAAGATTAATATCTATCTATCTATCTATCTATCTATCTATCTATCTATCTACCTACCATCTATCTATCTATCAATCTATCTGTCATCTATCTACCAACCTATCTATTAAGACAGAGATTTATTGTAAGGAGATGGCTCATGTGCTTGTGTGGGCTGACGAGGCTGACTTTCGCAGGGCAGGCCCACGGGCGGAGGGAAGAGTTGACCCAGAGAAGAGCTGATGTTGGAACCTAGAGTCTGAAGGTGGTCTGGAAACAGATTTCCTTCTTCCTTGGAGGACCTTGGTCTCTTTTCCTGAAGGCCTTCAAAATATTGGACGAAGCCCCAGCCACAGTATGAAAGATTGTCTGCTTTACTCAAAGTCTATCAATCTGAATGTTGATCACCCCTAAGAAACACCTTCACGGCAATACCTAGTCTGGTGTTTGACAAAAACTGGGAGCTGTGGGTATTACAGCCTAGTCAGGTTTACACATAAAATTCATTACCACAAATTCATATTGAAATGCAAGGAAACCACAATAGACAAAAACAATCCTGGAAAGGCAGAACGAAGTTGGAAGGCTCACAGCATCCCAATTACGAAACTCACTACAAAGCTATGGTAGTCAAAACAGTGTGGTTCTGGCTTTACACAGACAGAATGCAACAGACAGAATAGATGGAACAGACAGAATAGAATTGAGAGTCCAGAAATGAATCCTCACATCTAAGATGAACTGATTTTCAACAAATATGCCGAGTCCATTTTTTCAACAAACCATCCTGAGGTAACTTGTTGTCTACATGCAAAACTGTAAAATTGGACACCTACCTCAGCATGTGCAAAAATCATCTAGACCAAAGATCTAAATGTAGGAGCCGAAACTAGAAACCTGTTACAAGAAAACAGGTATAAATATTTGTGATCTTGGATTTAGCAATAATAACGAAAGCAAAGGCAATCGATGAAAACATAGATAAATTGGATTTCATTGAAATTTAAAACTTTTGTGCTTTAAATGACATTATAAAAGAAGTGAAGGACAACATACTTACAAATCATATCTGACAGGAGTAATGTATCCAGAGTGTATTTTTAATTTTTAAAGTGTTTTATTTATTTTTAGAGAGAGAGAGAGAGACAGAGCATGGGCAGAGGAGGGGCAGAGAGGGAGACACAGAATCGGAAGCAGGCTCCAGACTCTGAGCTGTCAGCACAGAGCCTGATGCGAGGCTCGAACTCACGAACTGCAAGACCATGACCTGAGAGAAAGTCAAATGCTCAATAGACTGAGCCACCCAGGCGCCCCCCTAGAGTATATTTTTTAAAATGTGACAACCAAAAAGTGACAAATAACTCCGTTTCACAATGAGGAAAGGGCTGGAATAAAATTTCTCCAAAGAACACTGCGTGTTATAGCTACACAGTGGAATATTATGTGGCCATAAAAAAGGAATAAAGTACCGATACATGCTACAACGTGGCTAAAACTCAAAAATGTTAAGTGAAAGAAGTCAGTCAAAAAAGGCCACATGTTGTATGACTTCACTTCTGTAAGATATCCAGAATCAAGACAGAAAGGAAATTAGCTATTATTAAAGGGTAGGAAGGGGCGATGGGATGTGACTGCTAATATGTACAGGGGTGATGAAAATGTTTTCTAATAGTATAATAGTGACACTCTAACCACTTTGTGAATATCCTAAAAGCCACTGAATTGTGTATTTCAAAAGGGTGAATTGAATGGTATGTGAACTATATCTCAGTTTAGAAAAAGAAATGACAATACCAAATGTTGATAAGAATGTGGAGCAACTGGAATTCTTCCATTGTTGAAAGTGTAAAGCTATACGACCGCTTTGTAAAGCTGTTTGGCAATTCCTTCTAAAATTAAATATATGGCTATATGACATGCCAATTCTACCCATAGGAATATGCCCCAAAGACACGAATGCATTTTTTCACCAGAATAACACAGACAAAAATACTCTTAGCGCCATTACTCATGAAAGCCACGAAGAGAGCAACCCAAATTTTCATAAACAACAAGATGGGGAAATTGATTGAGATGGAATAATGCAGTGACCTACTGCATAGCAGTGACAGAGACTGGCCTCCTGTTGCAGGCGACATGGAAAGCCTCAGAAGGAATGATGGGCAACAATAATCCTGATGAATGAATCCATTCATGCCATGTTCAGAAACAGGTAAGATGTGGGCAGGGAAGCAGCCGGTAGTGCCCAGAAGGATTCTAAATATCGACCTGCGCTGTAGTTACGCAAGCGTACACACACGTAAGTTTCTATTTGAACAAAGCCTTAAGATGTGCACACACTAATGCGTGTTGTATCTTGATAATTTCTCAAGTGTCAGGGCCATTTGGGGTGCTGGGCAATTCCTCGCTAAAGCAAAAGGGTGGGGAGAAAGCTCCAGACTTCCCTCTGCGGCTGCAGCTGTCTTGGGGAGTGGGGTGGGGGTGGATAGCCAGGCGGCCCATGGGCTATCTGTAAAAAGTGAGGCGCTCTGTCACACACCGTGGGTGAGGCCTGTCCTGAGAGCCACCTAGACGAATCAGCAGTCATCCCTGATTGTAGCCCTGAGGCTGGACACTGCTGGCCGCTTGGGATTGGTGGCTGACCAATGGGAAGACGGCTCCAGGCCTCCTGCCCTAAAACCATGGCGGTGGGTCTGACGCTGAAGCGGGCACAGTGGGAGGCTCCCGTGTCCCCTGCTGGGGTGCACTGCCCAAGGGGTCACGTGGCTTTGGACGTGCTGCCTTGAACTCGCTGTGTCTGCGGAAAGCCGTTTCTCTTCTCTGGTGACACCGTCCATCAGTGCAGGGCTGTGCAGAAGGCACTCCTTAAATATTGTTAAGTGTGCAAATATTGGGATGCTGACTAGGTGTGAGTAGAGTGCTGGCCCAGCCAGGGTGGACACCCATAGTTAAAGGGCTTTCATGCAGGAGAAGGTGCAGGGGATGGCAGGGGTCCTCAGACAGGGTCCCTGCTGGGAGGCGGGTCGAGGAAGCAACTTGAGGGAGGGGGAAGGTTATTGTGGGGCTGGGGGCTGACACAGAGTGGAAGCCACTGCGTCAGAGCCTGGAGCCTGTTTCAGATTCTGTGTCTCCCTCTCTCTGCCCCTCCACCCCCTTCAGAAATAAAGAAACATTACAAAATTAAAAAAAAAATTATTACGGAATACATTATACATTCAAGTGTGTAAAATGTATACGTGTGGCTTAAAGAATAATCAATGAGTGCATAATGGATAGACTATTGCCAGATTTTATTTTTATTATTTTTTTGTTTATTTTGAGAGGGAGAGAGAGTGAGCGAGCAGGGGAGGGGCAGAGAGAGAGGGAGAGACATAATCCCAAGCAGGCTCCCCGTGTCAGTGGGTTCGAACCCACGAACCGTGAGATCATAACCTGAGCTGAAACCAAGAGTCAGTCACTTAACCAACTGGGCCACCCAGGTGCTCCAGACACTCCCAGATTTTACCATCCTCTGCGTGTCTTCCTTGCTCATGCCTCTTACCCCCAGATCGTAACCACTACTGTCAAGTTTGTGTTAATTACCCCTGAGTATTGTAGAGCTTACTACTCATGAATGCACCATAAACAAGATATTGTTTAGGCTTTCTGGTGTGTTTTTTTTTAAACTTTGTGTAAATGGAATCAGACTTGTGCATTCTTCTGTGACTTCATTCTCTTGGGTGATATTGTTTCTGAAATTCTTTCACATTGATGTGTGTACCTACAGATCAGTCATCTTCGGTGTATGTGGAATTCCATCAGTTGAATGTACCTTTATGTATTTGATCGTTCCAATGTGGGTGGATGTTTGGATTCCCTCCAAGATTTTTTTTCTGTTTAATGACGATGCTGTTGGGAGCTCTTCTGATGCATTTCTTGGGGCACATAATTTTGGGGGGTGTGGGAGTGAGTTTCAGAGGTGAGGATGGTCAATCATGGTTCAGAATGGTTCCGCAACAGGTCTTTTACCAGAAGGGACTGAGGCCCTTCCCGATTCTTCTCCATACTCTCCTTGCCCCTCATCTCCCTCCACATCCCTTTTCTTCCCCGTTTTCTGATCAAGTGGAATTCAGACATGTGTTGATACACCTGCTGAGTTTGATGAGAGCAGTCCGAGGACAGGGGAATGTCCTATAGAGGGTGGCCATGATGAGGTCTGGTGGGAGCAGAGTGTCCTGTGCACCTCTGCTGTCTAGGCAGGCCGTTCCCTGGGGCTCATCTCTGCCCTCACTTGCCTCCCTGCTATTGTTCTGGCCCCCCATCCCCCACCACAGCTGAACTGGGAAAGCGCCACTTTTCTGTCTCATCCAAAGCATCTTCCAAAATGCAGCCCCTGGTGGAGGAAATCAAGATGCTCTTGTCCTCGAGGCGGCCTCTGGTCCCTGTTGGGGTCAGCTGTCTTTGGATCAGAGAGCACTGCCCCACCCCCCACCCCATCCCTCATTAGCTCTGGGCTCCATCTGCCCTCAATCCTTGGTTCTGTCTTCTGTGGGAAGCTGGCTGGAAAATGTGGGGAGTCAGTTCTTTGTCACTGGTTTTCCAGGTGGTTTGTAAACACTCCCAAGGAAATGGTTCTCAGTAATGAATGAGGCCCCTGTGCAAGCTGAAATTGTATGAGCAATTAACCCCCCTGGCCCGGTGCCCAAGAGGAGCACCCCCAGCTGCTTTCCTGGGAAAAAGTCCAGAATCCCTGGATGTGACCCTCTCTTCTGTTTTCTCTCACCTTGGGGGGGTGTAGGGGTGTCCGATGGTAGGGGGAGGGGAGTGGGTGCATCTAGGCAGCTAGGGCTGCAAAGGGAAGACCCTTCTTCCTGCTTCGGAGGCAGGAACATGCTGGCACATTCTAGAAAATTGAGGAGATGGATGTACCAGGAAGGGTGCGTGCGTGCGTGCGTGCGTGCGTGTGTGTGTGGACAGCTATCCTCTGCTGCTTATCCTCAAGGGCAAGTTGCAGCCGGTTGGCTGTTTCTCAAGCCCAAGGCAAAGCCGAGCCCTGTCCAGGGTGCTGAAAGGCCAGCCCGGAGCCGAGGCCCGGGCGCTGGCCCCTGGACCTTGTACAAGTCCTCACGCTGCTCTGTGAGCACTTTTCTCCTCTGCAGCATGGGGGTGACTGTCAGCACTCCCACCCCCCCAGGACTGCTAGGGAACAGAAAGGCCTGGCCCACGGCAGGCCCACATCACACGTCAGTGGCTACCGTTAGTGCCCGGCTCCGCCCTTCCAGGCTGTGCCACCTGGACAAGTCTCTGACCCTCTCTGAGGCCCAGTTCTGTCACCCACCAAGAGGCAGGGGCAGAGATGCCTCCTGAGCCCGGTGCCAGGAGGACAAGCTGAGGGGGGGTGTGCAGCAAAGCTGTGCCCTCTCCCCCAAGGGCAAGGGGTGCTGGCACCCTGGGCTCCAAAGCCTTTGCAGTCTCAGTCAGGTGGGGTCCCGGACCCCTGGCTTTGTGGTGAGGCCTCCCTGTTTGGAGGTTAGGGTGCCCTCATGCAATCTTTGTGGTTGGCACCCCCCAGTGCCCTGTAACCTATGGATGGACTTTAGGGCACAGGTGGAGGTCTCCTGGAACCCAGCTGCTCCCCACCATGGCAGGGGGGCTTGCTGAGTGGGCATCTGCAATGTCTGGCAGTGGCAGGAGAAAAGCGTCATAAAAAAGCTGGTGAGTAAAGTGTGAGGCCTGCTCTCTCCCCGTTAATAGCTTGCACAAGAGCCTCTTTGCCATCGGATTCAATTTATTCCCATCTGGGCCCTGCTGTCTCCATCAATTCGGCTAATAAAGAGAGGTGGATGGCCGTGACCTGGGCTGCCGCAGAGGCCTCTTCCAAGCTAATTAACCGGCCTGAACAATCCCTTTTAATACTTCTGTGCTTAATGCCCTAAAAGGGAAAAATGAACTAGGGAGGGGGGAGGGGGGAGGGGGAAGGGACTGGGAGCCAGTGGCTGGCTGGTGGGGGAAGGGAGAGGGGGTCTGCTTGCTCTGGACGCCTGCTTCCTGGGGGAATAGGGAAGGCAGAGAACCCAGCTCCAGGACCTCAGCCCCCAGCCCCTGCTCCGCAACCCTGAGCCACTAGCCTTGCTGTCTGAATGGGAAGCGTGCGGGTAGGAGAAACAAAGAGGCAAGCTGGTGTGAACTCTTTGTGTGGGACAAACCCCAGGGAAAAGGTGTGGGGCTGTGCCACAATGTGCACGGAGGGCAGGAGGCCGGCAGCCGGGGGTCTCTGCAGAGGAGACTCAGGGACGCGAAGCTGCCCAGCATGTACCCTCTTGTAGCAAGTGGGCTCTGCTGCAGGCTGCCTGGGAGCAGATCAGGGCTCCACACTTCGCCGAGGAAGCCTGGGCAAGGTTCTTCCCTCCTCTCATCTCAGCATCCTCATCTGTAAAATAGGCACAAGAGTGATGCTCTGCTCCTGGGGCTGTTATAAGGATCGCATGAAATTATGTTGGTAAAGCACTTAGCTGCTCCCTCCATAAATGTTGGCTGTAATCATAATTGCTATTATTGTGATTTGAATTCATACCTGGTGCGTATATTAGCTATGAAAAAGCATCCTTTTATTTTAAAAGGCACAGACAAAATCTCATTCTCCCGGGGGCCATAAGGATCCATCTGTGCCTGCCCAGTGCCAAGCCCAGGGCTGGGTGCTTCCTGGCATGGATGTCGGCAGACCTTCCAGCCCTGGTGCCTGGCCTGAGCAGAGAAGGGCGCTGCCCTGGGTGACTCTGCACATGTCACTTCACTCCTCTGTGTCTGTGTTCCCACCTGCAGAATTGACTCAGTTTCCAAGGCACTGCTCTGTCCAAAGACAATGGCCGTCAACCTCCCCACTTTGAGGGTGGACTTTCTGTCCAGTCGCAGGCAGTGAGCAGCACATGACCTTTGGCTGTCAGTCCCTTCGAGCTTGGCCTCAGCCACAGTGAGCTTGCCCAAGACTCGCCCTTTCCAGAGCAGCCTCTATCCATGGCTGAGTGACCTTTTCTGCCTCCGGGCCCCAAAGGCTTAGCCATTCCAGCCCAACAAGGAATAATCTAGCCGGTGACATTCATGCCAGTGCTCCCTGTGGGTAAACTGAGGCTTTATTGGCCCTTTGCTCTCCCTCGTGAAACTTCTATTCCGTTGAGGTTCCTACAGGAATCATACAACACATACCCAGAGAGACCCGCGGGGCTCAAAGCCACCTCTAACCTGGTGACTCGTCGATGCACTTCACCAGGCCTCATTTCTCTGCGACTTCGAGACTTATGTCAGCTCTCTGACGCCTCCACTCAGGTGTCCAGTAGGCATTGCAAACTCAACGCGGCCCAGCCTGAGCTCTTTCCTGGCGATGCACCTTCCCCCCCCCCCAAACCTGCTCTTCCCGCCGTCTTCCCATATCAGCGAGGAGCTGCTCCCTCCTTTCTGAGCCTGGGCTAAAAACCTTGCAGTCACCCTTTGCTTTGCCCTTTCTCATGCATATTACATCCAGTCCACCCAAATATCCCGTGGCTCCGTCTTCGAACCACCAGCCAGTTCTCACCCTACCTGCTGCCATAATCCTGGTACAGGCCGCCAGAGCCCCCCACCCCACCCCACCCCCGGTCATTGCAGTCTCGCCCTCTGCACTCATTTCCCTGCTTCTTCCTTATCCTATTCAGTCTACAGTCCTCTCAGTAGCCAGAGTGCCTGCTGTAGAATGTAACCCAGGCCACATCCCGCCTCTGCAATGGTTCCCAGTGTCATTCAAAATGGAGCCAAGAGTCCTTCCCTCGCCTGCAAGCCTCTAACTGACCTGGTCCTGCTGACCTCCACAGTCATCGCAGCCTGCTCTGCCCGCTAAGTCTGTTCCTGCCACCTGGCCGCCTCAAACACACCACGCACTTTTCTGCCTCAGGGCCTTTGAACGTGCTGTTTCCTCTGTTACCTCCAGATTATGCTCAGATGCCACCTCTCACACCCCCCTTGCTCACTATCTGGCTCTTCCAGTCAAAGTTCCTTCATAGCAGGCATCATCTGCTGAACCATATCTGCATCTCCATCTGTATCTGCATATGCATCCACGTGTACATCTCTACCTGCATCTGTGTTCATACAGTCTTTCTGCCCCCACTACAAAATACACTCTGTGAGATGCTGTCTGTTTTGTTCTCAGATACAGCATCAAGTATACTTGATGCCCATTTCATCTGAATTGAGATGCGCTGTCGATGTGTAAAATACACACCAGAGTTTGAAGACTTAGCACGCACAGGAAGAATATAGAATAGCTTTTTTTGTAATTTTTCCTCCCAACTATATGTTAAGATGATAATGTTTTAGATGTATGCATACTATTAAAATGAATCTCACCTGTTCCGTGTTTCTTTTTTTAATGTGGCTGTTGGAAGATTCCGTTTCCGTCGAACACGGCTTCAGAGAACGGAATGTAACACGGCTTGGGTCTTCTTGGTCTTGTGTTTCCCTTGCAGGGGGCGCTGACTCCCTATTTCTGCGGAGCTGACCCTGCCTGGGATCTGGTGGTGGAGGAGGGAGGGAGCAGCCACAGAGCTGTCCGCCCCGTGGTGCTGAAAAAGGCCCGACCCCGCAGCCAGGCAGTGACCTTGCCGGCCAGGGGCTTGTTGAGTGGCCCCAGGGGCTTGTTGAGTGGCCCCAGGGCCTTGTCGGCAAGTCCATCCTCGCGCTTCGTGGCAGACACAGGCGCCCAAGACCGGAGGCCTCCCGTCCTGAAGGCGGTGTTTCTCCCTGAGGAGGCCAAGGCTTCCAGGAGGGAGGCCTTGGGAAGACAGCCTGTGATTAGAGCAGTAAATTGTGCGGCCCTGATGGCAGGTGTGTGGAAGGCGGTAAACAGGGCGCCCCGGCAGCCTGGCAGAGCCGCTGTGTCCGTCTTCCTAGGGCACCGGGACCTTGAACACAGCAGGGTTCAGACGCGCGACCTCCCACCACTCGGCTTGCTTTGCTGCAGACCCAGAGCTGGAGGCCACGAGGCTGAGAAGCTCGAGGCCGTGCGCCCGGGAACTGATGTCGGAGAAAGGCACCGCTCCCACCGCGGGGTGAGAACGGCTTCCCTTCTCGCCCGGGTCCGATGCCAGCCCCAGCCCCCTGCAGCCTCGGCAGGTCACTCTAGCACCGCAGCCCGCCCCGTCCCTCGCCTGTGATGCAGACTCTCGAGACCCCGGGGTTCCGGAGGGGTGAGCAAGAGAGAAGGTGAGGCCCCAGGTGTGGGGCAGGGCGCCGTGGATGTAAAGCCCTGAACAAACCTTCCAACCTTTGTTGTCATGATTTGCTAAGATACTTAAAAAAAAATTTTTTTTTTTTATTTCTAGGAGAGAGAGAGACAGCGTGAGCAGGGGAGGGTCAGAGAGAGAGGGAGACACAGAATCCGAAACAGCCTCCAGGCTCTGAGCCGTCAGCACAGAGCCCGACGCGGGGCTGGAACCCACGAACCGTGAGATGATGACCTGAGCCGAAGTCGGACGCTCAACCGACTGAGCCACCCAGGCGCCCCATGCTAAGATATTTTAAAACAACCTCGGATATTTTTAAAACCAGAATAAAACAATTAAAAATTCAAATTGTTGGATTATCTATGAGCAATTGGCCCCCCCTCTGGCCCACCTTTTCCCTTCCTCGAAGGAATCCTCTTAACTCCTTAAGCTTTGGAAATGTCCTAAGCAGGGTAAGTCCATTATGTCTCTGGCGGGGCCCGTGCTCTGCGGAGGAGAACTGTGCCCTCTCCCCTTAACTAGACACTTGTATTTTTTGTTTCGTCAACCACAGATAGAACGAATAGATACATGTTTGTATACTTTCTGCTTTGTTTCCCGGATGCAGAAGCACAAGTTGGGAAGAGGAGAGACTTGTTTCCCTGGGTCTCAGCTCTCAAAGCCCCAAATCTGCTGAGGCAGGGCCCTCTCTGGGTCTTCCCGCGCCCCTCCCAGAGAGCCCCAGTCCGGCACTCCCCTGTGTGGGACCGCCCCCCACCCACCCAGCAGGGTTCCCCGTTCCTCCCTCCCCTCCCCCACCCAGTGCGGTGGTCTCAGCCATCCCGCCCACCCCTCTTCCCTGTGGTTTGGGCAGTGATGCAGGAGAGACAATGGGCTTGACCCTGTGGGAGAGAGATGATGAGGCCAATCCACTGGGCATTTGGCCAGCAAGTTAAATGCAGCATATTTGTTGGAATTGCTCATTCAGGTGGAAATAGAGGCTATCTCATTTAGCACTTCCTTCAATGCCATGAGGAGGGTGTTA
The DNA here is from genome assembly GCF_003009895.1 of Hyaena hyaena. NCBI lineage: Eukaryota > Metazoa > Chordata > Mammalia > Carnivora > Hyaenidae > Hyaena > Hyaena hyaena. The sequence goes on from NW_024080946.1 coordinate 164,755, forward strand.
TCATCTCAGTGCACATGTGGGGAGACTCGGGCAGAGGGAGATTCAACAACTTGCCCACGACAGGTTGTGAAAAGTGAGCAAGGGGCATGCCTGGACACGCAGTTCACCAACACGCCACCCCTTCTGTCGTCTCGATGGCGTCTACAGAAGCCGGGAATTATCCAACTTACTTGCCTGTTGCCCGTTTTCCTCCATGAGATTGTTGACCCCCAACGCAGGAGCCTCGTGCATTTTATCCCCCTCACTTGGTGACAAAGTGCCCGGCATGGATTGTGTGCTCAATACACATGAGGATCTGGAAGGAAGGACAGAATCTAGACCGAGTGGCCATGCAAGACCTCTCGGAGAAAGTGACATTAATCCTTTTTTGCATTTTTTTATTGCGATAAAATACACATAATGTTACATTCACCATTTTAGTCATTTTTGGGTGTTTAGTTCAGTGTGTTAAGCACATTCACACTGTTGTGCAGCCGTCCTCACCATCTGTCCCCAGGACTCTTTTCATCTTCCCCAACTGAAAATCTGTCCCCATTAAACGCTGACTCCCCATCCCTCCTCCCCCAGCCACCGGCACCTGCCATCCAATTTCTATCTCTACACATTTGACCAGCGTAGGGACCTCATCGAAAGGGAATCATACAGCATTTGACTAGTTTCCTTCGCTGAGCATAATGTCCTCAAAGTTCACCCATGTCGTAGCCTGTGTCAGAATTCCCTCCCTTTTAAAAGCTGAATCGTGTTCCATTGTAGGGATGGACCCCACTTTGTGTATCCTGCATCCGTTGATGGACCCTGGGTTGCTTTCACCTCTTGGCTATTGTTACCAAGGCTGCCAGGAACATGGGTGTGCAAACACCTCTTCAAGATCCTGCTTTCAATTCTTCTGGGTATTTCCCCAGAAGTGGAATTGCTGGGTCAGAGGGTAATCGTATCTTTAATTTTTTGAGGAGCCACAATGCTGTTTCCTGCAGAGGCCGCACCATTTTACCTTCCCACCAACAGGGCACAGGCTCCCACTTTCCCCACACCCTCACCAACACTTGTTATTTTCTATTGTTTTGATACTTCCCATTCTCAGGAGGTGAAGAGCTGACATCTGAGAGGAGACCAGGATGGAGGGTGAACGGCTATCTAACCTACTGCTAAGGAGCCCCAAACTGAGAGCTCTTCAACAGCTGTGTTATTTTGCTCACAGTTCCGGGGGCCAGCAACCTGGGGACGCTGGATGGTTCGTCTGGGCTGCATGTGACGTGGGAGGGGCCGGCTTCTTCATCTCATGCCTGTGCTCCGTGGTCCCTCCCTCTCCTCCGGGGAGCGGCTCATCCTCCAGGCCTTCCCCTCTGACCTGAGCTTCTCCCCCAAGGTGGGCATGGCTCCAGGGAGAGGGGGGGTTGCTCTACTCACACAACGGAAGGAGAGGCTGCCAGGCCAGGGAGAAGCTACGTTCCAGAAGGGGCACTCCATCCCTACTGCCACATTCCATCAGCTGACTCAGTCAAGGGGGCTGCCGGATTCAAAGGGGGTACAGAAACGAGGCACTCTTCACGCGAGTGGGGAGCGGGCAGCGAATGATGGTAGGTGACAGCGGGGTCACCTGGAGGTCAGTCCCGGGACAGCTGAGGGTGCTGGGCTCGGCTGGTGGCCGTGGGAAGAGGAGAGGTGAACAGGTAGGGAGACGTGGGAAGCAGCACCCACAGAATGTGATGATTGAGTAGTTGGGGTGAGGGAGAGAAAGAGGTGAAGAAAGGCTCCCAACGTTGTGGCTCAAATCACTGTGTCAACTGTGCCCTTGCTTTCTGACGCTTTGACATTTGGGGGCCACGCGGCCCCGGAGGGACTGCCCCTCCCAGGCTTAGCCAAGTCCTAGACAGTAAAAGACCCATCTTTGAAGGTGCCTTTTCCAACACAAAACAATCAATCCAGAGTCCACACCCCCACCTCCTGTATCGGGCCGTCCCACTTGGGGATTCCCTCTACCTGCTTTAATCACTGAGGGCCAGGTACTGGCCACTGGGGACAGCCCTCTGCCCCTGAGCCCTGAACCCAGCCAGTCCACGCCTGTTAGGCATGGAACCTTCCGGTTCCTTCCGGAAGACACCACAGTAGAGGTTCTTGTCCATCTTCCCCCAACCGCAGCCTCCTGACCGACCCTGACCCCGGGGCTTCCCGCGTGACCCCTGCGGTGTGGTCCCCTCCTCCTGGGATCGGGGAGGCAAACAAGCTATGTTTTCAATGGCAATCATCTGTCCTCACCACACCTGAGTAATAATAAAATCTACATTTCACAACAGTCACTGAGGTCCAGAGCCCCCAGGTGTGTGTGTCAGGGGAGGGGTCGCCTTCCCCTTCCACCAACCCACCGCCGCTTGGCACTCCAGGCTGGAAGAACGTGCATGCTGTGCTGTGGAGTCCACCCAGCCGCTCCCACACGCACTGACCGCTGCTCTGGGGGGAGTGTTCCCATGGCAACCATGTGACATCGGCCAATCCCCTTCAACAGGTGGGCTCAGCTGAGAATGTAGGGACGGAGCGCGGATGAATGGGTTGTTTCTTTTAATGAGAATGTATACAGCGACAGATCCCTCTGCATTAAAAACACTCCAGGAGAAATTGTAAATATTCCTCGTTTTCCCATTTCTGATACGACCACTATTTTCTCTTCTCCTGGACCCAGGTCCCGGACAACTCGAGACGGCCCGCTGCCCCAGAGCTTTCATTTATTTGTCTGATGGACATTTTCAGTGTGTTCACTTATTTGTGTATTTCCTTTCTTCTCATTTATATGTCCAGGGGACACTTGCACCTCGCCCACTACCCCCACCATGTCGGGGGCTGTGAGTGCCGACCATGGGCAGGGTGGGGGGGTGACCTTCCACTTAGCACCCCCATCACAGCCTTTCTTGGCATGTTCCCTGGTCTCCTGGTTGCTGGGCTGGATGGCCGAGTGCTGTCATGGAGGGGACCGCGGCGGGCGCTTCCTACCTGCAGCTGTTGAGTGCAACGGGGTGGCCACAGCCCGGGAAGGACGCCCCAAAACAGGGCCAGGTCCAAACATGCCGTGAGCGAGCGCACCGTGCCTGGACTGCCGGATCTGAGGGAGGGGGTCTGCGGGCGCGGCCAAGTCCAGCAGCCAAGTCACCGCGGGTGGCGGTGCTGGGTGAGCAGTGGCCAGGCTGGGCAGGAGCCGATGGCCAGCTGCTCCGAGTTTATATTTAGCTGCCGCTGCCCAGGACAGCGGGGGCACTGGGGAGTCCCAGGCAGATGCACCATATGCTGCCTAAGCGGTCCTGGCACTGGGCTGGCCGATGGCTTCCATTTGGGGGGCACGATTTGAAAAGGCCTCAATAAAGAACAAAGAGAGGAGGAGGAAGCTGTTACGGAACAAGAGAGACTTAAAAGCAGCGCGCAACCGCACACCGTGCGTTTGCCCTCATTTGCATTCGGATTCCAAAACCACCAACTCTAAAAAGTTATCCAGAGACATTTGGGAACATGTGAACATGGGCTGTAAAATTAAAAGATATTAAAGAATTATTAATTTTGCCGGGTCTTATGATATTGTGATTAGATTTGTAGAGTCCTTATCTGCTAGAGGCACAAATTAAATTATGTATGGATAAAATAAAATGATGTCTGGGATTTGCTTTAAATACTAAAAAAAAAAAAAGTGTGTGTGTATGTGCGTGTGTGTTTCGGGAGGGGATGAAACAATACTGGCCGTGAGCTGATAACGGATGAAGCCGCGGGTGACACATGGGCTCATTATCATTTTCTCTCTACTTTTGTGTAGGCTTGACATTTTCCATAATAAAACGCTGAGAAGGGCTTCAACCAGTATATTCTTGCTCGTGGCTTTCTGCACTCCTTTTGCACTGCTTCCTGCAGATGTGCCTCCGGGGGTAGGACTATGGGACCCAGGGCCTGACACTTTTCCCGGCTCCAGACACGTGCCGTCAAGTTCCCCTGCAACAGGATGACGCGCGTTTGCCCGACCGCGAGCACGAGGGTGGGTGGGTACCTGCTCCGCAGACCTGCTGGCCTGCGTTTCAGTTTTGAACTTTCACTAACTCAACAGGTAAGCGGTTCTCATTACGTCATTTCCAGCCCTTGGGGTAAGAGGCGGGTGAGACCCCTGCTCCTGGTTAGCCACTCCTGGGCCCTGGCCGCACGCACACTGACCCATTGGGTCTGTTGTTCGAACAAACCCTTGTGACCTACGAACGCTGTTGACCTTCTACCCTTTTAATGCAAGCATCGCCTAATCTCTTTTAATTTCTGCTGTCCCCAGAGTTTTCATGGTGATGTTGTCAATTCTATTATTTTCTTCTTTGATGTCTTTGATGGGAAGACAGGTGTTAACCCTTGCGAATACCTGCCAAAGCTTCAGCTATGTTTCTACTAGGTTTTCTACGATTGGGTTGTTTATAGTCAGGTCTTTCATTTACCTCAATTTTAACTGAGTCTTTGGTGTACAGATTCCTCCCCCCACATCCCCCCAAGTTCGATCTCCAGATATCTTGGCGTCATTTTGTAAATTATTTTTCCCTTTGTGACTGATGAACTCTTGTGTCTGATGGAGGTCTATTTCAGGGCTCTGAATGCTTCCCTCCAGCCTCATTGCAACGTGCGGACCAGCACCACACGCTGTGTATTAGTGTGTCCTGATCCCTGCCGATCGTGGGGTTCCTACCCAGGCCTGTCAGGCTCCAGCATCCCTCTGCACCTCCCCGTGGTCCCCAGCGCCCTGTCCGGGAATGGCGAGCCTTGGGCTGCACCCCAGTTTTGCCACCAGCTGTGTGTTTGGACCAGCCCCATAGGCTCTCCGAGCCTCGCCTGTTAAAAAGGGGCAAAGTGTGACTTGTCACCCACACAAAGTACCTACACATCATAGGTGCTCAGCACATGCTTGTATTTTGGGATTTGAGAGTGGACCCTAGGAACAACTAAGCCTGCACCTTGGATGGGCTTGGAAGGGGTCAAGGGCGTCCCCTCCACCCCTCTTGGTGACACCAATCAAGGGTGTGGGTTCCCGCTCGGGTGCAAGGCACGGGGCACCTCCTACCTGCAGGAACCATAGCTGTTTATGGCCCTGTTTCTATGGTTACTGCCTCAGAATGGGGTCACAGGCTGGGGAACACGCAGGCACTCTGCCAAGGGAGTGAGACAGGAGGCGTGAGCCTGGCATGGGGCGGGAGGACCGGGCTGTGTGTCCCTCGGGGACAGGAGACACCCGCCACGACCCACGGGGGGGGGGGGGCGTCACTGAGCCCAGGGAACCACGCGGGTGTTCAGCCAGGGTCATGGAGTCTGTCGGTTCCGGTCTCTTCCAACCTGGAGACGGAATGAGACGTGCAGAGGCTTGGGGGCGGTGCCTGCGGAGGATGGGGGGGAAGGAGGTGGGGCGCGAACTGGCAGGGAGAGCCCGGGATCTCTGTGCGGGGCTGGTCCCGTGAAAGGGGAGGGGAGGAGGGAGGGCTGGGGAGCCTCCGACTGCGGCGCAGCTGGGAGACAACCGGCCACACTCGCGGGATCAGACGCAGGGACCAGCCTGCCGGCGGGGGGAGCCCAGGACCGGGAGGGGCTGCGGCCTCAGCACCCCCGGGTCGCCGCCTCCGCGGGCAGCGACCTCCGTCCTCCCCAGGGAGGAGCAGGAGTTGCCCTTGGAGCGGCTCCTACTCACTGCGTTGACCCCGGGAGCCGCTGCCCCTCCCCGCGGGGGCGCACGTGGCGGGGAGCGGCCCCGCCAGGCACAGAAGCGCATCGCCGGGCCCGGGATGCTCCCGCCTCCGGGCGCCGAGTCCCAGACCCAGCAGCATTCGGGGAGGGGCTGGTGGCCGCGCTGACGGCCCCTGGGACCCCAGTGGCGGAGGCCCCGGGGTCCGGGCCGCGGACGGCGGGGAGAATCGGACCCTGGAGGAAGGGACCACGTGAGCAGGTGCATGGCCGCACGTGGCGGGAGGGCAGGGCCGAGGGCGGAGCACCCGGAGTGAGAAGGCGCCCAATTCCTCTCCCGCCTCGGGCTCACCCTGGACTGAGCTTGGCCCCCCTCGGCGCCAGCCACGTGGTGTCTCCCTCCCGAGGGCACAGGAGGTTCCCCCTGCCCGGAGCGCTTTCGCAGGAGAGCCCCTCAGACGCTCCCTCCCGGAGCAGGCCTCTCTGCCCCCCCCCCCACGCCCCCACAACCCACCCACCTCGCTCTCTGTCACTACATCACCTGCCGGGCTGTCTTCATAACACTCACCGCAACCTCTAATTACCCTGATCGTGTTTGTCGTTTGTTTGTTTACATCTGCCTCCCCCTGGGTTTGTCAGCTCCGAGGACGGGGCGGGGGGGGGGGGGGGGGGGAGGGTGTTGATCTGGTTCAAGCCTGGAGCCCCGGCTCCCAAACTAGAGACTCCGTGCTCCACAGATGTTCGTGGAGGAAGCAGAGCCACCACCTTGGGACGCGGTGGGGGAGGGGCTCAGGTCAGTGTCCCTCTGGGCGTCTGTCTGTGAAACAGAGGAAAGGACAGCCCCCCGCGTGGGTCCCGTGACAGCCCCGGAGGGAAGGCCCTGCGTGGGGCCCGGCCACAGATGTCCCCAGCGCGCCCCCCTGCGCCCCCCCAGCACACCCCCAGCGCCCCCCCAGCGCACCCCCCAGCACCCCCCCGCGCACCCCCCCGCGCACCGCCCAGCACACCCCCAGCGCACCC
>NW_024080946.1:171655-229446 GCF_003009895.1 Hyaena hyaena
CACCCCCAGCGCACCCCCAGCGCACCCCCAGCGCACCCCCAGCACATCCCCCAGCACACCCGCGCGCACCCCCAGCGCATCCCCCCAGCACACACACCCCAGCGCACCCCCCAAGAGGGGCTCTTCGCAGCGTGTGGCGCCGCCCCTGCGAGGGGCCCGAGGCCTCTGGGGGGGCCGCTGCCCTGCGGGGCGGGCAGGTGTGCGGGATTTATGGGGCGACGCTCGAAATGAAAAGCAGTCCAGTCCAGTCCCAGGGCGGCCGGAGCTTCCTGGAGCCTCGCTAAGTGGGTCTGGAGCGGGGACCCGCGCCGCACACGTCAGCCCGCCCTCGGCACCTGCGGCGCGGGCAGGGCGCGTGGGGTGCGGGGCCGGAGGCCGGTGCAGCCGCCCGCTGCTCGTCCGTCACGCTCCTCTGCGCTTAATTAAGACCTAAAACGTCACCCTGCGTGTCTGCAAGAGGCGGCTGGACATCCGGCCGCGGCCAGCGCTGCAGCCGCCCCCCCGCCCCCCCCGCCCCCCGCAGGTCAGACCCCCGCCAGGCCGCCAGGCCGCCGGGAGCTCATGCTGCCTGATTTCCCGCCTAGGACGCAGCATCTCCAACGGAGGCTTCTGCTTGCATGCTCCCGGTGACACGCAGCTCACTACCTCGCGCAGGGGCCAGGCAGGGTGGCACACCGGTCGGGGCGTGGCCTCCGCTGCCTGGGGTCGGACTGTTTGGCTGTGTGAACTTGGCCCGTTCACCCCCAGCTTCTCTGTGCCTCAGTTTCTCTGCCTCTAGGTGGAAGGACAGGATCAGTGTGGAGGGTTATTGGGAAGAGCAGGTGAGTCAGCGCTCCGGGCGCTCGGCCAGAGCCTGGAAAGCAGACATCCTCTGGGCGCCCGCAGCTGGAAGGCTCCTTGCTTCCTCCCGCCCTGCCTGCCGCCCCTTCCTTGCCAGTGTCTCCCAGCCGGCCCTCGGCCTCTGGGCCACACGAGCGATGCTGGGTCTGCTTCCCCTCTGCCCTGGGAGGTGTGAGCACAGAGCCCCCCCCACCCCCGCCATGTCTTCAGTGCCCAGCACAAGGCGGAGGGGCAGCAGGGTTCTTGGATGAGTGAATGAATGAATGAATGAATGATATGAAGTCTTCCCTCCTGGACTTTTTGGGCTCCGGAGAGTAAGATAAAAAGGGATGCTGTGCTACACAGTTGCCAGACTCGGTATTAGACAGACCTCGTTAGAGTTCCAATTTACATCCCTGAGACTCCGTGTTCTCATCTGCAAAATGGGCGCCACACAGGCACCCTTGGTCACCGGCTCAGTATCTGCTCCTCTCTCCTTCCTCCTCATGTTGGGGGAAGGAACAGCTATGATCTCAGCACAGCTGGAAAAGCATCTCTTTTCCAGGCTCCTTTGCAGCGGCAGGGGGGGCGCGTGGGACCCCGACCCCCCAGTGAAATGTCAGCCGGGTCTTCTGGGGGGTTCGAGAAAGTCAAGCGTGGCCCTGCAGCCCCTTTCCGCCTCGAGTCGGACTGTGGTGTCCGAGGCACGGGAAGCAAAGCCGGTCTGCTGGGATGGCTGGGCGGAGGGGTGGAGAGAACGCGCCTCCCGCCCCCGGACCCCTCGTGCGGCTTCAGCTTCTGAAATTGGGGTCTTCCGTTTTAGGGCTGAGGGCGTCCCCACCAAGGAAGCGGTGTCACCCCGCGCCAGGCGCCCGGCCGCCGCGCACAGAGCAGTGCTCGCTAAACACGCGTGCGCTCACCCCGTCCGGTGCTGCCCGTGGGGCACTGGCCACGGAGCGTGCCCCCCGCCACAGCTGCCCTCGGGGGCTGCGCCGGGGGCCATCGCGGGAGGTGGCCTGGGAGAGGCGCCCACGGAGGAAGCCGCGGCCCTCGGGGTGACCGGGGCCGCGACAAGGATGAACAGCCCAGGTGGGGCCCCAAGGCCGTGACTGCCGGCCCCTGGCTCCTGGGGTCGCGGGGGGCGGGGGCGGGGACCGCGCTGCGGCGGCAACCTGCTTGGTGTCGGGCTTCGGTCCGTAACCAGCGCCCCCAGACCTCCGGGCACCCGGCCGCCTCCGCTCGTGTTTTCTACATGCGTTCTCTCCACTTTTGTTCACCCTAACCCCCCTAAACGGGTGTGTCCGTGGGTGTCCAGGAAACGCGGAAGCCGGGGCCACTGGTCGCTGAGGGTCAGCGAGCCGAGCGCGACGACGCCTGCGGCAGCCACGGCCCGGCCCGGCCCGGCCCGGCCCGGCCCGCTCTCTCGCTCCGTCAGAAACGGGATTAAAGCGTGTGCGGCAGGCGTGCAAACAGGCTTTCTGAGGCAGGTAAGGAGAAGCAGCGGGGGAGAATCAAGACGGTCTTTACGGCCCTGTGACGTGCTGCCTGATTTAATGCCGGGTCGATGCGGGACCCACGGCGGAGCCTCAGCGGACCAGGAGGCCACCCCGGGGTGGGAGCCAGGAAAGCCTCACCAGCCAGTGCGCTCCTGCGGGAGGCAGGATCTGACACCTGCAGAGCAAAGGGAGATGCACGATCCGTAAGGGAAGGAAGCAGGCCCCGTTGGGAACGCAGCAGGCGGGGCAAAGGGACACCTCCTCCAGGGAATTTTCTGCCTCCTTCTGCCACCTCGGGCCCGGCTCTGCCTTGCGGAGAGGGCTGTTCCTGCTTGGACTCTCCTTCTCCCTCCGGCGCATCATCAGGTGGGAAGGAGGAGCCCACGTCTGGGTCACGGACACGGGGACTGGGAGGCGGGGAGAGAGCACCAGCCAGGTCCCAGAATGCTGATTCCCACATGGCATGGTGTCCTTGGAACAGCCTCTCCCGGACCCGGTGTGCTTCCAACCTCCCGGCGAGGGGAGTGAGGACACAGCGTTGCTATCAGGACGGAGACGGACAGAAGAGTCTCCCATCTCTCAGAGGGTCGATTGCAGGACTTGGAGCCCCATGAGCTGAAAGATATCAGTCCCAGGAAAAAATCTAGAACAGGCTCTCACGCGCACCGTTTGAGGATGCTTAGAAGCCAGAGGGCGATTATCAGCAATTCCTGGGGTCACTAAGGAACATTTCAATGGGAAAAACCAGTATCATTTGCCATAAGTAGGCAGTGCCTGTCAAATAAATACAGGAGAACGGAGCAGTGCCATTCGCTAGATCTTGCTCTAGCTGTTAGTCTCTATTGCACTTTTTTAAAGGTGGTTTAAAAGAAGTTTTCCTTAAATGGAGAGAAGAAACATTTCAAGGCAACAGCTAATATCACTCAAGATTCTGATGGGCAATCAAGAGTAAAACAGAGCTCTGTTTTGGTTATGACCATTTATGTTTCATTTCTTTTTATTGCGCTGTAATTGACATATAACATACTAGTTGCAGGTGTACAGTGTGATTCGATGTCTGTATACATTTTTATTTTTATTTTTTTAAATATATTTTTATTTATTTCTAGGAGGGAGAGAGATAGCGTGAGCAGGAGAGGGTCAGAGAGAGAGGGAGTCACAGACTGAAAGAGGCTCCAGGCTCTGAGCCGGCAGTCAGCACAGAGCCCGACGCGGGGCTCGAACCCACGAACCGCGAGATCATGACCTGAGCGAAAGTCGGACGCTTAACCGACTAAGCCACCCAGGCGCCCCTGTACACATTTTTAAATGATCACAATAAGTCTAGTGAACATCCGTCACCTTGCATAGCTACAAAACATTTTTTTCTTGTGATGAGAACTTTTCAGATTTACTCTCTTGGCAACTTTCAAATATCCAGCTCGGTATTAGTAACTCTAGTACCATGCAGAACAGCACATCCCCATGAGTTATGCATTTTATAACTGGAAGTTGTACCTGTTGACCTCCTCCGCCCATTTCTCCCATTCCACCCCCTGCCTCTGTATGGCCATTGTTATACACATTTATATGGGGGTAAATTCTGGCTCATGCAATAACATAAGACCCTGGAATGAGAGGTGTAAGTCTTGTAAACAAGAAGACCAAATTATCATTAATTGATGTGCGTACAATTGCATCTCCCTAAATAAACAGAAAATTCAGTATAGTTTAAGGGGCTTCTGTAAGGTAGCTGAATGAAGGATAAGTAAATAGCTTCCCTATAGATATAAGGAGCCAGTTAAATGTGGTGGGGAGAGAGCCAGATGTGTCACCCAGACCTTCCTTCATAAAAGGCTGTTGCTCCATCTGCTGGGAGCACAGCCAGCAGAGAGCCTTCGGATGGCGGCCCCTCAGCCACTGCGTCAGAGGCAAAGAGCCAAGGGTGTGATCCAGAGCACACCCTTCCCGAGGCTAAACACATCCAATGGCTGAGGGAGGCAGGGGTCACAGCCACAGAGGCGGCTCTGATGGGCCCCTCATGGGGCCAGCATCTCAGCTCGCTGTCTCTCTGCCCAGTCCTGCTTCCTTCCCCGTGGTCCCAAGAGCCAGCTTCCTGGAGAATCTCGCATGTGACAGTGATGCCATGGGGAAATGTCCCATTCACAGTAGCAACAGGAAGCATAGACTAGCAAAGGATAAAACCTCAGAGGACTTTCATAGAGAAAATTAAAAGCAGAGGAGAGGCTCCTCTGGTTCAGGACCATGGACTACAAAAGGCTAGACTTGCCTCTTCCTTGTGAAGGATGAAAAGATTCAACAACTTAGAAGAGAAAGCACCATTCCCCTTGCAAACGAGCCGGGGACTTTGTGGTGGACCTGAAGCTGTGAGGAATCTCCCAAAGGGAGAAAACTGCCGCCCAGACGAAGTAGGAGATTTCTGCCAGAACAGAGGAATGGAAGCGAGGTCAGCAGCTGTTTGAGGGGTGCAGATGCCATTCTCAACCCCTACTTGAGGAGGGGCTAACATGCCAATCTTCAGGAATTTCTAAAAGCTATCGTTAACAAACACCAACCAAACACTATCAGCAATACCACTAGAGAGATAAGAACTAGTACTTTATCTACGAAACAAAAGCAGAGGGTTATGGGAAAAATTGAGATTATGGAAATAAAGTATATAATATTTCAGGTGAAAGACTAATAGATGGGGCACATTGCAAAACAATGCAGCTCAAAGGAATGAAATCGATGGAAAGTTTGAAATAATAGTTACAGGACATGGAATCTAGAAGTTTGAACATCTATCTAGTCGGGACTTCGGCGTGGAAGGAAAGAAGGACCAGATGGGAAGCGATGGTTTCAAGACATAAGATGGAGGAGCCTGTGGAACCCAAGAAGTGAATTACTCTTCACATTGAAAACACACCAGTGTAGGGGCGCCTGGGTGGCTTAGTCGGTTAAGCGTCAGACTTTCGCTTAGGTCATGATCTCGCGGTTCGTGGGTTCGAGCCCCGCGTCGGGCTCTGTGCTGACAGCCAGCTCAGAGCCTGGAGCCTGTTTCAGAGTCTGTGACTCCCTCTCGCTCTGACTCTCCCCTGCTCACGCTGTCTCTCTCTCTCTCTCCTAGAAATAAATAAAAATATTAAAAAAAAAAAAAGAAAACACACCAGTGTAGAGAAGAGCAGACCACCATAAAACAAAGAACTAGACACATAATGATAACATTTCATTACACCAAGGATAACAACTCAACCCTGATAGTTACCAGCAACATACAGACTATCTACAAATAGTCTGTATATTCAAGAGAATTTTCAGTCTGCTGTTTCCAGTGAAATCAGCGGAAGTGAAGGGAACAGCTTGAAGAACAATGTCTTTTAAGCGCTGAGACACAGACACTGTGCACCTAGCTTTCTGTACCTCGCGACATTGCCAGCAAAGACTGACAATGAGGTACATTTAAATACATTTTGAATATAAATGTATTCTAAGAAGCTTACTACCCTCACAGATCTCACTGGAAAAAAAATTAGTAAAGCAAGTGCTTGAATAATGAAAAAAATCCAGGAGGAAGTTGTGAAAGACAAAAAGCAATGGTGAGCAGAGACATACATTAAAGGTCTTTGGTTTAGAGAAATATTGATTGAAAATAGTTTGGGATATGTGAGAAGAGCAGACAGCTGGGTAAAACGAGGCCAATGAATAGTCTCTGTTGAGGAACAATAATGGTATTGACTCACTCAATTAAAGGTAGCAAATGTGAATGGATTAAATACGTCTATTAGAAGATAAAGGCTGACAGGTAAATATTATCACACAAAAGGAGCGTATAGTAGTAGTAGTAGTGTAGGGCAAAATAAAATACAAGGTAAAAACCATTTTAAAGAATCAAAGATAATGGATCAGTCACATTCCAGAAAGAAACACTTGAAGGGTTAATGGAAGCGTGATTAATAGAACAAAAGTTTATTTACAGAGGTATCAGCAGGCTAAAAGAACAAATAAGAGATGGCAAGGCACCCAAGGGCTAGCCTAGGTCTCCAGAGGATGGGGAAGAGACGATGTTCCCAGGGCCCAGGGCAGTCGCAGCTGTAGGAGAGGGGCAGCGGCCACAGTCTTGGATAAGAAATGCATCCGTGGCCAGCCCACAGCCCTGGACTGGGTGGCGCGTGAGTCTAGGACCTGAGCTCACTTCTTCTCCCACACTCTAGTCTCCTCGAAGCCAGAGAAAGCAGGGTCTAAGGTCTACAGTCCATCGACAGCCTCTGAGGTACCAAGCAGGGCAGAAAAGGAGACTTGTGCGGCAAGAAGAAAAGCATTGCCAAGATGTACATTTCATACTAATGGAAGGAACAGAACAGAAGAAATCTAAGCAAGAACAAACTTGAAAACCTATAAAGCAGAACTACAGAACTATGAGGGGAAGTGGTATAAGCCGCATGGCTCTCTCACAAAGGATCCCACTGAGCTGGTGAGAACATCAGAAATCTTCATGATATGATTGAAAAGTATCAACTAAAACAATAAAGCAAGGTATTACTAACTAGATGGAAGTTTCCAGCGATCGCACTGGAGCCGGTGAGAAGGGATGGGGGCAGGTGGCAGGACTGAAGTCACTCGGAATGAAAAGGTTTTGAGAGACACGTATATTTGGGGAGAAAGAATACAGATGTTAGTTAACACTAGAATTTTAATAGTATATATGTATGTGTTAATTTAAAGATAATGACTGGAAAAACAGAAACAAAAGGTATAACTTTCAAGGAAGTAGAGAGGAAAAATAAAAGAAACTAAATGAAGAATGTCAGGTTGGGGAAAATAACAAAAGTAACAAATAGAAAAAAACTGGGAGGAATAAATTCAAATGGATTATATTAATCTATTAAAAGACAGAGACTCTCCAATTGGATTAAAACACAAAATCCTGGGGCGCCTGGGTGGCTTAGTCGGTTAAGCGTCCGACTTTCGCTTAGGTCATGATCTCGCGGTTCCTGGGTTCGAGCCCCGCGTCGGGCTCTGTGCTGACTGCCAGCTCAGAGCCTGGAGCCTCTTTCAGTCTGTGACTCCCTCTCTCTCTGACCCTCCCCTGCTCACGCTGTCTCTCTCTCTCTCCTAGAAATAAATAAAAATATTAAAAACACACACACACACACAAAATCCAGCTATCCTTTATTTACAAAAGATGTACCTAAAATGGAATAAAGACAAATGGGAAAAAGACAATAACAAAAGATACAACACAGACAGATGTAGACAAAAAAGCATAACCAAATTACGTGGGAAAATATAATTGAGGATAAAAGTGTTAAAAAGAACGAAGAGGCATACTTAATTTTGATCAAAGGCACATTCCACCAGGAATAAAGTCATCTCTGCTGGACTAAAAAAGAAGCTTCAAGGGGCACCTGGGTGGCTCAGTCGGTTCAGTGTCCGACTTCAGCTCAGGTCATGATCTCACAGTTCGTGAGTTCGAGCCCCGCGTCGGGCTCTGTGCTGACAGCTCAGAGCCTGGAGCCTGCTTTGGATTCTGTGTCTCCCTCTCTCTCTGCTGCTCCCCCACTCATGCCCTCCCTCCCTCTCTCTCTCTCTCTCTCTAATATAATTAAATATTTTTAAAAATTTTTAAAAATACTGCTAAAAAGAAGCTTCAAAATATATACATAAAACCATAAATATGGGGGATTTAACAGCACACCATTCTCAGAAATGGACAGATCAAGTAGAAAAACAAGGGAGGAAGGTCAAAAGCATTCATTTACCAAGACGGAGTCTGGGCATAGGTCAGTATCAGCATACTCGCTATGGACCAGCGGTGTGCCCCGGGGGGGGGGGGGGGGGTGGCTAGCAATCGCACATTCCTAAATTTGAATTATTTTTAAGGGAGCTGCCCCCAACTGTACACACTTCAGGACTGGCAGATGCCCTTCGTGCCCTTCAGCTTCCTCACAGTGCAACCAGCTCTGCACTTTCCTTACTTTGGGGCCTTTGGGACATGAAAGAGCTCTGAAAAAAATATATTTTCGGAATTAGCCTGACAACAGTGGCAGCCCACGTGTGTGTCACAATATTTCCTGGATCCTACCAGGAGTCACGGCGGGAGTGGGGAGTGGCACAGCATCACCCGCCTCCCGGGGGGGGGGGTGGGCGTGAGATGGGGTCGTAGGTCAAGGAAGCCCCTTCCCAGGCCCCGGGTGGGGGAGGGGGTGTGGCTAGCAATCGCACATTCCTAAATTTGAATTATTTTTAAGGGAGCTGCCCCCAACTGTACACACTTCAGGACTGGCAGATGCCCTTAGTCAAACTCTGTAGTGGCTGCTCCGTGGTGAGGCGGGTGCGGGAGGGTCTGGGGGGTCAGCGCCCTCTGGTCCCGCTCCATACCGGCCCCTAACTTCCAGCTCCAGCTACCCTGGCCCCGTGGGCTCCTCTATGGGTAGATGGGCTTCTCGCTGCCCACAAGGCCCCCACTCCCCAACACCTTCTCCCAGTCAGGCTGACTCCCACGCCCCCTTCAGACCCGGCTCCAAGGCCCCTGGTCGGTGATCTTTCCCTGACCTGTGGTAACTAGATCGGTTATCTGGGCCCCTCCTTGCCGGCATCCAACACAATCCTATCTGTACCTGTTACTGGGATAAACAGATTACTGGATCAATCCGATCAGCTCCTTAGGTATGATTAAGTTAGGAGAGGTGCACCATTTGACAGCGGGCTCTGAAGCTATGCTCTCCTTTGAGTCACACCTGGTCAAAGCTCCTTCCTCCGGAGCCCCACCTGTCTCAGTCCCCATCCCTGCCTGGGATGTCTGGGCCCCTTCACCCCTAGGTGTGAGCAACAATGTAGGGCAGAGGCCACCGTTGCTTGGAGCTCACAGTGACGGATGTCAGCCACTCCCTGTCCTGGAATGTTCGAGGCCAATCCCTCCAGGCGCAGAGACCAAGAAGGACGTCCTAGGCTATCAAGCATAGGAAGGTTGGTGAGGAGATTTTGTCGGATGGGGTCAGGTATGGGGTCCTGTTTGGATCAGGAGGCGAGGGGATAATCTACTCTGGACAGAGGGCCATGGGTTCCTCTCTCCCATGTCCCTGATCCCCTCCTGTCTCCCCTTTGCCCAGCAGTTGAGCTGCCTTAGCTGTTCCCTCCTCCCCCGCCCCTTGCGAGACTGCGCTCTCCTCCCTCACTCTCTTAGCTACATGCTCAGCCCTCCCCCTGCATCTGCCTCCACCCAGGTTTCTACCGGGATCGCCGAGATCCCTGCCCTGGAGACCCCCATCTTACAAACGGTGCGCAATGCCCTCAGGGCTCCTCATGTCGGTGTGTCCAATAAGCCCGCTGCTGGCCTTCCCACCTCCTACCTGGTCGAGGTGCTTTGCCAAGTCTTCTCTAAGCCCCCCTTTCTGCCCCAGTGATGCCCTGGAATGCATTTATCTCCAAAGCTTGTGAATAACAGGTAGGATCAAACTTCTTATGATTTATCACATCAGTTGGTTAAAGCAGATCTTCCATTCCTTAGGAAACATTTATTTTCTTTGTTAGTGAGCAGAATATATTTCCACATGCTCGCTGGCCTCTGGGCCCTCGAAGAACCCCTCCAGGGGTGCAGCAGCCCCTGCCCGCCTGGAACCCGGAGTCTGCCAAGGAACTGTAATCAGTCCCGTCGTGGGGGTGCCTGTTGCGTCTCTGACCTCAAGGGAGGTGCCCACTGCATGCCCACCCAGCTCTCTAGACTCACCCGAGGATGCCCTTTGGTGGTCTTCTCTGGATGGGTCATCTCCCTCCAGCTGCCTCAGGGCCTTCACTGAGACTTCTTCAGATTTGTTCCCCGAGGGGGACGTCAGCACCTGGCACCTTGGCCTCTGGCGTATCTCCGTGCCCCGTGCCACCCCTGGCGCCACACTCTGCAGTCCCTCCAGCTCAAGGCTGCTTCTTAAACTAATAGAGAGACAGCTCAAGATTCCTTTTGAAAACTAAAAACAAAAAGTAAAGACAGAGCCTAACGTGTTGTGAGTGTGCTTCTAGATTCTGAAGTTTAAAGTAAGCTGGAGGAACTCCCCCCCACTTTCGGGGTGCGGAGGAGGATGGACGGCCAGCCTGAAAGGGAGTCTGAGGGCAGGGTCCGTTTGCTTTCGTAAGTAGGATGCAGAGGACGGGAGGTCTTCTCAGGAACCATGGCCTCAAATCCCCGGGAAGAGGCGTGGAGGGGGGAGGGCAGCTCTTGCTTCAGATGGAAGTAGAAGCATTGGTGAGGACCCTGCTGGGGACAACCCGGGGCCGATGCCCCCCAGAGAGAAGACGGCTGTGCTGCTTGGGTCCCGAGCCCCCTTGCAGTGGCTGGATCCTTGCAGTCTGGCCCTTCGCTCCCTGCGTGACGAGCACTGGGCTGTCCCCACTCACTACTCATTCTCAGGGGCGGATCCCTCCACCGGGGGTTGAGTTTGTCCCCCAGCCCTTCATACTTTTCTTCCGACCTTCATTCTCCTGGCGAGTCTTTTTCTGGGGGTGCTGTTCTCCAGTGATGACGCTGGTTTGGCGTATTACTTTCGAACAGAGCCCAGGCTCATTCAGGACTTCTCACTTCTGAATGGGGGCCATAAGGTTTTAGGAAAGCTGCGTTGCCTTTCATGGAGTCAGCTTCCAACCAACAGCCCTCTCCAAATGAAAACAATGACCGTGACCGCCCAAAGCTGTGGTGGGAGCACGGCCACCCCGACTGCCAGGCCTCGGGTCCAGGGCATCCTGACCAGCACTTCCCGCTGCTTCCCGGGACCCGTGTGGGGCCAGCGCTGCTCCTACAGGAGCCCCGTCTATACCGGGCACAACCACGATGGAGAAGCCACCGGTGCTCTGCCTGGAATCCAGCCCATACCTGGCAGCCAGGATGGGACCCTCTGGGGGGCGGGGGATGGAGGAGAACTCAGACATTCACGGCCATGCTCTCTCTTCTCTCTCCTTTTCACATTTTTACTGTGGAAAAACTTTAAACATGAGAATAAGTAGAAAGAACATCACTGTGTGATTCAGCAAGGATTGGCCTTTTGCCCTGTTTGCCCTCCCTTCCTCGCTCTCTGTCTGTCCCTCTGTCCACATACACACCGATAAACTACTGAAACATACATTAGAAACGTTACAATACGATACACCAGGACGCATATCCAAAAAATCAAGACATTCTCTCCCATTCACATATGCCATTCTCTTACCTACGACAATGATCAATCAGTTCCATGATAGCATCCAATACTCCATATTCAATACTCCATGTTCAAATTTGCATAAGTGTCCTCAGAATATATTTTACAAATTTAAAAAAATCCTACGATCAATCAATTGTGATGCGTTACGGTTGATTATTATATCTATGCACATTTTTATTCTCTTTTAATTTAGATTAATCTAAATGTATCCCCCTTTTTACTTTCTACTGCAAAATGGCATACATACAGTAAAGTGAATTAATGTAAAGTGTGCAGCTCAATGAATATTTTTTATTGAGATATAATTCATATTCCATATAATTCACCCTTTTAGACCATACTTTTCAGTGGTTTTTATTACAGTCAAAGCTTGTGCTGGTGAATCACCACCATCTAATTGAATAACATTTTCATCATCCCAAAAAGAAACTCTATACTCATTAGCAGTTGCTCTCCATTCTTACCTCCCCCCAGCCCGTGGAAACCGCTGATTTAATTTCTGTCTCAATGGATTTGTCTGCTCCGGACATTTCATATAAATACATGGCTTCTTTTACTTAGGATAATATTTTCAAGTTTTGTCCATGTTGTAGCACGTATTAGATTTCATTCCTATTTGTGGTTGCACAATATTTTATTGTTTGGATACATTTTGTTTATCCACTCATGACTGGTAGACATTTAGCGTGTTTGACTTTTGACTACTGTGAATAATGCTGCTATGAACATTCATGTTACAAGCTTTTCTGTGGCCAGATGTCTTTGTGTCTCTTGGGGAGAAACCTAGGAGTGGAAATCGTGGGTCATATGGTAACTCTATAAATTACTCATTGAAGGAGTGAGGAACTGTCTTCCACAGCAGCCGTGCCGCTTTCCATGCCCACCAGCAAGGTGTGGAGGTCCCACTTCCTCTACATCCCTAGCAGCACTGGTAAAGATCTTTTTATTACAGCCATTCTGACTGGGTATGACACGCTTGTGATTTGCATTTCTCTAAAGGCCAGTGATGTTGAGCACCTTTTTTATAAGGTAGTTGGCCACTTCCATACCTTCTTTTTGGAGAACTGTCTATTCAAATCCTTTGCCCGTTATTGAATTGTTGTTTTCGCCTCTTATGGTTGAGCTGTATGAGTTTTTAACAAATCTATTCCAGATTAATGTCCCTCATTCAATAGATGATTTAAAAATACATTTTCTCATTCTGTGGATCTTTTCATTTTCTTGATGGTGTACTTTGAAGCACATGCACAAAAATAATTCTGATGGAGTCCAGTCTGTATTCATTTTTCAGTGGTTGCTTGTGTGTTTGGTGTCATATCCCGGGAATCATGGCCTAATTCCAGAGTCATCCAGATTTACACTTGTATGATCTTCTAACAGTTTTATAGTCTTAGCTGCTATATACAGGTAAAAATTTTCTTCTGAGCACTTCCCCTGCATAAGTCTTGGTATATTGCGCTTTTGTTTTCATTCATCTAAGTTCCTTTGCGATTTTTTTCTTTGACCCATTGGTCATTTAGAAGCGTGTTGCTTACTTTCCACATATTTGTGAATTTTCCAAATTCTGTTATTGATTTCCAATTTTAGTCTAATGTGGTTGAAGACCATGTTTTGTATGATTTGACTCCTTTTACATGTATTGAGGTTTGTCTTCTGGAGTAACAATTGGTCGATCTTGGAGAATGTTCCATGTGCCCTCGAGAAGAATGTGTGTTCTGTCAAGTTCTGTAAGTATAACCATAAACTATACCCATTCTCGTACATATCTTTTGTGAACTCCTGTAGTCATTTACTTCTGGAGACAGACCTCCAACCTCTAAGTATAATTTCTACATTGTAGAGGACTGGCAAAAAGTTTCCCAAAGCATGATTCCAATTTAAAATCCCCCCATCAACTTCTGAAGGTTCCAGGTCCTCCACGTGTTTATCAGCACCAAATAATGTCAGTATTTTTGATGTTAGCCATTCCCGTGGTTTGTAATTGTATCTTATTTAAGTTGCATTTCCCTAATGACTAATGATGTTGAACACCTATTGGCCAGGTGGATATGCTCTTTGTGAAGTCAGACCTGTTTCTAAGTTAAGTTGTGTGCCTTTTTCTTGTTGATTTGTAGGAGTTCTTTATGAATTCTGCATATGTTTGTTGGTTGGATATACATATTACAATCATCTTCCTCCAGCTCTAGTGTGTCTCTTCATTCTCTTCATGGTGTCTTCTCATGAAGAGGGCTTAATTTTAATGGGGTCAAATTTAATCATCTTTTCTTTTTCAGATAGTCACTTTTATTTTGTAAGTAATCTTTGCATATCCCCAAATTATGAAGTTATGCCCTAAATTTTTACTTATTATTTTTAACTAATCTTATCTTCATAGAAAAGTTGCAGAAAACATTACAGAGTTCACCTAAATGCTTCATTCAGCTTCCTCTAATTTTAATATCTTATAGAGCTACAGTACCTGTATCAAAACTAAGAAATAAACATCCTTTTTTTTCTTTTCTTTTCAAAGCTTTATTATTTTATCTTTGAAATCAGGTCTATGACTCATTTCAAACTAATCTCATGTATGGTGTGATACATAGGTTAACTATTTATTTTTAATATGGATATCCATGTGCACCAGCCCATTTAGTGAAAAGTATTTCCTTTATGTATTGAATCATTGGCACCTTTGTTGAAAATCATAAGAAGCTCTGTGTATGGACTCAGTATTTTGTTTCAGTAACCTATTCGGCTATTCTTATATAAACACCATTCTGGCTTATTTGCTATAGCTTTATAGTAGGTTTTAAAGCCTGGTGGTGTATGGGGGCACATGCGTGGGTCAGTAAGTTGAGCATCTGACTTCAGCGCAAGTCATGATCTCACGGTTCATGAGTTCGAGCCCTGCATCGGGCTCTGTGCTGACAGCTCAGAGCCTGGAGCCTGCTTCAGATTCTGTGTCTCCTTCTCTCTACCCCTCCCCCACTCGCACTCTGTCTCTTTCAGTCTTAAAAATAAATAAACATTTACAAAAATCTGGCAGTGTATGTCCTCCAACTTTATTCTTATGGTCATTTGTCTTGGCCGTTTCTGGCTCAATCCCTCTAGAAGTTACAGATTTTCTTTGGTTCTACTGGTGGCTCATTAATCAACATAATGAATGTTAAAGATGTTTAAAACTGAAGGAAGGAATTAAATTTCAAGTAGAAAGACCACACCACGTCTGTGGTAAAGCAAGCAATCATGGAAGAAAAATGAATCATAATTACATTCCAGTGACATGACAAAATATGAAAGGATGGAGAAACAATGATATTAATTACCAGGGAGGAAAGGCGCTATTTATAAGGAAAGAGATTCTGATGAAAATCAGAGACATCAGCAGTAAAAGTGGAGGTAAAGGGTTAACCAAACCCTATTTTTGCATTGCGAAGACCAAGTAACTCTGGACCTAGAATTCTATACCCAGCCAAACTGTCAATGCAAAGTGACAATAAGACAAGTTTTCACGTATAAAAACTTCCCAAATGCTATCACATATAGGTCTTTTAGAATGCATTACAGAATAAAAAGCATAGAATTAAACGAATTACATCTTATCTTATAGAAATTACAGAATAAAAATGTGAAAGGAAATGAACCCAGGAAGAAATTGTAAGTCCAAAAGCAGAGGTGAACCGAGTCATTAGTGAAGGCTATTGCTAACTGTAAACAAGTATGGATTTAAAAAAATTAAATATCAAGGGCAGGCTAAGATTCCAAACATCAATATAGGACGTTAGGATATATGGGAGAATAATACAAATAACCTAATGGTACAAATAATCTAACTTCCTTGGAGGGAGAATATAGCTATGGATTTGCTAATTTGAGGTAATCACTGTGAATGGATAAAAGGATTTATTGAAAGATAAGTCCTGGCAGGTAATACCGTCAACTCAGCAAAGGCATGTGTGGTAATTGAGGTGTCGGGACAAAATATCACTGAAGGTAAAAACCATTCTGAAGAATCAAGGGAGGTTCTGCTGTGAAACATTCAAATGGCTCATTAAGGAATATTTAATATTTCATGAATGAACTATTTTCAGAGGCCTGGGAGGAGGTAAGGAAACCAAGAAGGGATAGTAGAACACCCAGAGGGTCCTTGCCATTTCTGGGTCTGAAAGGGCAGGGAAGAGGCAATGACATGAGTACCCAGGGGAGAACGGAGCTCTGGGGGAGGGCTCCCCGACATGTCAAAGCGTCCCGTATATAAATGTTAGTATGCACGCTAGCGCTGGCATGCTAGCTGGGAAACTGGAAGAATTCTGTCCCCATTACTAGTGCAGTAGCTTCCTCTGCAAAGCAGGGGAGGCACTAGAACCAGAATGTCATTGTCAACACCCCTGCCCAGCCCTCGGCCTCAGTCCGGGGTGCTGTGAGTACAGGAAGTGACTGCTCCTGGTCGCTTGGGATGATCATTTGTGTCCTATATGCATCTTGTCACGTTTTCCTTGGGGCTTCTTGTGACCTGGAATTTGTATTGACCTCATAAAAAAAAATATAGCCTCACATTTTAAATGATTGGATTTTCGGGGCACCTGGGTGGCTCTGTTGGTTGAGCATCTGGCTTCGGCTCAGGTCACGATCTCAGGGTTCGTGAGTTCGAGCCCTGTGTCAGGCTCTGCGCTGACCACTCGGAGCCTGGAACCTGCTTCAGATTCTGTGTCTCCCTCTTTCTCTGCCCCTTCCCCGCTCATGCTCTGTCTCTCTCTGCCCCTCTGGCTTGTGCGTTTTCTCTCTCTCTCTCTCTCAAAAATAAATAAACATTAAAGAAAATAAACGATTGGATTTTCTGGATCTTGATGGCTGTGCTATGGTGGGTCTTCCAGGGTGACTTGAAAATTAAAGAGCGATTAAAAAAAAAACAAAATCCAATTGAGTGCATCTAAAGACCTAATTGGCTTTATTAGGTGATTCATGAATTGCACATCATCCCATCTCCCAGGTAGAGGTGAGCTCCAAGGAGTTACAGAAGGGGGAAAGGCTTTTAAAGGTCGAACAAGGACATCATAAACGTAAAAGGGATCTTTTCAGGTGAGGGCAGGTTCTGGTGTGGACAAAAGGGTTTTCAAACTAGGTGGGGATGTAAAGGGCCTGAGTGATTGATTCTCTTATTGGTCTTGACCAGAAAATTCCGACTGGGTTAAAGGTTACATTTCCATGGGCGGGGAAGCAGGGTGGGGTGGGGAGGTTGAAACTACAGTTGGGGTAGATTTTAAGTCTTAGTGTGCTGACTTGGCCTAAGTGACGGCATTTGGGGCTCGTGGTTTTCTTTTTAGCAATAGTTCGTTCGTACACTTGGACTGCTCAGAACAAAGGTGGGCGCAGAGTAAGCGTTCATTAAACTTTGGAAATTACAGGGATTTCTGAGCATGTACCTAAGTGGTTGCACCCAATGAAGCATGCGCACTCAGGACATTTGAATTCAAGTGGGTCCCAGGCCCCTGGACCTTGGAACAGGACTATCCCTGTTGAACACCGTGGTTTCTTTTTTTTTCTAAAATGTTCATTTATTTATTGGAGAAAGAGAGTGAGCGTGTGCATGCGCTCGCAGGGGAGGGGCAAAGAGAGAAAGAGACAGAAAATCCCAAGCAGGCTCTGTGCTGTCAGCGCCGAGCCTGACGTGGGGCTTGAACTCACAAACCGTGAGATCCTGACCTGAGCCGAAGTCAAGAGTAGAGCATGTAATGGACTGAGCCACCCAGGTCCCCCACACGGAGGCTTCTGGTGAAAAGTCTGCAAAGGTTCCCACTGCCGCTGCATGGAGAGACCCACATCTCCTGGGCACGAACAAGGCCCTGGAAGGTGCAGCCACTTGCCCTAAAAGGTGGGCTCCTGGCAGGGTCCCTGGACCGTTCCATCGTCTGGTCCCTGTCCCCGCGGTTCCCGCTCCCCAACACGGCTGGGGCCCCTCAGACTCAGCTAAAAGCCAGATCCGCCCTGATCACTCCCCTGGGAAGAGGGCTTTTTCACACCCGGGAAACACCCTGCTCCTTCTCAGGCTAGACCTTAATTCAATTTAGATATATCCTCACTCCTGGGATAAGCCAACGACCCAACCAAGCCACCCTTGATAGGATTCACACTCCTACGATCTGAGTCAGGGAGGCAGTCCCTCTGACTCGGGCTCTTGAACCCAGTCCCACCCCCAAAGTCTCCTGTTTCTATAAAAGCGCATTCAGGAGCCAGAGTGCTCAGGAAGGGCTGCCTGCCCACAGCTGTGACGGGGTCTCTGCGTCCGCGGGGCACAGGGGGCCTGGCCTGGGGCTGGAGGACCCCAAACCTCTTCAGAACCCATTCAGCCGCGATTGCGAAAGTCTCAAGGATTCCGGGGCCTTTGCTGGAAGGGAATAGTCTAGGAAAATCAAGTGAGTATGTTGCTATAAAGAACAAATTTAGCCCGATGGGATGGGATGGGGGTGGGGGGGAGTCTTGATCGGTGTGGGGTAGAGGAGGGTCGATCTTTGCCGGGGTCTGGGCTTCGGAGAGGCAGGTACAGGCCCCGATTGTGTGCTTCCCTGGAGTCCTGAGAACTTTGGCCCCAAGCCCACCTGGGGGCCCAGATCAGGTCGATCTGAAATCCCCCCCACCCCCGGCACCCCCAGTGTGTCTGGGTCAAAGAAGGGGAATTTGTGGGTCAGGGAGTCAGGTCATACATTCTGTTATTCTCATAGCGAACACCAGAGTGGCCTGTGCTCCCTTAACAGCAAAGCAGAGTTTTTCTCCATATCCTTTCAAATACCAATACGAGGCTTTATTCTTTATCGAATTAGTTGCAAAAGTCAAAGTTCCATTTGTTTCGAAATTTCATTTTGTAAACATCTAAATATCTGGTGCGGCTGGACAGTTTTACATGATAAATGACAAGCATTAACTTATTCTGTGACTTGCTTGTAGCTGCCCTTTGCCCGTTTTTATTGATGGGTTCTTTATTTTCTCACTATTGACTAGTAGGCACTTTATTATACAGATTATTAGCTCTTGTCTTCTGTGTGTTGGAAATGTCCCATTCATTTTGTTTTTTATTTATTTATTTAAAACTTTTTATTAAATTTTTTTAATGTTTATTAATTTTGAGAGAGACAGACAGATAGAGCATGAGCAGGGGAGGGTCAGAGAGAGAGAGAGACACAATCTGAAGCAGCTCCAGGCTCTGAGCTGTCAGCACAGAGATCGACGCGGGGCTCGAACCCACAAACCGTGAGATCATGACCTGAGCCAAAGTCAGATGCTTAACTGACAGAGCCACCCAGGCGCCCCTGTATTTTTATTTTTCTAAGTGGATATTTAGTTCTTAAGTAGCCAGTTTTATTTACATTTTCTGGTGTTAGTATCATGCACAAATGGCCACCTCTATCGTATTACTTAAGTTTTTGAGAAAACTCCTTGGAATTTTTGAGCATTCATTCTATAGAGGATGCTCTGAACCTGCATGGGGTGCAAGTGTCACAACCCACAAGTTCACGCACACAAACTGGTATCGTTTCCTGAATCGAACTTGTTTTCCATCTACAGCCCCCCACCCGCCCCCCTCCCCCGAGCTTTGGGCGGTTGTGGAAACGGGGCTCCTCCTTGGTGCTGGGTGACTGGTCACTTGAGCCTTTTCCAGCACATTCCGGGCTCCCTCAGGCCCTCTTCCGAGAGGTGCTCCTGCCTCCGGGGCCCCGAGTTGGCTTCACATCAAAGCCTGGGAGCGAGGGTCCGCCGGTGCCTACCTGGTGTGTTGGCTGGGCTCCTCCCTGTGGCTCCTGCGGGCATCAAGGACGTACCCACGTCCCCTCTTGTCTCTGGCTGTCACTCTGCGTCCTTCACATCCCTAAAGACTCTCTGGGGCTACTGCCCTCCCGTCAGCGCGGGGTCCCCCCCCCCCACTCTCAGTCTGGAACAGGTGAATTGTTTCTTCAGCCACATCTCCTGGGGTTGGGGATTCCAGTCCCCCCTGCAATTCCTGCTCAACATCCAGGCCGCGCCAGGAGGCAGCGCTGATCTTGCCCCCCCCCCCGGATGGGTCCCCCCTTCCCCGCCCTAGCTCCCCCCCAGCAGCCCTCCGTCCCTGTCCTGGCTTCCCATCCTTCCCTGTAATTCCCGTCTGACTGTACCGCCTCTCCAGCTCCCAAGTCTCCATGATTTCCTGCTGTCCTGTGTACGCGAGGGTCCGTGGCAGGCCCTCGTGGGGACCCTCGTGATTTGGCGGCCCCCGCCACGCACCTGAGCCCTCTTTTCCAGAATCCCTATCTGCCCTGGGCTCTGGTCAGCTGCTGGCTCCCGCCTGTCTGCTGAGACACCTGCCTGGTTTCCTTCCGCTGCAGGACCTTGGTGGCCGGCGGTTTCCGTGGGCTACTGCCAGGCGGCTGGGCCTCAACTTACCTTTTGCTGCTGCGGTGGCCCCTGGGGACCCCAGGAGCCCCAACCACAGCAGGCTCTGCTCCTTGAGGGGCTGGGGGCTGGGTGCGTTTCCTCCTAGCCATCCGCCTCTAGAGTGCCATCTTATTTCAAAAGCACCCCCAAATTGTAAGGGAATTCCTCCAGGGGACCCTCTGAGGTGGCGAACGGTACTGCTAGTGTGTCCTCTCCTGGCCGCAGGGCCCCTCGGCCATCTCTTTATTCCCTTTACCCCACTTCCTCATTGTGCTGGATATGGCCGCCAGTTATGCCTGCCATTCAGAACATTCCAGAACCTTCCAGGAGGAAAACCAGGAGTGTGGCCTTGTATCCCGCACCCTTCAGAGGAAACTATGTGGGGAAGACCCTGCTTTGTGGACAGGAGGGATGGACGGGGGACAAGGATGGACTTCTTTGGGAACTTGCCAAGCAGACCCCACTTTCTGGTGGTTTGCTGGGCATTTCTGGTATTTGCTGTTCTGTTTCTGAATCACGTTGGGGACTGCGCTTACCCTTTACATTCTTTGACTCTTTGCTGGGTATTCCATGGGCTTGGCCATTGGTATTCTTTGGGCTTTGCTCTGTGTGATCGGTCCAGAGGGAGGCCGTAAGACACTGAATTCGGAACTTCTGATCTGACGTGATAAGCTGTAGCCACGCAGAGGCCCCCGCGCTCCTCATCCTGCACAAGGTCACTTCCTCTCATTACAACATTCCGTCCCTCCTCCTCCTCCCCAAGAACATGGCTCTATGACCACCTCGCCCGTAACTCTTCCTCTGCTCTGATCCTCCCTTCAAACCCTCCTCCCTGCCGGGGTCTCTAACCCTGTCTGCTCACCTCGCAGGTGGCTTGTGGAGTCGGCCCCCGAGGGGAGTGCTTTACCTTGCACGGCATGTCTGGCTTTGGAGAGCAGTTCTCATCCAAGATGGCAGCCAGCGCATCACTGGAAGCAGACATGTGGAGCATGCATCCTGAGACCCAGATCCTGGAGGAAGCCCACGTGACTCTGACCAACCCCACCCTCTGGACACCAGTGTACTGCACCTGTGGGTTCTTTGCCAGTCCGGGAGCCCAGGCTGTAGCTGACCCAACCCCCTGGGCCGTCATGGGGGCCCCTTGTGCTGTCCACGCATACACGGGGTGCCCAGGCCCCTGGAGTTACACGTGGGTGCCCAGCGGCAGTCCTCTCTGCATGGGGCCTGCCCCTCTGGGTGCCCCAGTGCCTTCCATCGGGCCTTGGGGCTTCCCTAGCTTTGATCCCGCAGTGGGAAGCCAGCGCCTGGCCACCATGGCCTCCATGGGACCCCCACCCCCATACTCCTCAGTCCCTCCAGCTCTGAGCAGGGACACTTCTGGCCACCACCCCCAGGTGGGAAGGCTGACTCCCGCCAGCTCAGGCTTCCCGGCTGCGGCAGGGGGGGAGGGGCCGTCCCGAGATGCTTCCCACTTGGAAAGGTGCCAAGTCCCTACATCAGGATGGGCCTCCAGGGACACCTGGGCACCTGCACTGTCCCCAGCCCAGGACTGTGCGCCCTCCCCTCCTCCCCTGGCACGGACCCGCAGCCTGACCCCCACGGTCCACACACCCCCCGGCCACCCGGCAGAGCCTGCCGCCCTCTCTTCTGGCTCTGAGGTGTCCTTGGGCACCACCCACTCCTCTTAGGGCCCGTGGGGTCCGATGAACGCGACAGTGCCTTGCCTGGGCCTCTGCAGTGTTTACTTGAATGTGCATCTGCCCTGCTGTAGTGGGCAGGGGCGAAGCGTGCATTCATAGAAGTTATTTAAGAGTGACTGTGTTTTAAAATTAAATGATAGTGTGCTATCAGTTGTATCTCTATTTTTTTCCTGCATTAGTATATTTGAAGACCTAGCCTTACTTGTCTGCGTGCGCCGTAGAGTTCATTTATGTTTTCAAAATTATTGGCATAAAGTTTTCGATACTATCATCTATCAATTTTAGGATCTGCTGCCCACGTTTCTTTCCTAATATTCCATCTATTAAAGGAAAGAAGGATTGGGGCGCCTGGGTGGCTTAGTCCGTTAAGCATCCGACTTTCGCTTAGGTCATGATCTCGCGGTTCGTGGGTTTGAGCCCCGCGTCGGGCTCTGTGCTGACTGCCAGCTCAGAGCCTGGAGCCTGTTTCAGTCTGTGACTCCCTCTCTCTCTGACCCTCCCCTGCTCACGCTGTCTCTCTCTCTCTCTTAGAAATAAATAAAACATTTAAAAAAAAAAAAGGAAAGGATGAAGAGCAAATTTCACCGTGGGTTGGCCTGTTTCGTGAGAACTTACTGTTGACACATTGACTGTCTTCCTGTGTCATTTGGGGAGTTTCTTCAGGTTATTTATTGTGAGCTTGCTGTCCATTTCGCACCTTCTTAAAGATGACGCTCCGTCCGTTCATATTTGGCCTTTATCCCTTTCTGAATTTTTAATGCTATAAACCTCCCTTTACATACACCACCTGAAATGCATGCTGCGGTAGTGATTCGTGATATGTTTATTTTCGTGCCTTTTTAAAGCAACATTAAGTCGTCTTCTTGTTCCAGACAAACCGGAATCATCTTCGTGGTTTTAAATGCCTCTTGTGGATCCCCGTGGTATCCCACGCCCGTTTGCTGTTGCTGTGACAGGAGACCAGTGACTAGAACAGCAGTGTTCATATAATGCAGCTAGAATGCTGCTGCGGAGGTTATTCACCTCTAATATTCATACTCATAGCTGGCGCGAGAAAACTATACAGTTTCCTTGAGTAGCACTTGGAACAAAACTTAAATCTCTTAAGTCGCAGTGTTTTCGTAGACTGATCCCGAAAGAGAGAACATTAAAAAATACAGTTTGGGAATTAGAAAGAATTGATCGCATAGAAGGAGGCACAGACCTTGAAAGACACGCCTCTGCTCCAGGATCTGAAGGTGCCCGGAAAATGCCGGCTATGGTGGGGTGTCCCGCGCAGGCTTCCAAAGAGGCTGCTGGTGACAGGTGCGCGTGTGGCTAGACCCCTAGGAGGCTGGCTTAGGTGGCTGGGCTGCTTGGCCGTCGCCTCTCACTGTGTCCCAAGGACCAGCCCGGACCGAGTCGGGGGGCCTGTGTCAATACAGCCCGCTACAGGCCCGGCCTCACCGCGTGCACAAAGCACAGAGAACCACAAACGCCACCTACCAGCTGGGACAGGACCCTCCGGAGAACCGCTTGGCAGGGAGGTCAGGGACTCTATAAACTTGGACTCTGTAGCCGCCATGGCCATGCGGTGCTGTTTGGGGGGTGAGCCTCCTGCCCTGAGGAATGGGAGGAGGAGAGGAGAGGAAACCAGGTAGCCTGCAGCCTGAACGCCACACCCAAAGCCAGAACGGATGCCTCCGTGGCGACAGTGACGCGGACGCCCTGTTGTATGGCCCCGCTGCCCCGCCTCACCGTGCCCCTGTCGCGCTCTGAGCTCACAGAACTTAACTCGGTTGTCAAGCCTGGCTGTTCCTACACCAGCCTCAGCCTCACAGTGTTTCCTCATTCCTGTACGCTAGCTTTTATTCAATGACCGTATGGTTGTGGGGGGCGTTGCATATTACGTATAATCGCTAAAGTAAATGACAATTCAGGGTCACTCACCCTGCGACTTGGCACCTATCAGCCTCTGTAGGCGTATGAGGTGGGTGTTATGTCACCATTTGACAGATGGGGATGAAGAAACACAAGGTGGCTGTGTGCTTGAGGTCCCCTGGGCCGAGCAGCCTGAAGTGTACTTGACTCCTCGTCACCCCAGGGAGGGCCCTGGTTGTGGCCGTGTTGGGGCAGCAGTTGCTGGGAGGTGACAGGGGCTGGGAAATGAAAGCCACAGATAACTTTAACCAGGCAGCCAGTGAAAGCTTTGCCTGGGTCGTTTCAACCCTTTAAGTAGGTACTAATAAAATCAACACCAGCCTCCCCATTCCACAGATGAGGAAACTGAGGCCAGGCAAGGGACCAAAACCCGCTCAAGTTACACAGCCAGCAAGTACCAGAACCGGGCTTCATGCTCACCTGCCGTCATCCTAGCTCGGGGCCCTCGTTCAGCTCAAAGGGGACATTTTCATGGTTGAAGCCAGGACTGACCTCTGGCAGGGGAGGGAGGCTAGGGCACGAGATATCTTCATGCTGTGCAAGCCTTCCGTGGTCTCCCTGCCCCTGTCCCTCTGCTGGAGGGGCGGGCGCAGCGAGGGACAGTCTTCTCTAACCTCTCGGGTCTGTGTTAGGCTCCCAGAGACAGCTTACATCTGGGTTTACCAGCAGCCTAATAGTACGTTCTCTTTACAACGACCTTCTATTTAGGATGAGTGATGCTAAATGTCACACTCTATCTCTGTGTCCCCAAATGACATAAGCTGTGTCTTGAAAAAAAACACCTTAAGTAAAAAAACAAACAAACAAAAAACCCCGTGAGTATAAAGCAGCAGTGGATATGCCTCTGTGTGACACGTGGATATGCAAGGTAGTCACCACGAGGTGTCCCTGAGCTGTCAGAGGATCGGGAGAAGCAGGTGGAGGCCGTGAGGAGGAGCGAAGACAGGGAGGGCAGCCTGAGCACCAGGCCCGCCTCCGTCACTCCCAGGGCCACCCTGGGACTTTCCGTTGGGTTCTGAATTACTGTTGAGGCAAGGGTGGGGCGGGCCGGGAGGGTGGGGCTCTCTCCCAGGTGTCCCCCACGCGGCCGGGTGTGAACTGTGCGTGTCCCACAGAGTGGACATCCCAGACCGACAGTCCTGAACACGCGTCCAAAGCTGTAGTCCGTCCTCCCCGAAGTCCTCTCTCATTGATTCCTCTTAAGGATCACTTCCTGCTAAGGACGCCCCCGGGGGGCTTCTCAGCCTCAGGCAAAGCCGTGGCAGTTCCTCTTCAGGAAACTCCAGGAGGGAGCCTCTGCTCTGAGCAACAGTGAAACAGCGGAGCCGGTCCCCTCCCAAAAGGCCAGTGTCCTGCTGGGGAGAGACGAAGACAGCTCCAGTGTGGAGTGGTTTCTTCTTCCCAGACCCATCCGCCCCCAAAGATGGGCATCAGAGCCAGGGGGCTACACTAAGGGACGAGATGGTGATCCCCAAAACCCGAGTTGGAGGAGGTGACCGGGTACCTGGGCCACCACGAAGGTGACCACTGTCCCCAGGGGTAAGGAGCTCAAAGGAAAGCGTTGACGCATTAGGTGCAGGCCACAAAAGAAAAGTAACGCAGGAACCCAGAGCAGGCAGGCCAGGACTTGGGCGACAGTGACATCAAGAATGAAAGACATCACGACAAACACCCTCCGGGGGACGAGAGAGTGCTGACACGTGAAGCAGGAACAAACAGTTAAAGGAAGACCTTAAGAAAACGCAGGAATGGAAATATAATGAATAGAAACAATGGAGCCTTAATATATTGGAAAAACAGACCTAATGAGCTGGAAGATGAGGTCGAGGAGCACGCAGAGGTGAAGCGCAAGAGAAAAGTTGGGTGATGTGGAGGACAGAGGCTCCAACCCCCACAGCAGAAGAAACAACATTAATGGAGTAGAAAAAAACATTTGAAGAAACAAGGACCAAAATTCTCCAGAACTGAAGACTGAAAAACAGAAGAATGAAAGAGGAAAACACCCACCCTCTAGACACATGATGAGATTTCACATGCTCGGGTAGAGAAGAAACCTCCCAGAGGGTCCCCGGAGAAATACTTTCCCGCCCACGAGAAGCAGGCTTATCCTGGGCTGTGGCAGAAGAGGAGACGGAAGAACACAGCTGACCCCTGAGCAAACACGGGTGGGGAATGCCAACCCCCCACGCAGGCAAAAATCCCCACGGAACTTTTGACACCCCCGCCAAACTTAATCACTAATAACCTAACTTTTGAGCGGGAGCCTCACTGAGAACACCTAAAGCCCATTAACACGTGTTTTGTACACATGAATGTTGTAGGCCTTCTACAGTAAAACCTTGGCTTGCGAGCATAATTCTTTCCAGAAACATGCCTGTAATCCCAAACCCTTGTCTCTCAAAGCGAACTTCAAGAACCATCGGCTCAGCTATGATCGTGGGATGTCTCATAATACAAGACGTTGCTCATTTATCAAGTTCACGTTTATGAGAAATGTTTGCGCGTCTTGCATGATCTCACAGTTCATGGATTCGAGCCCCTCGTCGGAATCTGTGCTATCAGCTCAGAGCCTGCTTCAGAGCCTCTGTTCCCCTCTACCACCCCCAGTCTCACCCTCTCTCTCAAAAGTAAACATTTAAAAAAATAAATAAAAGCAGAGGGAGGGGGAGACAGTGTTTATCTATAATGAGCCAGAATGAAGAGTCGAGATACCTACAGGTGTATGGGGTGAACGCAGGCTCCAGTAGTGGTCTTACTGGCCAGGCGATGTAGCCGCCCACCAGCTTAAGAAATTAGCAGGAAAGAGACACAAGTAAGGTCTTAAAAACAGTTATGGTTTTCCCTTGAAAACTGAATATAGTAGACAGACCAGCAGAGGAAAACTAGATGTGACCAGGGGAGAGTGGACATGAGAACAAGGAGGCAACGAGCTATGTGCAGTGGAAACCAGGAAGGGCAGGGACAGGCTTGAGTCCTAGTGACGGGTACAACACACGTACACGGACTTCAGGTCATCGAAAAACCCTGATTTGGCAACAAATTCGGTATTCACCCAAAATACAGGGATTCAGAAAGGAAGAAGGTGGGATGACACAGATACGCACGGGGCAAACGGGAAATGAAATAGAATCTGAGGTGGTCATACGTAAACAAGGTAGAATTTACGGGACGCCTGTCATACAGGAAAAAGGGAGGGGATTACGTTCAGGTGAAAGAAAGAATAAAGCCAGGATGTCCAAAGGTGATGAAGCACACATGTGCTTGGGAAGGTTGCAAACGTGAAGAACCACCCTCCATGAGTAAAACCTTGGCCTCACCCCATCAGCAATGGCCAAGTGGGAGCCCAGACTTCCACCTCCATCTACCTACAAGGATGCACCCATCCCCTGCCCAGCCAGGTGGTATCAGTGTCTCACGGCATAATACCCAAAATGTCCAGGACACAACTGGAATTCATTTGTTGTACTGAGAATTAGAATCTCAACTTGAAGGAAAAAATTTAGTCAACAGACTAAACATGAGGTGACACAGATGTAGAAACTATCTGCCCTTTAAAGCCACCTCCATGAAAGAGGCTTCCAGAAGTGATTAAAACACACTTGTAACAAATTAAGAACAGGAAGTCTCCTGGGGCACCTGGGTGGCTCAGTCCACTAAGCATCCAGCTTTGGCTCAGGTCATAATCTCGTGGTTCGTGGGTTCGAGCTCTGCGTCAGGCTCTGTGCTGACAGCTCAGAGCCTGGAGCCTGCTTCAGATTCTGTGTCTCTCTCTCTCTGCTCCTACCCCATTCACACTCTGTCTCTCTCACTCTCAAAAATAAACATTTAAAAAAAAATGAGAGGCACCTGGGTGGCTCAGTCGGTTAAGCATCCGACTTCGGCTCAGGTCATGATCTCACGGTTCATGGTTTCGAGCCCTGAGTCAGGGGCTCTCTGACAGCCTGGAGCCTGCTTCAGAGTCTGTGTCTCCCTCTCTCTCTGACCCTCCCCTGCTCACGCTGTCTCTCTCTCTCTCTCAGAAATAAATAAAACATTTTAAAAAATTAAAAAAGAAAGTTTCAGCAAAGAAATGAAAGAACCCAAAAATATAGTAATTGAAATTTAAAAAAAAACCTCAGTGGATGGGCTCAAAGAAGAATGGAGAGAACAGAGGAAAGAATTAATAAACCCAAAGATAGATTGATAAAAATGGCCAGGTCTGAATAGGGAGGAAAAAGATGCACAGAATCTTAGAGACATGTGAGTCTATAACTAAAGATCTAATATTTGGGTTGCTGGAGACCCAAGAGAGGAGAGAGAGGGTAGAACTGAAAAAGTAGTCAAAGAGATAACAGCAGGAAATTCCCCAAATTTGGCAGAAGACAGAAACCTAGAGAGTCAAGGAAAAAAAACAAAACAGCAATCCCAAATGAGGTAAGTTCAAAAAATCCCTAGGAGTGTACGTCATAGTCCAAATACTGAAAACTAATGCTTAAAAAAACATCTTGAAAGCAGTGAGATAGAAATGATATCCAACCTGTAAGAAGAAAACAATTTGAATGTTGTGTATTTCATTAAAAATTCATATAAAGAGATAACTCTACAGATACACTGTATAGATAAATCAAAGCGGATTTTTTAAAAATATCCAAAGCCACCCTTGGGAAGGGAGATGAAAGGAAGCAGAGAAATGAGACACAGAGGGAACAAGTTTAAAACTAAAAATGAAACAGCGGATTGAAGCCCTAACATAGCAATAATTACATTAAATGCTAATGGGCTCATCCTGTATGATTCTGTCGATATGACGTTCTCAGAACGATGGAGGTACAGAGAGAACAGAATAACAATGGTCAGGAGTTAGAGACGGTGGTGCGGGGGAGGGGATAGCGCTAGAGACCTTTGTCTTGAGAGCCTCGTTCTGTATCCTGACCGAGGTGATGGTTACAGAAGGCTGTGCATGTGACAAGATCACACACAACCATGTCCACACTGCCCCAGATCCACTTGCCTGGTTTGACATTGTACAGGAGGAAGGCAAGGTGCACCCATGGCGGGTAAATGGGTCAAGGCTGCACGGGACCTCTCTGTGCTACCTTTGCAACTTCCTGGAAACCTAGAATTTCACAATTTGAAAAAACATCACAGGGGCGCAGTGGCTCAGTCGGTTGAGCATCTGACTTCAGCTCAGGTCATGATCTCATGGTTCGTGCGTGAGTTCGAGCCCTGCGTCAGGCTCTGTGATGACGGCTCAGAGCCTGGAGCTGCTTCAGACTCTGTGTCTCCCTCTCTCTCTGCCCCTCCCCTGCTCATGCTCTGTCTCTCTCGCTCTCTCAAAAATAAATAATATTTTAAAAATTAAAAAAAAGTCACAAACTATAACTTACAGTCTTTAAAAGGTCAATACACTTGTAAATTAAGGAGACATAAGAGGTCTTTCACTGTGTAGACACTTGGCTCTGTGCCTTCCTAGAAGATGTGATGTCATTAGATGTCAAACTATTATAAAGAAGTCAGGATCTGAGAATGAATACCAGAGCCATTTCCGTTAAACACACACACACACTCACACTCACACACACAGAAAAGTCAAAGAGGGGAGGTCACTTTCGCTAGTGTGGCGCGTACTTTAAAACGGTACCAACGTACTTTGTGTTTCTGTGCAAAATGAATTCCATTCTAGGCTCACTGACCATGCGCTGTTTTTCGCCTCTGTGAGCCCCCAGGGGGACAAGGGAAGGAGAGGGAACTCCAGGCAATTCCCCAGTGGGAGGGACGCCTGCACAGCGGAATCACTTAGCTCCCACGGTCCTGCCCATTACAGGTCAGTAACAGCCGTCAAACATCATGTCGATCCGAAAAGCCCCAGAACGTTTCTGAGTTGTCCCCCAGGGAGGAGGGTCACCTCTCTGCAGCATTCCCACTGGCAAGGACCCCTGGCTCCCCTGGGGACGCTGCCCCCTGGAATCCTCTCCAGCAACGGCCATTTTCCTTCGCGTGTCCTCACTGCTACGTCCACGCCACTGTCCTTCGCAGGTCACATCAGACCGTGCCGTTGCTACTCGCTTTGGCCATGGTCATCTCTCCTCGTGTCTTAGATTCTGCAGCTGACCTGGTGACCTGCACGCCCCCTGCCCTATTTCTTGATCATTCCTGCATCTGGGTGGATGGATCTTGCGGCCAAGCTGTCTGTTCTTTCACCTTCTCGCCGCACTCACTCCGCTCTCTCCCTTACCCCACCCACCCACTCCCACGGCCAAGCCCACATCTTGTCATTTCCATACGGATACTCATTCCTAAATAAGTGGCATGTGCTTCCTTTTCCAACCCCCAACTCCCATCTTCCCAGCGTGGCAGGCCCTTCTGTAACCTTCCGTGGAGCCGTTTTGAGCCACGAACTGAATGTCCATGTGTCTGGGTGGGGGGATCCTAGACCTTGGGTCAACTGATAGAGAGCAAACCGGAGTTATTACGTGATTTATGTAATTCCAAAACTTATTCGTGTGTAACTGCAAGGGGCCAGGGGCCCCATCCAGGAGTGGACAGCACAGGGGGGTTGCGTGTCTGGTCAGCGGGCTGGACAAGGTCTGCCCCAGAGGCACCTGGAGGTGCTTGGATTTCCTCCGAGGGCGGGGAGGCTGGGCGCGTGTGTTCCCCCACAGCTTGTTCCTGAGAGGTGGCTGCCACCACCGTGGGCAGGACCCTTCCTGCCTTCCCCAAGCTCGGTTCCGTGTGGGTGCGGCTTGGGGCGTATGTAGTACTTCTTTGACTTCAGTTGTCCTTTCCTCTCCTCATGAACCCTCAGCCCCCACCGTGCTGTGGAAAACAAAAACCCAAAAGGATTCATGGCCAGGCTCCAGAGAGACCTAGGTTGGTGCGAGGGAGGAAAAGATGAGACAGATTCCCAAAAAAGTTGATCCCCACCCTTGCTGCAGTCAGAAACGTAATGGAAATGGGCAGACTGAGGGGCTCTCCTCGTAGAGGGAGAGGGGGCCCCTCCACCTTCTCAACATACCCCCCAGACGAGGTGTCCCCTTCCCCCAGCCTCCCGCAGAAGGTCAGGAAGTGATAAGCAGAAGTGTGCCAAGGTCAAGGCCATATTTCAGAAATACGCTCCCACTGAGGGCATAGAGACCAGGCTGGAAGAGCTTTGGCTCCGGGGGAGGGGGGAGGGTCCTTCCTCATCTTCCAGGGCAGCTGATTATATTCAAAGGCCTCGATTCTTCCCTCTCCCCGTAGCCACCCCGCAGGTGACCCACTCAGGCTCTGGGCTCAGGGTGCCTGCGCTGGTGTGATGTGAACTGAGGTCTCAGAAGGGCTCTTTCAATCTGCCCTGAGCCGCCGCAGTTGCCTTAAGAACGTGCTCAAGGAGCGTAAGAGAACGGGGTGGGAGCTGAGGTACCACGCTGCATTCGGGCCAGCCACCTGGAGAGGTGGCCTCAGTCCCGCTGACTCCTGGGGGGCGTGGCCTGGCATCTGGGGGCTGAGCACACCCTCTGGGTGATTCCCGTGCACACCAACCACGGGGAAGCACTGGCCTGGCCGGAATGCAGGGCCTGCCGGGCTGAGCTGGGAGCAGAGCTGCGTGGAGCAGAGGTTTGTAAGCTAGGGGGGGTTGCCGTGCGCTAGCGGACGCGCGGTCGTCATTGTTACACAGCATTACTTTGCAGTAAGTGACTGATACACTTTCCCCCCACTCCGACCTTCCTCGGAGTTAACAGCTTCCAAGGGGTATGGCAAAAAAGAGGCAGGATAAAGAAATGAGGTGCTCCATCCTGGTGTTCCCTCTAGGGAACCTTCCAGAAGAACAGACTGGAGGGAAAAGGAGAGCTGAGCTCACCCCTGTCCCCCGACTGGGTGGACCTCTATCGACGTGAGGAGCGGCCCTGTAGGCAGCAGAGATGAGCTGTGACTCATCTGAAGCCATGAGGTTGGGTGTAGAGTGGAGTTTAGACGATGAACAGGAGGGATGCAGGTGAGAATGCAGATGTTTAAATAGATGTTTCCATGGATGCCTGAGGCAATAGAGGCTGGCGACGGAACAGCGGAGCCAAGTGCCCCAAGAGCAAATGGCCCAGATGAACCCACACCGGCCTTTGCACGTGGGGGCCTCACTGCCCACCTTGACCTGGATTCCGCCTTATGTGCAGCCTTTGCTGAATTTCTCAAGATGCGTGGATCAACTAAGAAAAACATTTCCCCAACAAGTAAAATGGGGGCAGATCATGTTCAGTGATGGGGGGAAATAAAAGTTCTTAGGATTGAATAACGAGATTCAACTCCATTGAGAAATGGGGAAAACCACTGTGGACAGGGGGAGAAAAAGTGCTCACGGATCAGAAAACTGGTATCGTTAAAATGTCCATAGTACCTAAAACACTGCAGATTCTATGCAACCCCTCACAAAATCCCAGTGGAGTAAGCAATCCGAAATTTGCACAAAAACCCTAAACATCAAAGCAAACTAGAGAAAGAACAAAGCTAGGGACATCGCATCACTGATTTCGAGCCGGATTGCAAAGCTGTGGTAACCAAAGTAGTACAGTATTGAGATATATACAGACACATAGATCAATGAAATGGAGAGCCAAGAAATAAACCCACGCATTGGTGGTCAGCTAATGCACAGCACAGGAGCCAGGGGTACGCAGCAGGGGAAAGGAGAGTCTCTTCAGTAAATAGTGTTGCGAACACTGGTCAGTCACGTGCAAAAGGATGAAACTAAGCTACTATCTTACATCCGCACAAAAATTAACTCCAACTGGATTACGGACTTGGACGACTGTATGACCCAGCAATTCCACCTCTGGGTGTTTATTGGAGGGAAACAAAAACATTGTCTTAAAAAGACATATACACCCCCCCCCCGCCCATGTTCAGTAGTCAGGATATGAAAGCAACCAGTGATGGATGAATGGATAAAGAAGATGTGGTGCGTACACACACACACACACACACACACACACACACACACAGTGGAATATTACTCTGCCATAAAAAAGAATAAAATCTTGCCATTTGCAACAACCTGGGTGGACGTGGAGGCCATGATGCCGGGTGACATACGCCAGAGGAAGATGGATATGTACGATCTCAGTTATATGTGGAACCTAAAAACCACAGCGCACAAACAAAGCCAAGGTCATGGAAACAGAGAACAGATTGGTGGTTGCCTGAGGCAGAGTGGGGGGCAGGGGTAAAATGGATGAAGGGGGAGGGTCACAAGGTACCCACTTCCGGTTATAAAAGGAGTCGTGGAGATGAATATACAGCATGGTAGTGTCGCTAATACCACTATATTGCAAAAATAAGTAAATGAATAAAAATAAAAATGAAATAAAAAGGGGGAGAGGCCAGCAACATCTGAAAAGGTGTTCAAACGTAAAAATAACTAAACAAAAGCAATCGAAAGGAACAGGATGAACAGCAGGGGACCATCCATTTCTGCGAATGCCCGCCAGCCTGTAAGAACATGACCACCGGAGAGAAAACAGGATCGGGGGTGGGGAAGTGGGAAAGCAGGGGCCACGTGGCCACTGAGCCAGCAGGGCAGCAGGGGGAGGAAGCCGAGGAGCCGAGTCCTGAGCCACAGAGACCACGGGGCGCCCACTGCAGAAACCCTACGAGGGGCTCCGATTTGTGGCATCGGGGGAGGTTGGAGGTGGTGTGGAAGTAGGAGACGGTCAGGGCCAAATGCAGAAGTTTGGTTAAGTTGTCATCGCCTCTGGGGCAGCTGGGTGGCTCAGTCGAGTCAGCGTCCAGACGTGTGATTTCGGCTCGGGTCAGGAGTCGAGCCCTGTGCGGGGCTGGAGATGACGGTGTGGAGGCTGCTGAAGAGTCTCTCGGGGCGCCTGGGGGCTCAGTCGGTTAAGAGTCCGACTTCGGCTCAGGTCACGATCTCATGGTTCGTGGGTTCAAGCCCCACGTCGGGCTCTGTGCTGACAGCTCAGAGCCTGGAGCCTGTTTCAGATTCTGTGTCTCCCTCTCTCTCTGACCCTCCCCTGCTCATGCTGTGTGTCTCTCTCTCTATCTCAGAAATAAATAAAAAAACATTAAAAAAAAAACCAAAAGAGTCTCTCTCCCTCTGCCCCTCTCTTATGTGCGCACACACACACACATACTCTCTCTCTTTCTCAAAAAAAAAAAAAAAAAAAAAAAGACTCTCTGACAAGTAGTTGGAATGGAGATTCCTTCCCCACCCCCAGCAGAGACAAGACTTTTCTGGGAGTAAACAGATGTATTTTTGCCCAGACCCTGGCTTTCACCCTTCTTAGCTCCCGGCATGCCGCCCTTTCCCCTCGGAGCAGGAAAACGGAAAGATCTTCTCCGGAAAGCCAGGCTGGGCCGGAAGGAAAGAGCCAAAGGTAATTAACATTGGTGGTGCCTCAAAGACATGACCCGGCTGTCACTGAAGCCACACTCACAGGCTCAGGGCTTCTGACCTGTTCTTCCGTGCCCACTCTACTATGAGCCAGCAACCAAGCTTCACCAGACTTCGAGGAAAGCCTACAGCACACAAGGCATGACTCTGTTACATAGAATAGAATAGAATAGAATAGAATAGAATAGAATAGAATAGAATAGAATAGAATAGAATAGAATAGAAATAGCATATATATAATATATATATAATGTCAGATATCTCTGCTACCTCAAAGACCTTGATCGTGGGACTAAGCCACAGGACTCCGGGCACAAAGACCACATAGAGAGGGGAAACAGCTCAGAAAAGTAATATCCTCTAAGAGACAAGACCATATCCTTAAAATACAAGGAAGATACTTTTTTTTTTTAAAAAAAGCTCTCAGAATGAAAAGTTTGCAAATTAAATGGAATAGCTAAAATGAAAACCACAGGCCATGGAAGATGAAGTGGGAGAAGTCCCCTCAGAAAACAGAAAAAAGAAAATTATAAAGGTGAAGAATGGGAGAGAAAATAAGAAAGTGAAAGGAAAAAGATAAGTTAAAAACCTTAAAACATAAAGAGGCTGAGCATCTTCTAGATAAAGGGGTTCTAGAAACAAAATAGAAACTGGAGGCGAGATCGTCGAAGACAGGAGTCGAGAAAACTTCCCAGGGGCGCCTGGGTGGCTCAGCTGGTGGAGTGCCCGACTTCGGCTCCACTCGTGATGCCGTGGTTTGTGAGTTCAAGCCCCGCACTGTGCTCACTGCTGTCAGTACAGAGCCTGCTTTGGATCCTCTGTGTCCCCCCTCTCTCTCTGCCCCTCCCCCACTCATTCAGTCTCTCTCAAAAGCAAATAAACATTAAAAAGAAAGAAAGAAAGAAAGAAAGAAAATTTCCCAGAACCCAAAGGATATGGGCCTCACCAAGCGTCCAGCAGATAAATGGAAACAGACTTACCTCAAGCATAGGATCAGGACATTTCGGGACGCTTAGGGACACAGAAAACCCTACGGTTCCCCGGAGAAAACAAAGGTCTTGGAATCTGAATGGCTTCAGACTTCGATGCTGGTCCTGAAAGCTGGCAGAAAAGGGAGCGGTACGTCAATAATCCTAACAGTGAGCGATTTCCTAACTTAAAGTTCTGAACTTCGGCAAAATACAGATGGTGAAGATGCGGTGAAGATGCTCTAAGGGGCCCCCGGGCGGCTCAGTCGGTTAAGCATCTGCCTCTTATTTTGACTCAGGTCATCATCTCCCGGTTTGCAAGACTGAGCCCTGAGACTGACCACGGGGAGGTCCCTGGAGGCCAGTCTAGAAGTTTCCTAGAGAAGACGCTTCTGGAAGGTGAGGCCAGGAGAGCCCTGATGTGTGTGAACTGAGTTGCTGAGGTCAGAGGGCGGGGCTGTGAAAACAGCGGCTTCTGAAATGCCTAGAACGGGAAATTCAAGTCCTAGCTTGTTGTGGGGAAATACAGAAGATAGGTACCGAAATAATTAGCTAAAAGAGTTGCAACTTATCATCCCTGGGAGAGGAGTGATGGGGAAGTTTCCTTTTCATGTCAACTCTGTAAGGCCGTTTCCTTCTAAGTTCAGTGTATGAAATCGGTATCAGTAAGAGCCAAACAAAAGACGAGGCTCTCATTTTTCACCATCAAACTGGCCATGATTTAAATGATTGACTTAAAAAGTACTATCTTTAAAAGACAGTGTGTGGGGCGCCTGAGCGGCTTTGTTGCTTAAGCCCCCGACTCTTGAATTTGACTCAGGAGAGACCCCTTCCAGGAGCCCAAGGCGAGGGAGCCGGGGGAGGTGAGACAGGCAGGTGGTCCCAACTTCCAAGGACCTGGCGGAGTTGGGGTTAGAGGCGGAAGTGAATCTGAGGCCCGCGCACCCGCTGCAGCCTGGGGGGGCCAGGCGGATGTTGGCATGGCTCGAAGGAGGCTGCGCAGTGTCCCCCAGACTCAGGGGGGACAGGGACGCAGGAGAAATGCGCCGTGGAGGTCGCCCACGTGCGAACATGGCTTTGTGGAGGCAGTTGAGGCATTCGGAGCACGTCCCACGCCCCAGCTTCCTCGGGTCCGCATGTACTCATAGTTTTCCAACAAGTTTGAACAATCTTCCACTTTGATTGTGGATTTTCCAGCTTCTCCCGTGTTTTTGTGGCTTTTTGATTAACACATTTGGAGGCCAGTTATTTAGACAGCACTTACCAGGTGCCAAGCTCTGTCCAAATATGAGCTCATTTCATTGATTCTAACAATAGCAGACGGGCTCAGAAAATTATACTGTAGGGGCTTCGAGAAAACTAATAACAACTTATTGATTAAGCAGGAAAATTGTTCATGATATATTATGAGATGAAAAAGGCAAGTTATGGTGCTGTTTATACCAGTGGATCCCCTTTTGGGTGAGCGAATGAAATGTGTCTGTGCATAGAAAACGGTCTGGAGGCGTGCATTCCAGAAAGATGACCTATATTCCATGTGGGAGACGGAATTATGGGTAATCATCACGTCTTATGCATCTTTCCTTTCAGATAATGAGGATCTATTGGTTTGGTGATTAAAAAATAAAATAGATGAGATGCCTGCGATTCAAATGATGACCTTGAGACATTACATATAAATGCGCCAAAGAATTTCTTCTTTGATGAAGAAGAAGGTGCTTACAGCTTTATGAAGAATAGAACCCATCATCCTCGGGCTCGGGGAGGCGAGAAATCCAGAGCTTACCCTGGAGTAGGGGTGTTCCCTTGGCTCCCAGGCCCCTCCGCCAGCTGGCCAGCCCCCTCCTCAGTGCCCCAGGCCCCTCCTGCAAGGGAGCATTCACCAGCTCCCAGAATTTGCCAAGTATTTCAGGGTACCCTGAATCCCTGGAGGAGATGTACCCTGGACCCCCTTCCATCCCCCCAGGCAATGAGGAGGCTCGTTTTCCTGTCCTTTCTCAGTCTCCCCGAAACTCCGCCTGCTATTCTCTACCTGTCACTTAACCTGAACAATCAACTCGGCCTTCGCTGTCTGCAGTTCATATCTGATTTCTACCCTGCCCGAAACAAAGACCCTCTTGGCCGGTCCTGTGGGACCCCCTCTGGGTCCTCAGATCTGGCATCACCGGGGGCCAGGACAGCTCTGCAAGGGTCCCCTGTGAGAATCTGCAAAGGCGCCTTCTCTGCGCCGCTGATGGCTTGGCATACACGCCATGCGCCCTGCTTCTAAACTGTCCCTTTGTCCTCTCCGGCTGGCCGCTCCTGGGACGCCCTGCCTCGTCCCTTCCAACCGTCTTTTAAAAAAAGAAAAATCCACGTTGAGATGTGATTTGTATACAGAACTCTAAGAAGGCCTGGTGTGGAGCCCGGTCCTGTGACTGGGACCCCAGCTCCTTCCACAAACTGCGCTACCCCCCAGTCATAGCCTAGGACGACCTTGCCTTCAGCAGAATGCACTTAACCTTGACATTTTTAACGTGACAGTTACTTTTTGAACTTCCTCTCCTTTGGGTGAACATTCTATCAAATTCCTCTTCTTTCCCTTTCTCCTCTCGCACTGAGGGAGGCGTGGGTTGCCTTGAGATGCCTGTAGACTCTTCTCAGGGGTGCTGGGCACTACACGTGGGCACCTGCTGGTCGGGGGCGGGGCCTTGGTATCTCTGGCGTCCACTTGGCTAACTGGTGTCCATTGCTTGTGTCCCTGTCGCTCTGTGGCTCGTGGTCCAGAGGGCTTCTCAGCCGGATTGTAGCCGCTGCCCACCTATTGTGCCATCAGCTCTTGCACATTCTTTCTGGAGCTCGGGTGATCTTGGCTGTTTCCCCCAAGGCGTGTGGGGCTCTGTGAGCCTCGCTTAGGCCTCTCACCCTGATGCCACACCGATCTAGGGACCCAGAGTGCTGGTAGCAGGTGGGACACTGGATGTCTTTCAGAGGCAGAAGCCCTTAATGTACA
Source organism: Hyaena hyaena (assembly GCF_003009895.1). Taxonomy (NCBI): domain Eukaryota; kingdom Metazoa; phylum Chordata; class Mammalia; order Carnivora; family Hyaenidae; genus Hyaena; species Hyaena hyaena. The sequence continues at coordinate 209,463 of NW_024080946.1, forward strand.
CAGATTCCCACCATCTTGCCCAGACCCCGGACTGGCGATGTTGGAAAGAAAGGGATACTGGTCCCCTTTTCGGGACCCAGGCAATCAGCCTCCCTCCCCTCTGGCCAACGTTTTCTCTACCCACTGCTGCTGGATTTGGCCAAAATTCACTCATAAATATCCTTCTTCCTCCCGATACAGTGGCTTATGAGAAAGAGCTCTCCATTTAGCACTCCAAGCTTAGCTCACTACTGTTTGTTTCTTTTTTAACTTTTTAATCTTGAGATGATTATAGACTCACAGGACGTGTAAAGATAGTATAGAAAGGCCCCTTTGTGCCCCTTCTCCCGCTGTGCCCGGGTCGTTACGTTTATGTAACTGTAGCATCACGCGGAAAACAGGACACTGACATGGATACAATGTGTGCGTCTAGTTCTGTGTCTTTTAGCACCTGTGTCAATGTGATCAAGATACAGACCTGTCCGTCCCTCAAGCTGCCCCTCACAGCCACACCTCCCCTCTCCCCGCATCAGCCCCAATCCCCCAGGAACCACTAACTGTTCACCTTCACACTCCTTGGACCCCTTCTTATTAAAGCTCAGCTGTGGAAGAGCTAAGGAAGCCATTTCTTCTCTTACGTGCCTGGATCTTCCCTGTGTTCTTGGGACCGTGTCTGTGCTCATTCTTGGTGAACCCAGGTGACTCCTTCTTTACTCTTCTGGGTTCTTCTCTTTTCCAGAAGCTGGGCAGGCCTGAACATCAGTGGATGGAGGGCTACGGGACCCCAGAGCCCCCAGCAAGGAACGGCCTTTGCACGGTGTTTGGAAGCGCCCTCCCCGGGCCCACTGCAATCCCAGCGCTGCCCTTCTGCCCTGAGCTTTGCGGCTCCCCACTGATAACACACTTCCTTTGCCGGCGGTGAGGACCGCACGCTGCCCTCCCTCTGTGGCCCCTCGCAGGCTTGGCAGGGCCGTGGCTGGCGCTGCCCAGAAGGAAGATCGCCTTTCTTACCCAGGCACCCCTCAGGCCTGGCAAAGTGGACGCTGTTTCAAGGCGGGGGGGGGGGGCGCGGGGGATGAGATTATTTCCCATTTGAAGAAAAATCTTGCACCGCTTTTCACACACTACAATTTCACAAATAAAACTTCATCTTTTCCCCTATAAATCTAGTTTGAAGTTTCCTACAACCCCAGGAAATAGACGTCATTAGCCCAGGCTATGTTTTAGGACCATGGAAAAGAAAGAATGAGAGTTAGTGGGCTCTAGTGACAAAGCAGGTCAGTGGTCACCTGGGGGTGGGGTGGAGATGGGCGTCTGCTGCAAAGGGGCCCAAGGAGACTTTTTGAGGTGATGGATCTAGTCTATACCACAATTACGGTGGTGATTATGTGACTGGATATAGTTATCAAAACTCCGACTTTACACTTCAAGTGGATGAATTTTGTTGTATATAAATTACATCCCAAAGCTGATTTTTCTTTTTTTTTAAAAGACGGTTGGAAGGGACGAGGCAGGGCGTCCCAGGAGTGGCCAGCCGGAGAGGACAAAGGGACAGTTTAGAAGCAGGGCGCATGGCGTGTATGCCAAGCCATCAGCGGCGCAGAGAAGGCGCCTTTGCAGATTCTCACAGGGGACCCTTGCAGAGCTGTCCTGGCCCCCGGTGATGCCAGATCTGAGGACCCAGAGGGGGTCCCACAGGACCGGCCAAGAGGGTCCTTTGTTTCGGGCAGGGTAGAAATCGGATGCGAACTGCAGAGTGAAGGCCGAGTTGATTGTTCAGGGTAAGTGACAGGTAGAGAATAGCAGGCGGAGTTTCGGGGAGACTGAGAAAGGACAGGAAAACGAGCCTCCTCATTGCCTGGGGGGATGGAAGGGGGTCCAGGGTACATCTCCTCCAGGGATTCAGGGTAGGATCTGATCGAAGGTAAGTGCCCGGTGAAGAATAGTTGTTATTCATAAATTACTGAAGCTAGGCTATCGATGCCAGCGTCAGCCAGGCGTTGTTCGAAGTTATTGTGTTGGAGCATGTTTGGGACCTGGCTCTTCTTATGTATTATGAAGAGTTTGGGACCATGGACAAAACTCAGAGAATGAAGACCTTCCTCGCTTCTCCTTTGCAGTGGGAACATTGCCTCTTTGGCTTTTTCAGAGGCAGATTATGGAAAATGAGTAAAATGGGGCTTAGCAAAAAAACGCCCAGGATGGTGTCTTCGGTGCCTCTATCTCACAGCTGAGCCCTGACATTCATCAGCCCCCGGCCGGTCTTCTTTCAAGGCTCCATCAGGGTTCAAGCCTCTTAGGAGAGAGGGGGAGGGGAGGAGGGGGAGAGGACAGAGATGGAGCAAGAACACCGTGTGGCCAGCATTGGCTGGTGGGGCAGGGCTGGGGCTCGGGGCTTAGGTGGGGGGCATGGAGCAGAAAGCAGTGCTCTGGGCTGGAGGAGGGAGCCCAACGAGGAGACAGGCAGCAGTCCAGTTAGAAGGGACAGAATGGAGTTCTGCCTGGAGACGAAATGAGCTGGCGGCATCCCTCAGTCATGCTTCCTGCCTGCCTGGATTCTCACCCAGGATAGAAGCTGGGAATTGCCTTGCTCTGTGTATAAGAGGCTAAGACAGCTAGGTATAGAAGTCCTATGTGGGATGAGAAGCAGAGGGCAGCCCCTTAAGACATTACCTTGGCCAGGAGGCACCCGGAAACTCCTCTGGGCCAGGGATTAAGAGACCCCCTCCCTCTGGACTGACCTCCTCTCTATCACAGTGGAGCATAATCCTGGTGCAGCCTGGTCCTAATGGTGGCCAAAGTCCGTATGAGGACCCGGCTTCTTCCAATGGCCTAACTTGGGAGAGAAAGGTCATCAGAAGTGTTGAGCGTGTGGGGGCTGGGGGTATGAAGCCAAGGACCCAGATGCTTAATAGAGCCCAAAAGAGAAGACGGGGGAGCCAGCAAGCCACCCTCTGCTGGGGGGATGACCTGAAGGTTTACGGTGGCGGGAACTGGTTCCTCGTCCCTTAGAGCCCCTGCTCATATTGCTGGAGGAGGAAGCCAGGCCACTGGTGACTGAAGCCTCATTTCCACCCCTCTCCTTCCTAGCAGGATGGGAAAGGGAGCCGCAGACGGTTTCCTGTAAAGTGAAACATGTCCTTGACCAGGCATCCTGCTCCTCAGTATTTGCCTGAGAGAAATAGACATGCCTGTCCACACAGACTCACGCGTCAGCTCGCATGCAGCTTTCTTTAGCCATCATCATCCCCACCAGGAGAGAACCCAATGCATCTACTGCTGAGGGTCGACTCAGGGTCAGCCCTTGTGCGGGCCGCCAGGCCCCGCTGTGGGCAAACAGGGGTGGCCCAGGATTCAGCGGCCCTGGGTTCCACCCGGAAGAGAGCCCCCCGAATGGGCCACAGTGGCGCATGCAATTTGATGGGAAAGCAGAGGGCCCAAGGCCCCCAATTGGGACCAGGAATTTAGGGCAGGTGGCTGGGAAGGAGACTTCTGGGCACAGAGTCGGAGCAGGAGGAGCCTTTCATAGGATCCGGCGTTTGGGGAACAAAGAAACTCACCGTGGCTAGTGGCCAGGGGAGGGCCTGGGATGGGTTGGAATTAGCTGGGTGTCAGGAGTTTTACTTTATCCTGACAGCAGCAGGGAGGGATTGCATTGGTTTAAGCCCAAAGTGACACAATCAGATTTGTGTTTGAGAAGGAATGCTCTGACTGAAGGCTGGATAATAGGTTTTTAGGAGGTCAAGCACGGCCCCAAGCAGTGCCCTTGGGAGAGGAGGCCATAATCTAGTAGACAGGTGGTGCGGGAAGCGGGATGGAGAGCAGACGGGGGTTTCTGAGCTCTTCAGGAGGTGGAGAGGGAACGGTCCACAGAGCATTGGGGTGCTTGGGCCCTGCGGGGCTTGTGGCCAAAGGGCCAAGGACCCCATGTGGCCTGGAGTTTCCATGACCAAAGTGCCTCCGATCGAGACTTTGTTATCTGCAGTAAGATTTCACCTACTACCAATATAGTGGAACGTGTGTGTAAACCATTAATTTACTAAGTGTGGTTAAGTACATCCAACTTTGGTATCCCTGTTTTGGCATGTTTTCTTTTTGGGGGGGCATGTGAAGCTTCCTTGTGGAGGTGGCCAGACTCTCAGCCTATGGAAGGCCCTGGTTTCCCCTGAGCCCAAGCCTGAGCCCCAGGGGGAGACTGAGGACTTCCTGGAGGCAGGGTTGGTGGGAGGCGTGCTCAAGAGCCAGCGCTGTCCCCGGAGACTTGCTGAAATGCTGTGTGCACAACACAGCTTTGCGAAGGGGCCCAAGGCAGGTTCCTTCCAACTTGAATGTGCACATAAACCCCGTAGGATCTTGGTTCACATGCAGATTCTGACCCAGAGGTGTGTCTGGGATGGAGCCCAAGACATTGCATTTTTAACCGGCCCTTGGGATGTGATATTGCTTGTCAGTGAACCCAGTTTGAACAGCAAGACTGTAGAAAGGAGTTGGGCAGGTGTGTCTGTGGCTCAACAGAGAGATCTGGGCAGAGTGGCCTGAAGGTGTCATGGATACTCGTGGGAGTAGGTGTGATGCACACATCACAAAGCTGGGTTCCTAACAGTCCAGGTGAGTAAAGGCAGGCAGGTGCAAATTGAGGAGGGGAAAAGGCAGCCGCAGACTTGAGAACACATCCACAGGGCACAGACCCAGAATATAGCAAGACTTCTATGTATCACTTAAAAAAAAAAGACATAACGTAAGAGAAAAATGGGCAAGAGGTTTGAACAGGCTCTTCACAGGAGGGAATGTCCGAATGCCAATAAACGTTTGAAGAGGTGCTTAGCCTTGTGGAATCTAAAAACCAAAAGAAATGAACAAACAAAAAGCAGAACCAGACCTATAAATACAGAGAACAAACTGATGGTTACCAGAAAGGAGGGGATGGGGGATGGGCCACATGGGCAAAGGGGAGTGGCAGGTACAGGCTTCCAGGTCTGGAATGAATAAGTCACAGGAATAGAAGGCACAGTATAGGGACTATCATCAGTGATACAGTAACAGTGTTGTATGGTGACAGGTGGCTGCGACCCTTGTGGTGAGCACAGCATAACATGCAGAATTGTTGAATCACTATGGGTTTACCTGAAACTAGTGCAACATTGTGTGTCCGCTGTATTCAAATAAAAATAACATCTTTTCAGGTGCTCAGCCTTGGTAGTAATTGTGAAAATGCAAATGAAAGTCGCAGTGAAGCGCCACTGCCTACCCACTAGCATGGCGAAAGTTACGGAATCTGACAATGTCAAAAGTTGAGGGACGAGAGCGCTTGAACGTGGCTAGGGGAGCAGCTGGGGACGATCGTGTTTGCTATTAACGAAGCCGTGGTACCAAGTGACCCGCCAATTCCACTCCTTCCTACATACCGTACAGCTCGATGCCATGAAGCCACTGGGACTGGTGGGGAGTGGTTAAGAGGAAAGCAGATGAGCTAATTCTATTAGTTGCCCTACAGCTCATAGCTTTGCAGCTGCACTAATAATTTCTTTTTTTTTTTTTTTAAATGTTTTTTATTTATTTGTAGGAGAGAGAGAGAGAGACAGTGTGAGCAGGGGAGGGTCAGAGAGAGAGGGAGTCACAGACTGAAACAGGCTCCAGGCTCTGAGCTGGCAGTCGGCACAGAGCCCGATGCGGGGCTCGAACCCACGAACCGCGAGATCATGACCTAAGCGAAAGTCGGACGCTTAACCGACTAAGCCACCCAGGCGCCCCTGCACTAATAATTTCTAAAACAGTGGGATAGTATTTTCCAATGATCTGATTTGTCAACTACTGAACTATGGATAATCCACTGTAGGGCAAGAGTGGCCATCGTATCTTAGTATCATCACAAGTTGGTACATCTTTTCCGGAGGGCATTGGCCACCGGGGAAGAGGATCTAGCCTGGGATCTGCAAGCACCACAATCCTTGCTTGATAGGGAATGGAATCGCCTTGAACTCTGGACTTCCTTTGGAGGGTGATGACATTTCTTGGTACCCTCGGGCACGCTTCATCTGTCCATGGTCCAAGCTTCTGTATTATTGTCCCTTCCTGAAATTTTGTCATCTGCTGCCTAAGTCCGTCTTTGGTTAGGCTTATTTCTGGGTATGTCACAGGTTTGATTGCTCTTGTAAATGAAATTTTTTTAAAAAAGATTTCTTTTCAATTCTAACTGGTTATTACTGGTCTTTGGGAATGTTGGTCTTGGGTCTTAATAGTTCCTTACGTACATGAACTCAAGAGTCTTAATGACCCTAGACCCGTACAAAGAGTGTCTCTCATTTAGAGCTATGAAAAAGTGGTCAGGGAAAGGTTGTTTCTTTGTAGAATCTCTTAGATTTTTGGATAGATGACTCAGCTGCCTGTAAACAATGACAGTTAGCTCCTCTCCTTTCCAAAACATATGCTTATTCTTTTTTCCTGTTTACTTGCGTTGTCTGGAATGGGCATTGAGTGCCCCTCCCAGGGACAGCACAAATCTTCACCTACCTTCTCACTTTTATGGAAATTCTCCCCTTCTCTTGCTAAGCTATTTGATGCAGTTTTCTGTAAAAACTTCTATTCAATTAAAGAAGACAGCATCTACACCTGGTTCACTAAGAATGTTTACTATAAATTAGTTTTGAATTTCATCAAATGCTTTTTTAGCATCTATTGAGATGAACAGATGGTTTTTCTCCTTTAGTCTGCTAATGAAGTGAATAACATTGATGACTTTCTTAATGTTAAATTATCCTTAAATTCCTGGACTAAACCCTACTTGGCATTTTCTTTTAATGCACTGCTGGCTTTGACTTGCTAATATTTTATTTGGGATTATTTCCATCTGTTTATGTATGAGATTGGCTGGAACTTAACTTTCTTATGGTGTCCTTGACTGGGTTGAAATCAGGTTTGTGCTTATTTTCGAAATGACTCAGCTGTAAGTAACAAATAAACAAATGTAAACCTCTTCAACAGCGTCCAGGGCAAGAACCGTAGAGGGTAGGTGGCCATTGGCCTTCCTTTGGCTATTCAACCAGATCTGGGCCTTCATTCTACAGTCTTCATTCTACATGGCTTTTCAGCCATGACTGCAAGATCTCAGCTCTAGGAGTCACGTCTGTGGCAGGAAGCAGGGGGAAGTTGGCACCAGGTGGCCTTCTCATTTCGTCAAGAAAATAAGAACTTTCCCTGAGGCTCCCATGAAATGTCTGCTTGTGTTTCATTGGCCAGAACTGTCTAACTGCAAGGAAGACCAGGAAGGCATTTCATTTGTCCGACCTCCCTTGGTAGAGCTTGGTGAGAGGGGAGGGATTGCGGGCAAGTGTTCAATTAGTCACTCGCCCACAGAATTGGTCACAGCCTATAGTGAGTGGTGACCCGGGTTGGTACGTTCCTAAAGAAATTGCATGAAATGGTTTGGTTGAATTCATGCACAAAGTCATCTGACTCTGTAACATTTTTTCACATAACTATTGGCTCCACTTTGAGGTTATTTTAAGCTCATGAGCTCTCCAAGTTGCCTATTTTTTTCCTGGACTGATTTTGCTTACATAGATTTTCCTAGAGAGTCGTCCATTTTATGAAGCATTTAAAGTGTAATGATAGTAATTGTTCATGACACATTCTTATGACTTTTTAAAAAATCTTTAAATCTCTTTATCTGAAGTTAAACTCCATTTTTCTCCTGATGAGAATTTACATCCCCTCCGCATGCTCTCTGTCTTACAAAGATTGGCCAATGGCCAGTTTTGTGAGTCTGTTGAAAGAAAACACTTCGGGTTTATAGATAAACACTAATGCGATAAAAAATACAAAAGTAATCTCTCATTTTTATTAATTTTTTCTTCCTTTTTTGGCTATTTGTTGTTGTTACTCATCCAGGGTTTGGGGTTCATGCCTTCATGCATCTAGTTTCTATTTTTATTATAAGATATCTCAAAACATTGAAAAGTGATAAGAACAAGATAATGAATATTCATGCACTTACCACTATAATTTGGCAATTTAACAAACTTAATATTATGGCACAGTTTGAGGGTTGTTTTGTTTTGTTTTGTTTTTTAAGATAAATTACTCTTGGACTCTTTTTTTTCTCCTCTGGAATCCCTTTTCTCTCTGTCCCCCTCACTCTTCTGCCAATTCAGTCTTTCTTTTTCTATTGTGCTAAAATACACATAATGTAAAAATTTTTTTAATGTTTTTATTTTTGAGAGAGTGAGCAAGGGAGGGGCAGAGAGAGAGGGAGACACAGAATCTGAAGCAGCTCCAGGCTCTGAGCTGTCAGCACAGAGCCTGATGCGGGGCTCAAACCCACGAACCGTGAGATCGTGACCTGAGCCGAAGTCAGACACTTAACAGACTGAGACACCCAGGCGCCCCTAAAATATACATAATATAAAATTTACTGTCTTCACCATTTTTAAGAGTGAGGTTCAAGGGCATTAAGTACATGCACACTGTTGTGCAGCCATCCCCACCACCCATCCCCAGAGCTTCTTCGTCTTCCCAAACCGAAACTGTCCCATGAAACACCAACTCCCCATTCTCCTCCACCGAGCACTGGCCCCTACCCTCCTACTTTCCGTCTCTGCGAATTTGACGATGTTAAGTGCCTCACGTGAGTGGACTCCGACAGTATTTGTCCTTATATGACTGGCTTATTTCACTGAGCACCATGTCCTCAGGGACCATCCACATTGTAGCAGGTGTCAGGATTGCCTTCCTTTTTAAGGCTGAATAATATTCCAGAGTATGTTATGCCACATTGCGTTGATCCCTTCATCCACCACAGACACGTTTTAGTGGTGGTGATTCATGCTGCTATGAACCTGGGTTGTACAAATATCTTTTCCAGACCCTGCTTTCAATTCTTTCGGGTATATACGCAGAAGTGGAATTGCTGGATTATACAAACAATTCTATTTTTAATATTTGAAGGAACCACCAGACCATTATCCACAGTGGCTGTACCGTTTTATATTCCCACCAGCGGTGCACAAGGGTCCAATTCTCCATGTTCTTGCTTTTTTTTTTATATATATATATATTTTTTATTTCTAGGAGAGAGAGAGAGACAGCGTGAGCAGGGGAGGGTCAGAGAGAGAGGGAGTCACAGACTGAAACAGGCTCCAGGCTCTGAGCTGGCAGTCAGCACAGAGCCCGACGCGGGGCTCGAACCCACGAACCGCGAGATCATGACCCAAGCGAAAGTCGGACGCTTAACCGACTAAGCCACCCAGGCGCCCCTCCACGTTCTTGCTTTTACCTGTTTGAGAGTGGCCGTCCTCACAGGTGTGAGATGCGATCTCATTGCAGTTTCAATTTACGATTCCCTGATTATGAGTGATGCTGACCATTCGTGTATCTTCTTTGGAGAAGAGTCTATTCAAGTCCATTATCTATTGTTGAATGGAGTTTTGTTGTTACTGTGTTTTAGCACTCCGGAGGTTAACCCCTCATCAGATACACAATTCACAAATATTTTCTTTCATTCTGTGCGCCACTGAGTTTTACACTTCGACTAAATATGTTTGTGTACATAAACAATATGTAGAATTGCTTTTATTTAATTATTTAGTAAATTTAATTTATTTAAATGCATTAAATCTCTATATCGCACTGTAAATCTTGTTTTGTAACTTGCTGTTTTCCACCAGCACAAGGTTTTCGAGATACATTGACGTTGATATACTTCGTTTTCAGTGCTGTATGAGAACACCACAGTTTGTGATCTGTGTAATGCCTTTCCTGTGGATGGACATTTCAGTTGCCTCCATTTCCTTACTCTTACTTTTTACCGTTCCGAGGAGCGAACATTCTGGCACATTCCTCCTCCTACACACGTGAGGGGTCTCCAGGCTGGTCCCTAAGAATGGGATTTCTGGGTGATGGCCGGGTACACCTCCCATGTTCTAGATAAAGTCAAATTGTTCTCCAAGGTGGCTATGCCAGTGTGTGCCCCTCACCCCAATGCCATCAGAGTATAGGGGTTCCCATCACCCCATATTCCCACCAACAATTATTTTTTTGCCACACTTTATAGTTTTTGCTGAAACGAGGGATATGGAATAGCATCTTACTATTGCTTTAATTCCCTGATTTGTGATGAGCTCTATGATATTTTCGGGTGTGTCATTTAGATTTATTCTCCTCTGAATTGCCTGTGCATATTCTTTGCCCATGTTTCCGATTCAGATTTTTTCCTTGTCTACTCCTGTGGGAGTTCTTTTTTATAAGCCAGGTATGAATTCTCCACGAGTCCTGTGCAGTGCACACATCTTTTCTCCCTTCTGTCTGTTCGCTTCGTTCATGGCATCTTTTGTCATCAAAAAGCTTTACTTTTAATGCGATAAAATCCATCTTATTCTTTACGCCTTGTTCAAGAAGTCCTTCCCTATCTCGGCATCATTCGAGATATCTTCTCGCATCTTTCTCTAAGGTTAAATATGTTGCCTTTCCAATTAAGGGACTTAATCCACTTGGAATTTATTCTTGCCCGTGCAACGTCATACATAGAGGATGAATAAAGTCTCCATGCAGATGACCGCTTTCCCAGCCCTGTTTATGTGCCAGTCTTCCTCCACCAGCAATTTGTTACAGAATCTCAGTATTACACCAGGTTCCCCATGTGAGTTCAGGGCTATTTTGCACTGTCTATGCTATTTCATTGATTTAAAAAAAAAAAACAAAAAAACCTTGGTACCAAACTGTCTTTAATTTACCATAACTTTCTAATCATTTCACCTATTTGGTAGAGAGTGTCTGGCCCCCACCTCCTTAAGAACTTTTATACTTCCGTATGAATTTTGAGGTTTGTTTTTGTTATATTCTATCTGGAAGTTTTTGCTTTTGTGGCTGGAGGCTTGCTATTATTATTTTTCCTTTCTGATCACTGCTTCTATTTAGAAAAGCTTTGGACTTTTGCCTATTGACTCTGTACCTGGTCACCTTATTAAACCTATGTTTTGAGCCTTTCGATCTATTCTCATGGGGGCTTGGGTGGAGGACAAAAGTACTGCAAATAATTATAACAGTAGCTCATAATTAGTGAGTGCTGAGGACATGCCGGGAATCTTTCACTTAGTCCTCACAAGAACTCCAACTGTCCCCTTTTACAGGTGAGGAAATGGAGGCAGGACCCAGCGATGTGACTTTTCAAGCTCACCAGTTAGTAAAATGGTGACATTGGCAGTCAGCCTTCAGGCTTACCAGTCAGCCACCCACCCCACGATCTCCCCCAAATTAGAGCTTTCCTTCTTACTTTTAATATTCCTATTTTTTGCTTATAGTACTGAACCGTGATTTTTCCCGGTAAGTCAACAGAAGCTCTTATAAGCCCTTGAAGGCTTTTTTTCCCCCTGCCACCAACTCTGATTATCTGCTACCAACTGGTGTTCAACAATTCAATTCTGACACCAACCACCCGGATTTGGCACCAGACGCCACAGGTCCAAGGGTCAGTCCCACTAGACTCCCCCATGCTTCACACCCCGGCCACAAAAGGGATGCCCCAGCCACCGGCACTTCTGCCTGGCTGACTACAAATACAAAAACCCACCGTCACTTATTCAGTCCCCTTTTCTCCCGTTACAAGAGGCAAAGTGTTCCATCGTAGACCTCAAACTAATTTTTCAACCTGTGTTTTCAACACTGTGGTGATTAATTTTGTGTGTTGACTTGACCATGCCACCAGATATTTGATCATTCGTTACCCTGGGTGTTTTACATGAGATTGATATTTCAATTGGTAGACCAAGTAAAGTAGATTGCTCTCCCTGCAGTGTGTGGGCCTTGTACAATCAGTTGAAGGCCTGAATAGAGCAAAGGGCTGACCCTCCCCCGCGTAGGAGGGAATCTGTCTTGACCATTGGCTGTTGAACTGGGACATCAGCTTTTTCCTGGCTTTGGACTTGAACCGGGATGGTGCCTGGGTCCTGGGTCTTCCTGGGTCCTGAGCCTGCTGGCCATCAGTTGGAACTGCCTCATCAGTTCTCTTCATTCTCAGACTCTCAGGCTCAGACCGGAACTACCTCATTGGCTCACCAGGCCTCCAGCCTGCCAACTCACTTTTCACATCTTGGGACTCACTAGTCTCTAAAAACTGACTCAAAAGGAAATAGAAAATGTGAACATGAGCCAGTTCCTTACACGAAATATCTGTTTATCTATATTCTATTGCTTCTGTGTTTCTGGAGAACAGTAACGAGTACAGACACCATCTCTTTCAACCTTGTCCGAACTTCATTCTATTTATTACCCTTTCCTCTCTGTTGTTTTGGGCCTGAGCCTGCCACATACCATGACAGAGAGAAGAGAAGGTGATAGGGAAACAGTATCAAATTATGATATCATAACCTCGTCTCTACTTATCACAGGATTGGCCTAAAACAGTCGAATGATTCAATCAAGAAGTGATCGGGGCACCTGGGCACACTTAGTTGGTTAAGCGTCCGACTTCCTCTCAGGTCATGATGGGTTGGTGGGTTCGAGCCTCACGTTGGGCTCTGTGCTGACAGCTCAGAGCCTGGAGCTGCTTCAGATTCTGTGTCTCCCTCTCTCTCTCAGACACTCCCCTGCTCACGCTGTCTCTCTCTCTCTCTCAGAAATAAATAAAACATAAAAAAAAGAAGTTTTGGCTATATGGCTATTTGAAATATATAGAGATTTATACTCCGTGTGTGTGTGTGTGTGTGTGTGTGTGTACTGTCTTTGAACACATATGAAATACTTAACACTCAGAAAGAGTGACCATTTGCTAGGCTATAAAAGCCTCAGCTTGTTCTACTGAAGCCCCCATCATAGAGATTTTGTTGGATAATAACAATTAGTAATGGTAGTATTTGATAATAATAGTAAAATGACAATTTAATAATGGAAGGATACCTTCAAAAATACCCATGTGGCCTGAAAGTAAATTATACATTATTAAATAGCCCTTGGTTTAAAAATAGACATCTGAAAAATATTAACATTAAATCCTTATGGATCAACTATATGAAAGTTTGGTGGGCAAGCGGCTTTTAATGGGAAATTTATGGTTTTCCATAAAATGACTAGGAACCAAAAAAGGTAGCAAAAGCATACTAAGCATTCAGATCAAGATGTTAGAAAAAGAGTAACAGAGCAAGTGCGAAGCAATGAGGAAGAAAATAATAAAGATCAGAAATCAGTGAGATACAGAAAAAGATTGATAATACCAAAAGCAGAACAAGATATATAAGAGAAGATATAAGAATATATACTTACAGAATAAAAAGGAGGAATTTTGGGCACAACAGACTTTTTACAGTAATATAAAAGTAATATAGACTTACTATAGTAAGTCATTAGCTGTTGATTGTAAGGTTTTTTAGATGAGTAAAAAGAGACTCCAAGGCAAACTGTTCCACAGAAGGAGTTTTACTGTATCCATCGTCAGGCGAGGTTCTGCAACTCCAGAGAGGGGAGTCGGGGAAGTCGCACCCTGATTGGGTTGTGAGGGGTTTTATAACCTGTTGGTGGGGGTGGAGAAGTCCAGATAACAGGGGCGGTCTCTTGACTGGAAAGTCCCGGGTTGGAAGATTTAAAGTTCTGTCTCCCACCGATATTATAACGGTCACCGATGTAGTGGCGGGAAGGTCGGCCATCTTAAGAAGTCTGCCATTCTGTGGCGTCTCTGCCCTACCTCTCAGCCGGCCCAACATTGATAAATTAGAAAGCCTAGATGATGTAAATTTCTAGGAAAATAGAAAATGTAAAACTGACTTAAAAAGAAATAGAAAATGTGAATTAGCCAATGCTTACTCAAGAATTTAAAATCTACTATTTCTCTTCCCTATGAGCCCCCAGCCAGACTGTTTTATGAGTGATTCCCACCAAATTCTCAAGGGGTGGTGAGTTCCCATCATCTCCAAGTTGTTTCAGAATGTCAAAAAAAAAAAAAAAAAAAAAAGTAAAACTGACCCAGCTCACTCTAGGAGACTGATGTACTCTTGATTCATAAACTGAATTTTGAAAAAAAAAAAAAAAGAACTGAGAGGAAGCTCATATTACTTACAAATGTAAATGCAAATGCCAAAATAGAATATTAGCTGATAGACTGTGAAAGTATTTTTTAAAATCTACATTATAACCAAGCAGGGTTTGCCTCAGGAATGCCAGGATGGTTCAGCATTAGAAAAGATAGTAATGATATTTATGATTTATGAAAGGAGGAAATTCAGATGATTATCTCCATAGCTGCAGAGGAAATTGATAAATTGATAAAATTGATAAAATTAATTGATAAAATTGATATCAATTTTGTTGATAAAATTCAACACCAATTTATAACAACACATAGTTACAGCAACAAGAATAAGGCTTCTGGACAAACTTGGACTAGAAGGGAACTTCTTTACCTTGATAAAGGGTATACCACAAAACACCCTACTTAATGCCAGAGCTTTAGACACCTTCTCTTAATGACATATTATATATATGTATCATATGGAATTTCTATATGACATTTTATACATATGCTGCACAAAAATACCATCAAAACACAAATCTTGAAATCTAATAATTCACCCAGGTTAGTGGAAACAAGATCCCCTTAGAAAATCCACACCAGCAAGCGGCCCCTGGGTGGCTCAGTTGGTTACGTGTCCAACCTTGGCTCAGGTCATGATTCTGTGGTTTGTGAGTTCGAGCCCTACAGGGGGCTTACAGCGCAGAGCTCTGTCTCCCTTCGGATCCTCTGTCTCCCTTCCTCTGCCCCTCCCCCACCTTTTAAAAACAAGCATAATAAAAAGAGAATCCACCCCCATGAGAAAATATAATAAATAGAATAGATTGGACATTATTCATAACAGCAACAGAATATATAGCATCCAGTACTTGCCTTAGTGAGGAATACGTAAAATCTACGGGGAAAAGAATTAAAAGCAGGGTCTGGAAGAGACATTTGTGTACCGTGTTCATAGCAGCATCGTTCACAAGAGCCAGAAGATGGAAACAATCCAAGTGTCCACTGACAGACGAACGGATACACACAATGTGATCTGTGCAGATGATGGAGTATTATTCTTCCTTTAAAAGGAAGGAAATTCCGGGGCGCCTGGGTGGCTTAGTTGGTTGAGCGTCCGACTTTCGCTTAGGTCATGATCTCGCGGTTCGTGGGTTCGAGCCCCGCATCGGGCTCTGTGCTGACTGCCAGCTCAGAACCTGGAGCCTGTTTCGGAGTCTGTGTCTCCCTCTCTCTCTGACCCTCCCCTGTTCACGTTGTCTCTCTCTATCCTAGAAATAAAATAAAAATATTTAAAAAAAAAAAAAGAAGGAAATTACGACGCATGCTGAATCTTGAGGAAACTGTGATCAGTGAAAGAAGCCAGTCACAAAAAGACACACACTGTATGATTTCACGTACATGAGGTACTTAGAGCGGTCAGATTCAGGGAGACAGAAGAAAGGATGGTGGGCGCCAGGGGCTGGGGGGTTGCTACTGAACAGGTGCATGCCTTCACAGGTGGAAGGGCGCTCTGGTGAGGATGGTGGGGATGGTCACACGACATTATGAATGCGCTAACATTACTGAACTGCGCCCTGGAATATGGTTACAAGTGTCCGCTTTATGTTACGCATATTTTACCGCAATAAAAAAAATTAAAGGGAAAAATATCCTCCATGGGAAAAATTTTAAGGGAGATGTTTTAAACAGACCTGAACAAAAAAATGGAAAGATGTCTAGTGTTCCTGAATAGGGGTGACGTAATATTCTAAAGATATCCAGAATCCCCAAATTAATGTACAAAAATAAACAATGTCATCCACTATTGTGGTGGAGCTACGGGGCATCCAGTCTTATTTTTTCTGTAGTCACGATATACAGGGGTAGCTTCTGGAAGGATTAAGAACCTAAAAGTGAAAAATAAAACTCTAGGTGAAGAGATAAATGAGGGAGAGCTGTGGGGAGGGGGGAGGCATGGCTCCTTGAACGCAGCCCCCAAAGTCACAATCACAAGGCAGAATGGATGCATTTGTGCACCTCAAAATCAAGGCTTTCTGCTCAACAAAGGACACTTGGGACAAAGTTAACAGGCAGGTGACAGTCCTGAACAAGGCCATCTGCATGTCTAAAATGGAAGAGAGGCTAATATTTAGTGTAATACATGCTGATAGAGATCTATCCCTCTAAATCAACCGGTAACGTGACTACAGCTCAATTAGGAGAGCAGGTTTAAGGATTAAAATAGGCGAAAAGAAAAACTTCAAAAGCGAACAAACACGTGAGCAGAATACCTTCTTTATTAGAAAAATGCAAAATAAACCTACAGTGGCTCAGTCAAACCAGAAAGCGTTGGCGGTGCCTCTTGGCTGGGATGGAGCTATTGCTGATGGGGGCTTCTTCGAGTTAGGCGCAGACCCACCCTGAAGACCCAGAAGACTCAATGGTCACGGATGAGATCTTTGACCGCCCTGGGATGTGAGGAGCTGGAAGCAACCAGCGGAGCCCCCTGGAAATAACTGGGTAAGAAAACGGGCAGGGGACCCATCAGCCCTGAGTCAGGCTCCGTGTGGACCTTAGACCAGCACCCAAAGCCTGTTAGAAATTCAGAATCTCAAACCCCACCCAGATGCTGAATCAGAATCTGATTCAGTGAAAACGTGAGGGTCCCGCGTCTGACCAGACGTCACCAGTGGGACCAGAGAGCTGTCGCATCAGTGAGGAAGGACACACCGTGCTGGTGGCGGGGGGCTGGGAGGGCCCCCGTGGAAAGGCGGTAAGACCAGGCATGGAGGGGATATGAGTTTGCCTCGAGATGCTGGGCACCTGGTTGACCATCCAGAAGGCGGGTCTGGAGACACACCTCCTGCCGCACCCTCAGCACCCGCTGGATGGATTCCAAGATGGCTTTTCTTGCCCCAGACACTGGGGTCTGTTCCCCCCGGTTTGCAATGACCCCTGCGCCTGGACGTGTGTCAGCGAGGCGGGGCAGAGAGCAGGGCTGAGACATGGACTTTTTTCTTTGTTTCCTCATCCTTCGGCACTGCGGGGCGTGGACGCATTACTAGTTTTGAGCAACTCCCTGCGTGATTTGCGTGGACCCGGCTCAGATCTAACAGTGCCCAGCAGGGCGCCTCCTGCCCCAAGCGCACTCCTTCCGACTGATCTAAAGAATATCCTTTCTGTGGGCATCTCATTGCTCAGGGGGCTTGTGCTTTCAGTCTACGTAAACTTTAAACCCGTTTGGTTCAGACCCCAAAGCAGACAGCACCGGTTTCCGAGCAGGGAAAGGTATTGCGAGCGTTTATTAATTTAGGGAGGGCTCCTGCTGTGGCTGTGTCCTTTCCCGGGCAGGTGAAGTCCTGTCTCAACTCTCGCCACCGTCCCCTCACCCTTTCCCGGCTTCCCAAGACCTCACCCCTACCCAGATCGGAGCCCCCATCTGCTGCAGACTCGTCCCAGGTCGCGAAGATGGGACTCCCGCTGACGGCCCCGGACCCCCTCCTGATCCTGCCCAGCCCCCGCTCCTCTCCCCCTGGGCAGAAAAACCTTCAAAGGCTTCCTACTGCTCTCAGGGTTCAGTTAGGTGAGCGACCCCCCCCCCATCCCTTTTCAGGGGCCGGTGCCCTCAGGCCAGCCATGGTTCAGGATCAAGGTCTCAGCTCCAAGCTCCCTTCCACCTCCTGACCTCCGCACAGCCCTCCAGCCCTGCTCTCCTACGGCTGGAGACCCCTCTCCCACCCCAGCCTCAGACCCCCCACTGCGGGCCACTCCACACACCCTTCCCTGCTCCCGCCTGATGGAATCCGCTCTCCTCTCCACCCTGCTGTACCCCGTGGATGCCTCTGCAGCCCCCAAGAAACTGCTGGAAGAAAGTGTCACCACCCGGCTGGGAGAGGCACCCACCCGATCGCCAAAGGCATGTAGGGGTGTATGGGCTGTAGGGGTGTGTGGGGACAGAGGCTGGGGAAGCACACAGTGTGAGGAGGGGCCAGGCTTCCAGACCAAGCTTCCAGGGGCAGGGGACCCTTCAGCAATGACGCCCTTGGTGGTGGGGGGAGGTGGAAGGAAGCCCAGCCCCCCAGCTCCCCCTGTCCGCTGATCCCTCAGTTACAGTGACCTTCCCTCCACCACATTCCCCACGGGCCTTCAGCCCCCACACAGCCCACACTTCATGGCCCTCAGACTTAAGGCAGGTCAGTTCCCGGAAGCCCCCAACTTCGCTCAACCCAGTCACAGCTGGCCGTGCCAGCAATCACGGTGTGTGCGCTCACTGCGCCAGCCCTGGCTCGTTTTTGCCTTTATTTAATTTATTTTTTATTTTTAATAATTTCTTTATGTTCATTTATTGATTTTGGGACAGACAGAATGCAAGCTGAGGAGAGGCAGAGAGAGAGAGAGAGAGAGAATCCCACGAACCGTGAGATCATGACCTGAGCCGAAATCAAGAGTTGGATGCTCAACCGACTGAACCCCCTGGGCACCCCTGTTCTTTACCTTTCAAAAAAAAACCTCATTCAGGGTTTTCACTGCAAAACTCTACAGGTGGTTAGACATGAGCTGAGACACGGAAGTCACTCCCGTCCCCCAGTGCACTTGGATGTGTGTCCTTCCGGGCTTTTCTGAACAGCTGCGTCGGGGTCGCATGCACAGACCACAGGACCTGCTAGAGGCATGGGGAGCCCCTGGGACGCCGGGCCTGGCCCCCTGCTGTCACTGAGGCTGGCTGGCTGCTGGGGGCTCCAGCGCAGCCAGGGGTGCAGGGCAGGGCGGGTCTGAGGCTGGGACGCAGGGCCACTCCAGCTCGGTTCTGCTCCTTCCCGTCGGGGCCCTGGTCCCTGGGGAAGGGCTGGACCTCCTCTGGGGAAGTCAGCCCAGCGGGCTCACCGCCCACGCCATCCCCTCTGCTCCTCACCCCTACCCCAGCATCAGCCTCCTTCAGGCCGGATCTGAGCATCCCATGCTCCACCCCCTGCGATGCCTCCTCCCAAAGCTCTCCCGGAAGCACCCCCTCCCCCCTTCCCCGAGGCGCAGGGAGCTCAGGGGGCCCATGCGGTGGGAGGGCAGTTTGCAATCCACCCGCCTGCTCTGCTCTCCCCTAATAGATTTCCCCCACAAACCTCCATCACAAAGACACCTCCTCCCAGAGTCAAAATTGCCTTTTTCAGTTAACAATTTACCTTGAACACGGAAGCTGGGCCAGAGGGAGCAGACATCTTAAATTTGAGAGCAATTTCCAAATTGCTCTCCCTAAAGGTTATACCCATTTAGTGCCCCCGACCAGGCCCGTGAATGGGTTTCGCTCCACAGCTTCGGAACCCTACCCGTTAAATCCTTTCATCTGCCAATCAGACGGATGCAAAATAATATCAC
Organism: Hyaena hyaena; assembly: GCF_003009895.1. Lineage (NCBI taxonomy): Eukaryota > Metazoa > Chordata > Mammalia > Carnivora > Hyaenidae > Hyaena > Hyaena hyaena. The sequence goes on from NW_024080946.1 coordinate 228,784, forward strand.
TTTTTTTTTTTTTTTTTACCTTTTTTTTCTTTTCAAGTTTCTCCAATTGCTCTTGAAGTTAACAGGATTCCCGTATGGCTGCTGGCCTGGGAGTGTCTTCCTGAGAGACTTGGCTGAGCTTATCTTTGTTTTTCTTTTCCTTTTCTGTTTCTGGTTGGGTTTTTGTTTTTGTTTTTGTTTTGCACAGAGCTGTTTCTCCATTTGTTTGGCATCACAGCGGTTTACCTTTAGCGGCGTCTGGTGTGAGTGGCCTTGCGGGGAAAGCCCTCCTGTCCTGCACAGGACTTTTCTTTCTTCCGATGGCTTCCAGAGAGGTTGGTGGGAAGGCTCACGCCACTGAGGTCTGACCTTCGTGGGTTCCTCCTTCACGGGCACTCAGATGTGAAAGGGTAATTCTGTTTCCTGGCCACTGTGCTGGGAGGCGGGGAGGGCCCGGGGGCGCCTGGCCGGTCAGGGTTCTCACGGCCCATAACCGAGCTCCTCCTTCGGGCTCTGGACTGGTCCCCTCTCCTGCGGCGCCCCCTCTCCCAGAGCCACCCTCCCGGGACAGACCTTGTCTTACCCAAACTCGTCCCTCGAGCTCCGCCCCTACGTCCATTACCTTCCTGCTTCCCTCATACTCACCGCACGACCCCCCCCCCCCCCCCCCCCCCCCCCCCCCCC
>NW_024080946.1:230450-316263 GCF_003009895.1 Hyaena hyaena
CCTCCCTCACGTCAGCCTCCCTCACGTCAGCCTCCCTCACGTCACCCTCCCTCACGTCAGCCTCCCTCACGTCAGCCTCCCTCACGTCAGCCCGTCCTCAGCATCAGGCAGGGCCGCCTGCCGTCGTCCGCTCTCTCAGCCCCAGCACGTCGGTGTCTCTGTGCCCCAGGAGCAGGCGTCTCTTCCCGTCCACATCCTCGCGCCGGGGGTCTCCTCGTCCGTTGTGCGGTCGTCGTCGTGCTGACTTGTCGGGTTGCTGTCGTCCACTCAGGCCTCGTCCCCGGCACGGGAAGAGTTAAGTCAACTGTCTACTCGACGCCTCAAGCTAGACCCCAACCCTTGACCCTCCCCTTCTACGTCCCTAAACCTACTCCTGTCTCCAGATGCCAACGGAGGGCGTCCCCGGTCCTTATGATGGGGTCAGGGCCACGCTCGCCCCTGCTTTTCCCCACCTCACCCCTGTCACCAGTCAGCCTTGTCAGTTCTGGCTCTGGATGACCCTCCATCCAGCAGCCTAGACCGCCTCCCACTGCCGGGACAGGGACGCCCGGATCCCCTGGGCACCCCCTCCCCACACTCCCCTGCCTCTAGCCCCTCTCCCATCTCCCCTCCCCTCTGCCGTCAGGACCACCTGCCGCAGGGAGGCCTCTCTGCGCCTCGCGTCCAACCCCTTCGCTGCCTCTGAGGAGACGTTTGACGCGTGTTGGCCCAGCGAGCCCTGGGTAGTGTCACAGCACACTTACAGGAGCCGAGGCTCCCAGACCGCTGCCCTCCTCCTCTCTCTGCTGTGACCGCAGGGCTTGGTAGAAGGTTCTGGAACCGCTCTCAGAATGCCCGGGGATCTCCTGGTGCCCCGAGCACCCTCCCCTCGCGCTCCTCCGTGGGAACCTGGGCGTGTGTGCCCCCTGGGGCTGGAACGCCATCTGGAGCCAGGCCACTGTGGTCCCTGACTTCGCGGAAGCCGGGCTCCGTGAGGACACAGCCCCCCCCCCCCCCCCCCCCCCCCCCCAGGCTGTCAGGCTGCCCTGGCAGGAGGCCTCCCATGGGGCCCGGCCTCCAGGCTCCGTGCACATTGGGCTCCACCAAGGAATTCGGCTGCTTATTTCCCTCTTGGTGCCTCCACCATATGCAACAACCTCAGCCTCTCTCCCTGGGTGGGCGTCCAGCCTCCAGCCAGTCCAAGGAGTTCAGGCCATGGGAGTCCAAGGAGGCCACGTCTGGGTAATTCTTCGCGGCACCGGACTTCCCTTCCCTGTGCCACCCAGTTCCCGAGCCTGGTGATCTGGTACCGGATGGCTCCCTCCAGCCCAGAACTCTGACCTGTAGCCCGTCCCCCAGGCAACCCCAGCTCCCGCCCTCCTGCAAGACTTGCCATTGCCTCTGTGGGGCTGACGGAACCCCCAGGCGTGGCCCCTACCAATACCCAAAGATGGGAGTTTGGCGAAGACCCAGGGACAGTCCCCTGATGGTTCTGAAAGGGAAACACACACTCCTGGGCTCGGCGCCCCTAGGAGGAGGGAAGAAAGACACGTAGGCTTCAAAGGGTAAATTTGCTCCCTGGCTTTCCTGCCTTTGCACACGCTTTTCCCACTACTTGCAATGCCTTTCCCGTCTCTACCACATCTGGCCTATCTAGCCTTCTAGAATCCACTTGGGAATTTCCTCCTAAGAAGCCTCCCCTCATCTCTCCTGAGGCTGAGAGTCCCCATGGCCATCTCTTGTTGGCCGAATGGGACCTCAATATTTTGTTCTGAATAATGACCCTCACCTCATGCGCCACCCCCAGGGTGAAGTGAGAGACCCAGATGAGAGGAAGTTTTGAGTGTGCGTGAACTTGTCTGTTACCTCATACAGAAATGGCTTGGTGGGTTTCCACCAAATTCAGAGAGCGCAGTTCGGGTAGGCTGAGGGAAGGTTAAGGCTCTAAGGCTCATAATACAACTCATTCAGCTGGGGCCCGTTGGGGACTGAGCTCTGGGGCCCAGTCTCCCCCGGGGAGGGGACGGGAGGGAGAGAGAGGCCCTGGTTCGCATCTGGGGTGGAGGAGGGGGGCGGCCCGGCTCCATCTCCTGGTCCACTCAGTTATTGACGTGAAGGCTCTTCTCTGGAGAAGGTCTCGGATGCAGCCCGTGAGCGCTGCGCTCAGTCTTCCCTCGATACCTGCGCCTCCCGTCCTCTCCGGGGAGGCACCCGGCGCACCCCCACCCGCCATCCAGCCCAACGGCTAGTCTCGCAGAGCTGCCATGTGCGTCTCGTTTCCAGCCAGCCAGCAGGAGCCGAAAGCAAAAAGCAAACGAATGTCATGACAGGTGGGGGTAGGGAGAGGAGGGGTGGTGGGAGGGTTTGGGGAGGGGGGAGTGCAGAGGGCCCCGTGGCCAGCCGCGCTTGGAGGAAGCCGTGTGAAGCCTCATCATCTTCTTCCTTGTCAACCAGTGCAGGGGGTGCCCTTCACCACAACGAAGGGAGCAAATCGTCACCGTGTTGTCAGTGACGCCACAGCAGAGCCAGCTAACTGTCCCCCGACATCCCTTCTCTCCTTCTTTCATGGTAATCGAATCTTGCAATGGCAGCCCGGGCACGTGGCCCCTGGGGGAAGGACGACACAGTCTTCCTGCCTTGCAGCAGGAGTGGCGGTGGGTCTGGCCGGTGGCGGTTGTCAGGAGTAGTCCTTCCGGATATGCCCGTGTTCTTCCTCCTCTCCCCGCCTCAGTCCTCCCGCCTTGACCTTGCTTCGTGGCTGGAACTACCCACGGCGGACAGGCCACGCCCTGGTGGGGGGGAAGGGCGAGCTGTAAGGGACAGGGTGAGGTGTGGAGAGCAGGGCCATGCTAGTCCCGGTCCATTCCGTGGGGCTTTTCATCAGGGGCTCTCATTCTGTGTCCGTCCAGTCCCTGCCTGATCTGATCCAGATACGGAGGATCAGGTGACAAGAGACTCGTGATTACTCGAGGGTCCTCGCGTAAGTTGCTGAGCACAACCGCAAAAAATCAAAGTCATCTTCCTATAGAAGTCAGATCTTCAGTCTGCCGACATCTTTGACATGACTGCATTTACACTTTGCTGTAGAAAACAAAAGGGAAGATTGAGACAGACCATTGCAAGAGACGTGGGGGCCACGGAGGTACTTCTGATTCTCGTGATGGGCTGAGAGCACGCTGCCGCTCTTCTCCCACAGCGAGTCCCCAGAGGGGCAGGAAAATGATCTAACAACACACTTCAAAACAAGAATACTTGGTGAGGCAGAAAATGTGCTGGTCCCTGGCAGGCAAGTGAAAACACTGGATCAGATGCAGGTAAGCGTGACCTAGAACCTTCCACAGTGAAGACACGGTAGGCATGACCTAGAACCTTCCACAGTGAAGACACTCTCGCCCAGGGGAGCTGAGTCACGGAAGAAAACCGCAGATTAAACTAACGTGAGAACTTTCCCTGAAGAGCCCAATTTAACAGGTCAATCAGAAAGGGAATTATTTTATGATATTGGAAAATGAGTATCTTTAGAGATAAGGAGGGATAGCACTGTGAAAATAAGAATTAGCCGTTATGAAAAAGAACAAATTAGGGATTCTGGAGGTGAAAGTATCTGACCATTGAATACAATGGGGGTCCACTGGGAGGGACCACACAGTAGGGTAGAAGGCTCTGGAGAACACGTCCCCTTGAGGCAGCCGGCTGGACGCTAGAATTTGGGCAATGGCCCCAGTGCCAGGCCCGTCAATGACATCCACTTTCTTGCCTTTGGCCTTGAGCTCTGGGTCAATCAGGAGACCTGCTGGTGTGCAACAGAAGCCAACTCCAGCGAACTGAAGCAGAGAGGGAATTTGGCAAAGTTGCCGGAGTACCGAGTAGCCTGGGACGCAGTCTTCTTCTCTGTGAGATCCAGCCAGGCCCTCATCCCTTCCTCTTTCCCAAAGGAAGGTAGTTTTCCCCGAAACTATCCCCTCCTCCCTCTCTCCATCAGGATGTGGGAGGAGCGTATCACTCCCGGCCGCCTCTACCTGCCCCTGTTGACCTCTTCCCGGCAAGAGAGGCACACCCAAGTCCCTTTCGTGGAAAAACCATCCTGTGTCCACCCACTTCTCAACTTCCAGCAAGTTCTCTCTCCTCCCCACCGTTCATGAGCTCGAAAGCATCACCAGAACCTGCGTGCAGAGTCTCCCTCCCTGTTTCTAGAGGTGGCCTCCTTGGCTAGACCGGAGCCAAGGACTGAAGGGCACCCTGAGCCCAGACTCAAGGGCCTCGTCACCCCTGCAGAGGTACAGGGAGGGAAATACCGCCCCTTCCCGGGCATCCATGCACCTGTTCCTCTTTGGGAATAGAGTGTCTTGAACACCGAAGACGGGGTGCTGGGGCAAAGAGTGTGCAAGTTTTATTCTGATGGACTTGGCTTCCCAAAGAAAGACTGCATCAGTTGATGTCCAATGAGCATGTGTATGTGTGTGTGTACACACACACACACACCCATTTTTGAAATTTGCACATCTACTTGGTACCAATGTTAGACTAACCCTCTTTCCCTTTAAATTTTAAAATCATTAGTGAAGTGAAACATGTTGTCGTGTGTCTACTGGCTAATATTTTCTATATGTTATTCGGTGCCCATCAGTTGAGGATCCTGATATCTTTTCAGCGAATCGTTCCTTTTCTTAACATGCACTGACCCTTGTTAACCCTAATAAGGCTTGTTAGCTTAGTCTGTTTTGATGGATGCAAAAACAGTCGGCGCTGGCTCAGGGTCTGGGGGTGGGACTCCGACCTCGCAGGGCTCAATGCTCCCAGCTGATTTCAGCAGCCGGGGAGCCCGCCACCCTCCCACCCCACTCTTGTTCTTATAATGAAGTCACCAGTGTCTTGCCTACACTAACATGAGGTTGCTGGGCGCACCTCCCCAGGTCTCCTGGGGCACCTCGGGCTCAGCTGAGCCCCCGCGTTGTCTGGGTCTTTGATGAATGTGCAGTAACCACTGGGCGGATGCTTTCCTGTCCGCCCGCCGCCACCTTCTCCCCACATCCTCCCTTCTTCCTCCCCTTCTCTCTTACAGATTCTGTTTCCACACTAAGGTGGACTTCGTGCATGAGGCCCCTCCTGTCTACGCATCCCTTCTTCCATCTTTGCTTTTCTACCCTTCCCATCGCGACCACGACCTTCATATTATCGATAAGTAACGACGTTCACCTAGCATGTGCTCCAAACCCCACTCACTAGATTCCGACCCATGGAAATAAGTGCGGGTTCTCTTTTATAGACGAGAAAGCTGAGAACCTCCCCAGAGGTAAGGTGGGGACCCAGGTGAGGGACAAAGGGAAGAACTTCGGGTGTGTGTGAATTCGTCTGCTCAGGCTGCTGCAATAAGGTAGCAGAGATGGGGCGCCTGGGTGGCTCAGTTGGTTAAGCATCCGACTTCGGCTCAGGTCATGATCTCACAGTTTGAGGGTTTGAGCCCTGCGTCGGGCTCTGTGCTGACAGCTCAGAGCCTGGAGCTGCTTCAGATTCTGTGTCTCCCTCTCTCTCTGCCCCACCCCTGCTCAGGCTCAGCTTCTCAGTCTCTGTCTCTTTCAAAAATAAAAATAAACATTAAAAACAAAAAAGACGCCAGAGACATTTATTCTCTCACTGGTCTGGAGGCTGGAAGTCCCAAAGCAAGGTGCCTGCCTGGGTGGGTTTTAGTGACATCTCTCTCCCTGGGTCGAAGGCGGCCGGGCACCTTCTTATCACGCCCTCACATGACCTTCTCTTCATGCATATGTCGGGAGGGAGTCGGGTCTCTGGTATCTCTTCTTAGAGGCCTACCCTCATGTCCTCATTACTTCCTTAGAGGCTCCAGCGTCACATGTAGAGGGTTAGGACTTCTGTGTGTGAATGGAGGGGACAGAGATTTGTGGTCCCAGCCGCGTGTGCCCACGTGTTTCCGAACGGAAGACGTGTTTGGGGTGCCAGGCGGTGCCTGTGCTCTCCCAGGTGCTGACAGACTTCTGTGTCCTAGGACAGGAGGCAGGTTTCAGGGCCCACGTCACTCTCCAAACGTAGCTGAAGTGCTCAGGCGGTGAGCTCGGTCCTGCCTGGTCCGACCCAACACCCATTGGGCCTTTGGCTGCTACGTTTCTGCCTCAGTGCCCCTGTCCGGCGCCCTGGGTCAGCGACAACCTGCCTCTGGCCGTGACCCTGTCCCTCGCCCCAGCCAGGTGCCCTGACTCCAAAGCCCTGACCCCCTCTGGCCGCATCAGGCGTCAAGTGGCTCTGCCGGGGCTCCCGGTCCTGAGCCCTGTGCGGCCCACATGGTGCGGGCCTGGCCCCGCTCCAACAGCCGGGCTCCCGGACACGCCTCTGTGCCCCCAGCTGGCCGTGCGTCTGCAGGATGCTTCCCCTGTCTGCACCCCAGTCTCTCCACCAGGAAAAGGGGGGGCTGGCGATTGCATCGGCCCCGCAGCACCGCGCCCCGGGGCTTCTGAGCACCTGCCCGCGGAGTGCTCGGGGCAGCCGCGCGAGCTCTCCCCTCATTATCCAGGCCGCCTCTGATCTCCTGCCTGCCCCCCTCGGGGTGAAGGGCTCCCAGGGGCCTGCGGGTTTCAGCTGCACAGAAGCAGCCCGGACCCGCCAAGGAGCCGGGAAGCTAATGACTCTGGCCAGGCAGTTAGTTTTAATGAGTCTGGCTCTCCTGAAGGCCGCGGGCTTGGGCAGGGGTCCTGCAGCCACAGGCAAAGGGGGTCCGCTGGGGATTCCCGAGAGGGGCCGCGCCCACTCCTGCCTCTCCTCCATTTCGGGAGAAAACTCCAGGCGCCCATTGTTGATAGAAGTACCGTAGCCGCGGCCCCGGGAAAGAGGAGCTGGGAACAGAACGACTAGCACGACAGCCCAGCTCGGGGCGCGTCCGAACCAGGCAGCAGCGCGGCCGCAGACTCCCTGCCCAGGGACCCAAGGTCTGGGCGAGTCTTCAGGCCTCCTTAGCCCGTGTGCTCCGAGCTCGAGATCTCCTCATGTTCCCTCTAAAGGGTGACGTGCAAGGTCAAGGGCGACAAGACGGCAGCCCGCTGGGCCCTGCTCCCAGACGCCGCTCTCACAGCGAGGGGCGCAGCGGCCTGGGGTCCCCGGGGGCTGGAGCCCCACGGGGATGAGACAGGGATGTGTGCACATTGAGGCGCGCAGGTAGTGATCGTTCTGGTGGGCGGAGCCTGCCAGGGCTTGGACTGCAAGGTGTCACAGGCGGGCTTTAGAGAAGAGGCTTTCCAAGCCTGGAGCCAGAAAAGCATCCGATGGGGGAGAACGTAAGCGAAGACAGAAGGCAGAGGAAGGGGGACGGCCTCCTTGGAGCTGAGCGGGGGTCTCGGGGCCCTGAAGAGGCTGCATTTGGTGCAGGTGGGGGGGCCGTGCTGTCCAAAAGTGTAGTCACATGCAGAGGGTGCCTCCAGCTGTCCCTGGAGATATGACAGCTGCTGTGGGTGAGGGGCACGGAAACGGGGGGCAGGGCGGAGACGCCCTAGAAACCCCTTCCTTTTCTCTTTGCTGACGGCTTCTGCCTGGTCCGGCTCCCAATCCTTGGGGCTTCCTGGCTGGCCCTGCTGCAAGCCAGCTCCCCCTGCGGACTCACTCCTAGGACACCAGGCTCTCTTCCCCTTCCTTCTGCCCCTTCTAGGACCTTCCTTCACAGCCGGGGCCTCTGGGGAGGCGGGCAGGGTGTGATGGGGTCAGGGAGAGGGTCTGGTCCGTCCTGGGAGCGGTTCAGCCTCTTGAGGGAAGCTGGCCGGGCTCAAGGGTCAGAGCATGACTGCCGCAGACCAGCACATGGCAGGTGTCAAAGTCAGGGTGTAACTAGGGTTAGGGGTCAGAATGTCTGTGCTCACGAGCTGCTGTGTCAGCAGCTGGGTCAGGGGTCAGTGGGTGGCCAAGCTGGGTCAGGGGTCAGTGGGTGGCCAGCTCTACCCAGCCGCACCGACCCTTGTTGTTAGGCAGACCCCGCTGGCCGCCCTGGGCCCCAGATAAACCACACCCTGCCTGGTCTTGGTCTTGCCGACCCCGACCGGCCAAACCTCCTGGCCAGAGACCAGAGCAGCAGAGAGAGGAGGCTGGGGCCACAGCTCCGGGTGCCCGTGTCCGGGGACCCCGACCCTTGAGACAGAACTGGGCTCACTATCGAGTTGCTAGGCGACCTTGGGCAGGCGGCATCCCCACCTCAGAAGCTCAGTTTTCTCGAGTGCAAAGACCAGAGTCCCATGGATTCTAAAGACTCTTACAGGAAAACACGTACTAAGGGAGCTGCGCGGTGCAGATCAATTGAGATAATGTGTTTAAAATGCGCAGCACAGTGCCAAGTAGATCGTAAGCATTCAATAAATGCTGGTTATTAATGTTACTATTAATATTTCCCGCCTGCCCACTTAACTGAGGGGGCAGAGGATCGGACGGGCTGCCGAGTGCTGGAGGGCACTCCCCATGGGGCAGGCGGACGTTTTCAGGAGAAGAAGCAAGAGACGAGGGTGGCGTGGGGGAGAGGCCCTGTCCAAGCCTGGGGGTGCAGAGCGTGCACGAGTGGCAGGTGATGTAACCTGCTCCTTCGCCCACGCTGGCTGCCATCAGCGTCACAGTGGCCCTCGACGCAGTTACGGACACCAGGAATTGCTGGAGTCAGTGCTGGGCTCACGTGCGCGAGGGCCAGGTTTATGACCAGGTCTGCATGACCTTGAATGACACACTCCCTCCCTCCGTCACGGTGTTGGCAATGAGGGAGGTAGGTGGGGAGAGGAGAAGGGCAGCCCACGTGTTGGGAACAAGCCCTCCCTTCCTGGCAGCCGGGCCCTGAGTAAGGGGTCAGTGAGGCGTCATGAGCTGATCCCCAGTTCCTCTGCCGGCACGGAGGCTGCCGCCACTCTGCTGTTCCGCGCTTGATGTTTCACCTACACAGCAGGGCCACCTGCCCTTCCACGCCTCTCCTTCCCCAAATTACTCCCACCAGCCCACCAGCCTCAGTTGGGGCATCTGAACAAAAAGTAGCCTCACTTGGTGTTCTTGGGAGGACGGGAGGCAGACAATATTCATGGATGCCGGGCAAGATGCTAAGCCCTTCACTTCCTCCTCCTCCTCCTTCTTCTCCTTCTCTTCCTTCTCTTTCTTCTCCTTCTTCATGCATCTTCTCATTTCCTCTGTGCCTCCTGTAGGTCTTTTCCAAAGGATAGTAGGGCTACCACTTGTGGCACGTAAGATGATATTACATGGACACAAGTCAGGGGTCGATATACAGACCAGAACTGTAAGGTCTTAGCGTGTATGTCAGTTCCAGGGTGTCCTAAGGAGGGGACAAAGCTGGGGACTGAAGAAACCAGTGGAGGTCATCTTGTGCAGATTCCTCTACAGGCCCTTCAAGAAGGGCAATGGAAAACCATCAAAAACTTTTAAGAAGGGGGGGCGATCTGATGTTCTCTATATTTTAGAAGGCGCGCTTGCTTGCAAGCTGGAGAAGATTGGAAGAGGGCACAGCCACAGGAAGGAGCACAAGCTAGGGGACAGTAGCTGCAACTGGGAGGCAGGTGATGGCAGGCTGAATTAGGGAGCATTTGGTGAATGAACAGTAAGAAAGGAGAAAGGTGGACAGATCTCTTTTTGGAGGCGGAATGCACTGGGTGTTGGCGACTAGAGAGGAGGAAGAGGGGAATTATGTCAAGGCTCCTGGGTGGTCAGGGGAGGCACCGATGGGCACAGAGAATGCTGTATGCAAAGGAACTTTGTGGCAACGACATTGTGGTCATCTTTGAAGTAGCTTCTGTGTGATATCCTGGAGGGGCTCTTGAACAGACAGTTGGATAAATGGCTCTGTGTCACGGGGGAGGACTCAGACGATGGCAGCTTGAGGAATTGTCGTCCTTACGGAACTTACGCCGCTGAATGAGATCACCCGGAGAGAGTGGTGAAGGGGATTCTATGTATGCATTTTCTTTAAAATCAGACAAAGCCACCACTCCGATTCCAGAATATGAAAGAGCTTAGACTGTGAAATGAAACAAGGAAAAGTAACTGAAACACACGGATTGGAAAGGGGAAAAGGACATCAGTCTTTTAGGGGTGGGTAGATGATATGATTTTTTATTCAGAACGTCAAAATGACTCTGGAGAAAAATCACTAGCAATAAGGGAGTTTTTGCCGTGTGCCTGAATGTTAAGATCCAAATACAAGTTACCTATACAAATGTCAATTGTATTTGTATACGTCATCAGGAAACTTTAAAACGTGGCTACCATTTATGCAGCAAGAAAAACTACAAACACAACTGGAAATAAATCTACCAGAAGGTGTAAAGACTTATATGCAGAAATTTGTAAAATTGTCCTAAAGGATATGAAAGAAGATCTGGATAAATGAAGAGATATCCTACGTTTATGCACTGGAAGATTTTGTATCATTATGGAATCTCCCCCAATTGAACTAACAATTTAACACAACTCCAATCAAAACTCAATAGGATCCTTAGTGGAACTTGACAATTTGCTTCTAAAATTAAAATAGAAGAACAAAAGGCCAAGAAAATCTAAGACAGTTCTACAGCAGTAAGGTAGGCTTGATCAGTCAGAGATCAAGATTTATTATAGAGCTTTAGGAAGGGATATTATATGGTATTAGTGCAGAGCACGTACATTGGCCATTAGAACAAAGTGTCCTCAAACAGATCTGTGCACATGTGGAATTTCTATGTGTGACACAGGTCACATGGAAGACCAGTGGAGAAAGGAGTGACTTTTCAAAAATTGTACTGATTATCCGTATGAAAAAAATTAAGTTATACACTAAAATCTACTCCAGATGGGTTAAAAGCTCAGGGCAAAGTAAATGTCTACTGCAACATTTTTAAGTTTTAGAAAAAAATAAAGGTGAGAGTTCCTGATCTGACGTAGGAAAGAATTTCTTAAAGTACAAAAAGTGCTCACATAAAAGAAAAAGTATCTGGGTACCCTGTGATTAAGAACTTCTATAACTCAAAAGACAATTCAAATCAATTAAAAATAAGTCAAAGTGTGAGTGAAATATATCTGCAAATACATATTACTGACAAAGTGCTGGTATCAAGATGAAATACAGGGTGCCTGGGGGGCTCAGTCAGCTGAGCACCCGACTTCAGCTCAGGTCATGATCTTACGGTTCGTGGGTTCAAGCCCCACATTGGACTCTGTGCTGACAGCTCAGAGCCTGGATCCTGCTTCCCATTCTGTGTCTCCATCTCTCTCTGCCCTTATCTTGTTCACACTCTGTCTCTCTCTGTCTCAAAAATAATTTAAATTTTTTAAAATGTTTTATTTAAGCCACCCAGACGCCCCAATGTTTATTTGTTTTTGAGACGGAGAGGTGGCTTAGTCGGTTAAGCGTCCGACTTTCGCTTAGGTCATGATCTCGCGGTTCGTGGGTTCGAGCCCCGCGTCGGGCTCTGTGCTGACTGCCAGCTCAGAGCCTGGAGCTGTTTCAGTCTGTGACTCCCTCTCTCTCTGACCCTCCCCTGCTCACGCTGTCTCTCTCTCTCTCCTAGAAATAAATAAAACACTTTTAAAAAATAATAAATAAATAAATAAACATTAAAAAAAATTTTTTTAAAGATGAAATACAGAATGCCTCAGATCAGTAAAAAAAAAAAAGAAAAAAGAAAAAAGAAGAAGAAGAAAAAGGAAAAAACCCAATGGACAAGGCATTTAAAAACAACAACAAAACAAAACAAAACAAACAAACAAAAAGACAGTGACTACACAGACCAGAAAACATCTACAGGACTTCTGAGTAATGCTCGTGATGGGCACATGCAGTACAAACTACAAGACTGGTTTATTGACTAAAACTAAGAAATCTGACAGTCCTGAATATTGGAACTAATATGTAGCACCTTACACATGGGGCAGAACGGAGGACAATCACTTCGGCATGATGTTACACATTTGAACATTCACATTCCCTGGGGCCCAGCGATTCCACTCTTTGAGGCATACCAAAGACAAAAACTTGCACACGTCTACTGGAAGATGTGTACCAAAATGTGGAAAAGAATGTAGAACAATTCAAAAACCACCTGTAGGAGAATGGATAAATAAATTGAGGTAGGAATTCATAAACTGAAGTATGAACACATCTATTCATATAGCAATAAAAATCAGTGATCTATAGGTATGCCTCGAATTGAGCACAGAAGCCTCATTGGAAGCAGATCAGTAGTCATAAACGCCCCAGTGGAGGTCACATGGGTCAGAGATGAACTGTCCAGCACAGTCTTTTCTGAATTCCTGACCTATAAAACTGTGAGTGAAATAAGATGGTGTTTCTAACATACTAAATTCCAGGGCACTGTGTTACATAAATAACCAAAACTTTGCATTATTTCTACCCTTTCCACAATCAAAAACACTCACTTAGTTTTCTTCTCTATTCTTTTGTGTGCCATTCCTTCCAATAAAGTGATTTGGTACCCTAACCCCCACAAAAGAAAGCCGCAGTCCTGAAAAATTTGGAGCATATCATTTATTTAAGCTATAAACAATAAGCTTAAAGATTAAGTGGTAGACAAAATAGAACCAGCCCCACCCCATTTAAACATAATGGTAGAAGATATTAAGTAGCATCTATTGGGTGTTCATCGTCTTCTAGGCATAATTCCAAGCACCTAAAATTTATTAACTCATTTGATAGCCCCATGAGGCTGGTGCTCTTCTAGGTCTATGTAATCGCGGGGAAAGCTGAGGCCCAGAGAGGTTAAGGAACCTGCCTGTAGTTACCCAGCTTGTAAGTGTTGGTGTCAGGATAGAAACCCAGTCAGTCCGGCCCTCGAGGCTGCGCCTTTAGCTTCTCTTCTATACTGCCCATGCAGGCCTGTGCATGAAACAGAAGTCAGTGCAAGAAGGGCGATGCTCAGGGACAAAGGCTAAGAGGGAAGTGAAAGTAGAGTGAAGAGCATATAGGGTCATGCACCAGCGACTCTGACTGGTTAGGGACCCCACAGATTGGCAGCTTGAGTGTTTCTGCACACACAAGGAAAAGAGATGAAGTATTTGGTCCATAGAAGGTGAAGAACTGAAGCTGAGGAGGCTCCAAAAATCCAGGACTCTTACAACCCTGGTGGGGGAAAAGATGAGTAAACTTCATACTCGTGCCCTAAAGAAGAAAGCCTGCCTCTACCATAATTTTGTGAGGCGTATAAACCTACATGAGAAACCGAAGCCCCCTGGGCTTTCCTTTCCCGAGGACTTGGAATCTGGCTTTCAACTCTGGCTCTTGACGTGGTGACCAGAAGCTGAGAAAGTAACACAGGATCTGTTCTTGAAGTGGGCGCTACCCCACCCCCAATACCTGGCATAAACCAAAATAAAGCCACCAGGAAAGTTCACTTTGACCATCCAGGCACCGTCAAATTCCCACAGCAAATATAAACTTTGCTTCGGATTAGCTAAATATGTGCACTGAGGGACATAGATGCCCCACAAAGAAAGGATTCCATCACAAGTGAAAATACACTGGCAAACGAAAACAAAATGAAAAAGCCAGGATGATTCGTTCTCTGAAAACGTTAGTTAACTGAAAAAAATCTGAAAATAGAAAACAAGAATGTTCAAAACCAAAACCAGCCTTATAAAAATCAGACCAAATAACCCTTCTCACAGTAGATTTAGAAAGAACAAAATGGATTATTGGGAATCTATTAAATCAAAATTAAAGAGTGGACTGAATAAGCAAAAACACAGTGAAACAGAAAACAGATACAAGGAAATCAACCAGAAGATAATAGAGTATTGTTACAGACACGTAGATGAGGATGACATGACCCGACACACATACCATGGGTTTTAGAAGGAGAAAAGAGAAAATGAGAGTGATAAGAGCTTGCAAGTTCCCATTTTTTTATTAAATATATTCTCAGATGGACGACTCTTAATGAATGAAATGAATGAAGGAGTGAAAGATCTTTTAAACTGTCTCTATAAAGGGGCACCTGGGTGGCTCAGTTGTTGAGCGTCCGACTTCAGCTCAGGTCATGATCTCACAGCTTGTGTGTTCAAGCCCCGCACTGGGCTCTGTGCTGGAGCCTGCTTCTGATGCTGTGTCTTCTCTCTCTCTCCCTCTCTCTCTCCTCTCCCCTGCTCATGCTTTGTCTCTCTCTCTCAAAAATAAAGAAGCATTAAAAAAAAATTTTTAATGTCTCTATATGGACATCTCTAAGGGAAACTTCAGAAGCTAAAGAACTAACAGGAAATTGTGAAGGAATACAGAGAAGGACAAAAATTTACCTCCAAAGAACAATGTTTGGACTACAGAAAGACTGGCCTAAAACAAAAAAAATATCTTCAAACACCGAGGAAAACATCAGTGTCAAACTAAGATTTTATACCTAGCTAAACTGTTATTCAAGAATGGGCTTCAAATACAGACATTTGAGACAGGCTAAGGGAACTTCTCTTCACCAAAAATCTTTAAGAGGGCACTTGAAGAAGAAGGAAACTGAACTCCAGGCAAAGAAGGAAAGAAAAGACAGCTTGGTGAAATGTGGAAATATAGGGAAATCAGCATCGACAGTAAACATGATTTGTGTTGATGACGATTATTTTGGTGATGACCCAGTGGTACTGAAAGTAGACGATAACACCAGGTTATTGGAAGCGGTAGTGATCAGAGGAAATGTATCTGAAGGTCCTTATTGGATTCAAGGTTTTGTTAACTTAAGTGTGTGTGCTAAAAACGCGAGTAACCATGAAAAGAATAGTGTTGTACAGAACCATGTGAAATTGCTGTCGTTTGACCCACCTTGACCAACATGATAGCAATTTCCTATGGTTCAAGCAACCTAATACCCTGTAATTTCTAAGTGAGAAAAGACGGGACGGGGAGAAAACCATCATACAAGTGGAAGGTAGGAAGAGCAGTTGGGGGGGCAGAAGCAAGAGGAAGCCATGTGTCAAGAAGGGTGACCTCAGTGGTGAAGGTAAGTATATGCACATAGATACTCATGTGGGCATATGCATATAATTTCATACATCTCATACACATACATTAATACGAATTAATATACATTAATACGAATAATAAATATATATTCACTGTTATATACGCATGCTTGCCCCTCGCACCAAAGTTTGTGGGGCATATACACAGGCATCGACTTAAAAAACATTAGATCTCAGCTATAAAATAACACATTTTTGTTTAGAATCATCAAATTTGTACTATTCTGTAGCATTTAGACATGGATATTCATACATTTAATTTTTTTAATGTTTTATTTATTTCTAGGAGAGAGAGAGAGAGACAGCGTGAGCAGGGGAGGGTCAGAGAGAGAGGGAGTCACAGACTCTGAAACAGGCTCCAGGCTCCTAGCTGGCAGTCAGCACAGAGCCCGACGCGGGGCTCGAACCCACAAACCGCGAGATCATGACCTAAGCGAAAGCCAGACGCTTAACCGACTAAGCCACCCAGGCGCCCCGGATATTCATACATTTAAGTAAATGTCCCAAAAGAAGATGACAAAAATAAATGTAAGACTAAACCATCAAATGAAAGGATTCTCAGGTTTTACCTAATCTGCTTTTTTTTTTTTTTACCTGCTAATTATAAAAACCATGCCCACAACAAATTGCTCCAAACCTTGGAAGTAAAAGGATGGGAAAAGAGATAAACTAAGCAATTATTACTACATTTTGAATGTTGCTGAAGTTATAGAAGTTAAGGCAAAATAGACTAAGCCAAAAAGTATTATTAAGGATAAAGGCACCAAGCACATAATAATAAAAGGAAATTTTCACCAGGAATTAGCCAGAAAGATAGAAAAAAATCTGAACTTGTATGCCTCACTATCTAGCTCCTAAATTGCTATCAAGAAAAAAGTGGACTAAAAATATAAGGAAAACGGAACAAATCTCTAATCACAGCGGGGTTAGTATACACCTCTCGGTAAATAATAGATAAGAAAAAGAAATTAAGAAATAAGAAATAAGTTAAGGATATAAATAATGCAAATAAAACCTTGATACAACGGGGACGCCTGGGTGACTCAGACAGTTGAGTGCCCAACTCTTATTTTGGGCTCAGGTCATGATCTCAGGATTGTGAGATCAAGCCCCATGTCAAGTTCTGCACTAAATGTGGAGCCTGCTTAACATTTTCTCTCTCTCTCTCTCTTTCTCTCTCTCAAATTAAAAAAAAAATAACCTTGATATAATGTATATACACATATAAAGTATGGCTTTGTCTAATTAATCACACCTTCTGAGGAAAGTAAAATTATTATTGCCATTTACAGATGGTTATATTTTGAGCAAGGAATGCAAGTGAGAATTCAGGAAGGAACAGGACAGGAAATAATCATTTGAAGAGATGCCCAATATCACGAGTCACCAGGGAAATGTGAAATAAATAATCTAATGCAACACCAAAAGGCTGATGACACGGAACGTTGTTGAAGGTCATGGGAAATGGGTCCCGTGTTGCTGGTGGGAGGTCGATGGGCACACCCGTCTAGAAGGAGCATCTGGATGTACTTTAGAAAAGATGAAGTTTGGGGCATCTGATTGACTAGGTCAGATGGGCATCCAACCCTTCATCTTGACTCAGTCATGATCTCACAGTTGGTGAGATTGAGCCCCTCATCAGGCTCTGTGCTCAGGATTCGTTCTCTCTCTCTCTCTCTCTCTCTTTTTCTCTCTGCCCCTCCCCTTCTTGTGCTCTCTAAATAAATAAACTTAAAAAATTTTTTGAGCTGAAGATGCACTTCTATGGCTACCAGAAATCCCACTTTCTGGGTATCCATGCTACAGAAATTCACTTTCAAGCATGTCAAGGTATGTGGGAAGATATTTAATGCCACACTGTAATTTTTTTTTTTTTTTAAAAAGGGTAATGCTGCTTTTAGTATATGGGCTGTGGATACTTACACCTGTTTTAATATCCTCTGCTTTTACAGAAGACCCACATCAGGACCTGCTTTCTCTAGCTGGAAGAACTCTGAAGACGGTTTATGCTTTTACAGAAAAAGGTACAAAGCAGGGCGCCTGGGTGGCTCAGTCGGTTGAGCGTCTGACTCCTGCTCAGGTCATGATCTCACTGCTCGTGAGTTCGAGCTCCGTGTCTGGCTCTGTGCTGACGGCTCAGAACCTGGAGCTGCTCCGGATTCTGGGTCCCTGTCTTGCTCTGCCCCTCCCCCGCTCACGCTCTGTCTTTCTCTCTCTCTCTCTCTCAAGAATAAGCGTTTTTAAAAAAGGTACAAAGCAAAAATAGCGTTCCGAGTCTGTTTCGCAGTGAGTCATTATAGAGGCAGGGTGCATCTTGCCAAGATGTGACACCCCCAAGCCCCTTCCCCACGAACTGCTCTCAGCATCCCAGCCGCAAGTTGCCATAGCGTTGAGCTGTGAGCCTGTGAGCATCCGTGCTTTGCCTAGATTCATTTTTTGCCTCCATTAGCAAGATTTGTCCTCAGGTATCAGAAAAGCCTAAGAGAGGTTCTTTTCGGGGTCTGGGAATACTCAAAAGCTTTTCCACATAAATGAACGGTAATCGCTTCTTCACTTTACCCATTTTGCCTTCCACAGGTTTTCATGAGTACACTCTACTTTCGGATACTGAGGGAAACCTACAGTATCAAGGACATAATGGCGAGTGAAAAATGAGTTAATCCACATCTCTCCCCAGGTGAGCGAATGGAGACATGCATTTCTGGATACCTCACTTATGGACAGAGAGACTCAACATTATAAAAGT
Source organism: Hyaena hyaena (assembly GCF_003009895.1). Lineage (NCBI taxonomy): Eukaryota > Metazoa > Chordata > Mammalia > Carnivora > Hyaenidae > Hyaena > Hyaena hyaena. The sequence goes on from NW_024080946.1 coordinate 248,152, forward strand.
GGTGCTTTTCTTAAATTAATTGTTCCGCAAACCCACTTCTACTCAAAAGATCAGCAGTGGTATTCACTTGACAGAATGGTTTGTGGCGAGGATGCGTTTTTAAAAGTACTAACGGATGTTTACTTTCCCTGCAATTTATTTTATTGTCATAGTGAGGGCTGCCATTGGCTATCTCGTATCTACCCTCCCTTGCTTCCTTAAGAAGCATTATTGAGAGCGTTATCTGCTATTATTTGGAATAGCAATGGGCTTGGGTTAAATGTTTCGTTCCCCCTCCTCCCTCGCAATCAGGTGTGACCGTGTAAGAAAGTTCGGGCTACTGAGATCCAAGGCTAAGAGGCCGTGCTCGGCTTTAGAGAAGGCTGATTTACGGGGGTGGCCAAGGGGGTGGACTCACGGGTTACTCTGTTATCGCTTCCTAGTTTCCCACTTCTTAAAACGAGGCCTTCCTGCCGCCATTTTGGATTGTGAGGTAATTAGGTGCCCAGAAGCCACACTGGAAAAGGACCAAGATTAAAGACCCCCAAGCTGTCCTATAAGATCTGCATGGCATAGCTCCTAGCTTCTCCCGGGTGAGAGATAAATAAGCTGGTGTGTTCGTTTCAGCCGGTGTTACGAGCCTCCAAATCTGATCCCAGTCCTTACCCCTGTCCTTCTCCCAACATTCTGGAGCCCTCCATAGCTTGCCACACTCGGGCTGTCGGTGGGGCAGGGTTGCTTCATGATTCCAAATTCAAAAGTAATGAGCTGATTCTCTACCGCTTGCTGGACATTTTCTGTTAACTTTCAAAATACACGCTTGCGATCTGTAGTGGAGAAAAATTTTAAGTCCTGAAATACTCATTTTTGATGATCAACATCCAGAGCCCCAGTGCATTCTGGGGAGAGTGTTTTGCTACAAAGGGGGCGTCAAAGCATCTGGACCACTTTCCCCACCCTGCCAGGGAAGGTGAGATCCCATGAGCCGGCAGAGGAGAGGCAGAAGTGGGGGGTGTGGGAGGGTTACCTTTGGGTGGGACTTGCCCACTCATGGCCAGCAGGGGTGGAGGTGGGAGGGAAGGACAGATCAGAGAAAAAACAGGATGTAAGTCATGAGCTGGCATTCCTGCCGTCTCTAAGTAGAAGTGAAGCAAAAATGGGCTCCGGACGTGTTGGCAAGGGGACTGAAGGTGAGCGGGATGCGATTCCCTGCCTGCCTGAGGGCAGAGGGACGTCCACATTTTTGCTGCTCAGACCTGCATCTAGACCAGGATCAGGTAGGTCAGTGACATGAGTAGGCAGGAGAAAGGTTCCAGAGTGGGGGGTCCAGATGGCCGGGTCCCCTAGTATCCCTCACAGCACTGAGACCAGCCTTTTTAAAAAAATTTTTTTCAAACGTTTTATTTATTTCTGAGAGAGAGAAACAGCATGAGTAGGGGAGGGTCAGAGAAAGAAGGAGACACAGAATCTGAAGCAGCTCCAGGCTCCGAGCTGTCAACACAGAGCCCGACGCGGGGCTCGAACCCACAAACCGCGAGATCATGACCTGAGCCGAAGTCAGACGCTCAACTGACTGAGCCACCCAGGCGCCCTCGAGACCATCCTTTTGAGGAATGTACTTCCAGGTCCTGAAAGATGTCCTTGTTTGTCAGATGATGTTCAGGTGCCAAACGTGCTTCTTGATTCCTTGTTTAACATGAAAGCTCAGAGACGCATGTCACTTGGTGATAGCAGCCAGTAGATTTCAATATATTTATAACACATATTGATAATATGCTTAATAGAGAGACCAGTGGTCTTCAGGTTTTAGGATGAACATCCCATTAACAAAAGCACAGCGACTGAGGGCGGTCTTGAAATGACGAAGAAAACAATTTCCGAGCTGCTGCAAGGGGCCACCTGCTATGGCCAATGAGACCCTGGGGGTGGGGTGGTGCAGAGCCCGTGGCAGGAACAGCCCAGGGAGGGGGGAAATGTCTTCAGGACACAGGAACAATATCACTATTTCTAATATATAAGAAGTTCCTACGAATGGATAAGAAAAAGATTTAAAACCCAATAGAAAATTGCGCAGAGGCTATATATTGGCGATTAACAGAGAAAGAAATAAAAACGGCCAATAAATGCATAAAAAGGTACTAAACCTTATTAGTAGTCAAGACAATTCAAATTAGAACGATAATGACATATTTTTATTCAGGAGATTGGCAAAAATTACAGACCGCAGGCATTTATTGCTGGGAAGACTGTGGGGAAATAGGTGCCTCATATACTGCTGGTGGGAAGTGACATTGATACAACCTAATTTGAATGCAATTTCTTAATATCTATTAAAATAAAATATGGCCGTGTGACAAAGGGATCTCACTTTGAGAATTTATTGTGTAAAATCAGAAGGCCAGATCCTTAAGTTGCCGTGTGCAAACATTCAGCCATGCATCTGGGGGTGGAGGCGGCCTGGAATGGGAGCCACCAGCAGAGCGTCCCCAGCAATATACCCGGCTACTGGAGAGGTGGTGACACATGCGTTGACCAGAAGCTGTGTCAGGGTGAACGCTGGCGTATCGGAGATGCCCCAATGGGCTCCAGCGAGGTCCCAGCCTCCATCCCCTCCGCCCCCACCTGCCACACCTGTGTTACCTGCCCGGGCACCTCATCACTTCCATGAGACCCTGGAAGGAAAGTACATCCCATTTTTGTAAAGTCAAACCACAAAGAAGGCTCTTAACGTACACTTATGTTTGTGTAGCCTTGTATGATTACAGTGAAAAAACACTAGGAAAGGAGAGGGAGAGAAGACATTTTCTCTTTGTCTTTTCGTACGTTTCCTGTTCCGGTGATGGTACGCTCCTCTCACACTGGTACGATGGAAACTGAAATTTTAATAAAACGATGGTACTGCAATAAAAGCCCAAGGAGAAGGGCTTACTTAAGAGGGTGGTTGAGTACATAAGAAAAAAAAAAATCGCTCATGGGAAAAATTCTCTTCATCTCCTTGGACGTTTTCTCTTACAAGTGAGTCTTCAAGCCAACCAGTCAAAGCCTACTTAATAAATGCAAAATCCAATTCATGATAAGCCTTTTATCAAACTCTGAGAGGATGGGAATGATCTCAACTGGATCAAGCCTAGTATGAGAAACCTACAGGAAATGCCCCGCTTCATGGCGAAACATTTAAAATATTCCCACGGAAGCCGCCGTCAAGTTACTCATTTCTTATTTAGCGTTGGGAATGGGTCATGCTCTCTCCTGGTTCCTATTAACCCCCTTATGCCTTTTGTTTGATTCACCAAATTTCCTTTGATCCACATTTTCCTCTATCTGTTTGAAAGCATGCGTTCCGGTTCAGTTCATGTAGTGCTTACCAGTGGGTCCTCAGACTTTAAAAGGTTTTGAATTCCATTGCTCCTTCCTATAAGAATTATAGTACTTTTTAACTCCTCCTGAGCTCCACCCCCCCCCCCCCCCCCCCCCCCCCCCCCCCCGAACGCCCGCACTGCAATTTCTATGCCAATGGCGTCTGGGATTTTAATGTCAACTTATTCATCTTTTTTCCAGAATCATACTTACTGAAATTGAAGAATACAGTTTATTAATTTCCCTGCTTACTAGTCCCTCTTGCATCCCACGTCTTCCTCCGAATTTCTTCTTGTTTTTTTGTTTTCTTAAATCCCGGCTGAGAAACGTCTGTGCTTTCACTGCAGGTAACCAAACACTCAACTCCAACTGGCTTCATTAGCTTGTGGACAATAAAGTTCAGAGAAAGCCCACACCTGAGGTCCAGTTGCATTAGCCTCTCGTTCAGGCCCCTTTTCTCATTTCTCCGCCCTCCTCCCATCCCCCCACCCTTCCTGCGCAGGTGAAGAGGCTCCGGGATCTCCCCAACCTCCCGTCTATGCACCACCTGGTCCCGAGCCCCAGCGCACCTCTGGCTGGTTTTCGAACCCTAGACTCAGGTATTTCCTCTCCAAGCGTGGAGGGGGCCTCCCCACTGTTTTCTCGGGTTCACCGGTGCTGCCAACGGAAGTCTGATGTCAGCCTTAATCCTGCTTTCCTCATGGGGCTCATCCCTCAGATGGTTTCTGGAACCTTCTCTTGCTCACACCTCCTCCAGGTGTGTGGGGTTGCGTCCGGCTCAGGATTCGCGTGTTTCTTCAGGGCGGAGAAGTCAGCCAGTTGACATACACCGCTATCGCCCAAATATTCTGTTCTTCCGTGTTAGACGTCCCTACGTGGGTGTGAGTAGTTTTCAAACCTTTCGCCTTTCTTTTGCCACGTTCTGGGGGCTCCCTCTGCCCAAGCCCCGAGTTTGCTGATTTGCTCGTCAGTCCTGTCCCTCGCGCGAGTCACATCACATAATTGTGTATTCCAACAACCTTTTCCTTTCCAGCATCTTCTAATTGGCTTTTTATGTGAAGTACATGTCAGAGATAGCCTATCACCCCCTATCTCTCTGAGGATATTAATTATGCTCTTTAAAATTCTTTTTCTGAATGTTCTATGGCTTCTTATTTCCTTGGTGTGACTTCTCACCCCCCCCTTTTTTTTTTTTGCTCCTTCGCTGTGTCCACGGGTAGCAGTTATGCATCTCAGGATTGAAAAATCTGGTGGTGGTGAAGGCATACGTACACTGACTGTGCCTTCCCAAAATCCATGTTGGAATCCTAACCCCCGTGTGATGGTATTCGGAGGCTGAGCCCTCGTGAGTGGGATTAGTGCCCTTATAAAAGGGGTCTCAGAGAGCGCCCACACCCCTCCTCCCGCCGCCCTCACCCCTCCAGCCGCGTGAGGACACAAGACAGCTATCTATAAACTAGACAGTGAGTTCTCACAAAGAATCTGCCGGCGATCTGCACTCCCAGCCCCCGGAACTGTGAGATATAAATGTCTGTTGTTTATAAACCTCCCAGACTGTGCTATTTATTATAGCAGCCCGAACAGACTGAGACAGGAGAAGACGAGAGGAGTTTGGGGATTTATTTCAGCAAGCACAGAGGGATCAAACTCATGTACATCTTTGGTAAAACAAAAGGAGGCGACATCGGAGGGGCATGGGAAGCGGACATGGGATCAGACTCACAGGCTCAGTCTGAACAACACGGTGGGGCGGCTGAGTGGGGACAGAAATGGGGACTTGGCTTTGGGCTGGGACTGACGCCCAGCCCAGACAGACTCTGGTGGGAAGTGGTGGAGGTCAGTGCGCAATGTGGGTAAAAAATTCTGGGACCCCGTACACGAAGGTACCGGACGGGGTCTGTGTAAAGAGCAAACTAGAACCCTCCGGAGGTCGGAACCCTAGGCAGGGATAGATGGCTGAAGTGGGGGAATTTGTGAGGACCCAGTACCCGGAGGCATCGGGCACCACCTGGATTCCGACCCCAGGCTGCACCGCGTGGAGGCCTGCGTCTTGGCCGTGCCCTGTCGCTGCCCCAGTAGAAGCGAAGGATGGGGCCTGCCTGGCTTCTCCTTCCACACGGTGTCTGGGCTCGGCACGGTGATCCGACTCCACACGCAGACTGGGTCTGGGCACGCGTCTCTCTCCGGGAAGGTCTGACCCCCTGAGGCGACCTCGCTCGGCCTGCTGGCTTCGTCCTTCACGGGGGCCTTGGTCTCTCTGTCCGACGTCATCTGTAAAAGCTGGGGTCACGTATCTCATGGGCTTCACAACAGCCACGGGTTTTGAGGGCTGGCCTGGCTTTGCCGCCTGGCCATCGGCTTTCATGATGCCTTTACTTTCCATGGCGGAGCAGAGCCAGAACCTTCTGGTGTGCCTGAGAACGCACACCTGAGGCAAAAGAGAGAAGTAAAAAGTGGGAAGAAGAAATTAGAGCTTTTGGAGGAAGCTTTGGGGGCAGGATAATGGGGAGAGGGCACAAGGTGGCCAGGGGAGCCCCAAGTGCACCTGTTATGCGTAGCACTCTCACTGGTCATTTCAAGAAAATGTTTAAATTATTTTTTCAATGTTTATTTATTTGAAAGAGAGAGAGTAAGAGAGAATCTGAAGCAGGCTCCAGGCTCTGGGCTGTCAGCACAGAGCCTGATGTGGGGCTCGAACCCACGAACCGTGAGATCATGACCTGATCTGAAGCCGGATGCTTAACCGACTGAGCCACCCAGGCGTCCCCCTCCCCTCCCTGGCTGGTCATTTCATCCATCTGACCTCCCCATGACTTATCCAGCTAGGTAATCGTCATCCCCATTTTCCTGATGGGTAAACTGATTCTAGATTCGCTTTGAATCCACTAGATTCAATTTGACTCAGAGGGACAGTCCCTGCCCTCACTAGGCTTAAACTTCAATACAAGAGACACTCAGGACAAAACAAAATAAAAGAAAATGTAATGTCACTAACAGGTCTCAGGGTGGAAAGTAAGGGAGGTAGGGATCTTACAGCGGAGGTGGGGTTGAACCCAAAGGGCCTAGAATTCTATCGGAACTTAACCCGTGATGGGCTTCAGGTTTCTTTTTCATGAACTGAGATAGCCGACCCTTGGGGTGTTACAAAGGCTTGGTGGCTAAAAGCAAGTGCTTAGATTAGTGTCATCCTCGAATGTACTTGGGGGCAGGAGGCCCAGAAAGTCTGGCTGGAGGAGTTAACATGAACCCATAAAGCCAGGACCTCTTCAGGAAGGAGCAGCCTTGCAAGGCAAGGGTGGAGCGGGAGGGAAGATTTTCAGAGGGATGGAGACTGGGAGCAGTCCTCGCCTGGGCTAGCTTGTTGGGCTCGCCCAGCAGGAGGGAGAAGTTCATAGAGACCCCTTTAAGCTAAGCCAAGTTTTAGTTTATCCTCAGATCAAAGGAAAGCCATTGAAAGGTTTTAAGGAAGGGAGCAAGTCATCCTTTGGATTTCAGAAACAGAAGTGTGGACAGAGGAGGGAGGGGGTAGTCCCTGGAGGTGGGAAGGCTGGAAAGAGTTGCAGCCCTCTAGGAAGGTGTGAAGAGGTACGGGGACCAAAGGGGTCCCCTGAAGGCAGGGTAGATGAAAGGAGGTATTGAGGGTCCCAATGCCGTTTGTCTGCAGGGCACTCTCCTAACTCTTTCCAATCCTATCATAATATGCAAACCATGTTCTCCTTTGTTGACCCAGATTTAGCTCCAGTAGAAGTGGGCCAGTGGGGAGGGAGGTGTGAGATCATTCATTGACCAAGGAAAGTCTGAAGTGATAAATCCCCCAAATTCAGGAACACTAAAAAAATCAGTTATGATAAACAATCAAATAGAGGAAAACAGCAAAATGCAATCCCAGGCCATCCTGGGAAAAATCAAATGGTCCTTATACATATAGGATGTTAAACCTCCCTTGTAAGGAAGCAATCCGAATTAAAGGAAAGGTTGTACCATTGCTATGCATCTACTGGACTTGTAAAGATGACAAGATTTAGGACCCTCAGTGTATGGACGGAAGTGTTATGGTGAACAATTTCACAATAGCTATAAAATTTTAATGCCCTCCAGAAAGGGAACATGATGGGGGTACTTGGTTTATCATAGATCACGAAGCTGCATCCCAGCCACAAGAATGAAGACAGTGTGGTGTTCAAACAGAGATAAATGACTGAGCAAGAGACTGGAATAGACAGCCCAGACTGGAAACCCATCTATGGAAATGTAGCTGATGACAGAGCTGGCATTGGATAGCATCTGAATGGCGTTGGATAGCATCTGCAGTCTAAGAGAAAAAAAAAACAAACCAAGAAAGTGGCACATGGGGTTCCCCAATTTGGCAGCCCTGCCGAATTCTGCAGAGCCCAGTCAACAGGCCCCATTTGTTAGCCCAGAGCTGCCATTCAGCTTCTCAGGGTCCCTTTTTCAATACGAGCGGCCAACAAGGGGTCATCAACCTCAGAAGAGAGACTAACATGAGACAGGAAACCGACAAAAACAAAAGCAACTAGCAAGAAGTAGCTTATCCCATAGGTGAAAATTTCAAAAAATATATATCATTAATACCTTTTAAGAGAGAAGAGAAGAAATGATGCCCATGATTCAATTACAAGATACTTTCATTTTATTTTTTTTACTGTTTGTTTGTTTGTTTATTTAGAGAAAGTGAGAAAGCATGAGCAAGGGAGGGGCAGAGGGAGAGGGAGAGAGAGGGGGAGAGAGAGAGAGAGAGAGAGAGAATCCCAAGTTGACTCAATGCCATCAGCACAGAGCCAGACATGGGACTCCATTCCACCGGTTGTGAGATCGCAACCTTAGCTGAAAATCAAGAGTCAGACATTCAACCAACTGAGCCACCCAGGCGCCCAATTAAAAGGCACTTTTAAAAGAAGCATTCAGAAAACAACAACAACAAAAAAAGAGCCCTTCGAAATTAAAATTGTGAGAGCAAAAATTAAAATCTCCATGGAGGGGATCTCATGACTGTGATTAGGCTCCTCACTGAGTTTGGAGGCTGCTTAAGATTCTTTCTCTCCCTCTGCCTCCCCCAACTCATGCATATGTGTGTGCGTGTTCACTCTCTCTTTCAAAAGTAAATAATTCAAAAGTAAATAAAAATAAAATCTTGGGGCGCCTGGGTGGCTTAGTCGGTTGAGCGTCCGACTTTCGCTTAGGTCATGATCTCGCGGTTCGTGGGTTCGAGCCCCGCGTCGGGCTCTGTGCTGACTGCCAGCTCAGAGCCTGGAGCCTGTTTCAGTCTGTGACTCCCTCTCTCTCTGACCCTCCCCTGTTCACACTGTCTCTGTCTCTCTCTCTATCCTAGAAATAAATAAAACATTTAAAAATAAATAAATAAAATAAAATAAAATCTCCGTGGATATTTTGAACAATAAAGTTGAGGAAATCCCCCAAGAAAAAAGGATAAAAATGAAAAATAAGGGGATAAAATAAAAAGAAAATTAGAGGCATAGTATTACCAAAGTTAATTATAAAAAAAATTTTTTTGAGTTCTGAAAACAAAGAGAAGATCCTAAAAACTTCCATAGAGAGAGAGATAGAAAGAGAGATAGAAGGAAGAAGTGTCTTCAAAATTCTGAGGGAAAAGGATTTCCCACCTAAAATTCAATACCCAACCGAACTATCATGAACCAGGAAGGGTAGAACAAAGATACTTTTAAACATGCAAGGTCTCAAAGAATTTTTTTGGATGCATGTTTCCTCAGGAATGCTACTAGAAGATTTGCTCCACCAAAGAGAGAGAAAAAGAAAGAGAAAACGACTAAGAGGGTATAAAATGCCAAAGTGGGGAAGGAATTCCCCAGATGATGGTCAAGGGAGGTCCTAAGATGGCAGCCTGGGAGTTGGCTAAGAGGAGCCAGTCTAGGCTGGAGCAGGGTAAAAGGGTGTGGCAGTAATGCCACCGGAAGATGAAACTGATAAGTACCCGGTTAAGTCTGAATTTAAACAATGGGTAGGAGTGACAGTGGATTAGTGGTCAATCAGCAACTAAAAGCCCAAGTATTAAGTTTTGAAAATCCAAGGTGTACTCGAGGAAGAAGTAATCCTGGTCGACCAGATGATCCCATTTTGAATGTGAAATTCTGGGGGGACGTGGGGGGCCGAAGGGGTGTGTGGCTGGAATGCGTGGGCGGGGCGAGGGTGCCTAGCGGTGAGGAGGGTGGGAATGCGGGAACTAAGGCTAATGACTTCTCTCCCATAGAGCGAAGACCATAAATAAAGTCTAAAATGGAAAAACAAGTTAGAAACAGTGTAAACATGGTATTTAGAAAACAGAAAGTGATGTTAAAAGAAGCCAAATGGGTGAAAATGGTGGTCTCTGAGGTGTGAGAAGTTGGGGAGTAGCAGAGGCGGCTGTTTTTCCTCAGTGCCTTATTGGGACCTCTAAGTGACCTAAGTAAATGCCAAAAAGTAAAATAAAAACCAGGAAATTGTTCAAAAGAAAGTAACTGAGGGCGCCTGGCACAGTCGGTTAAGCCTCTGACTCCGTGTCGGCTCAGGTCATGACCTTGGCGTTGGTGGGACGGAGCCCCGCGCTGGGGGAGCCTATTTGGGATTCTCTGTCTCTGTTTCTCCTCCACCACCCCCCACTGAAAATAAATAAACTTTAAAAACAAAAAGGGGCACCGGACACTTACCTGACGTCCCGCTGTTGGATTCTTCGCAGCTGGCTCTGGAAAACTGGAGAGCGGGATACCCTTTCAGGAGGCGCGTCCAAGGGGCCGGGGGTCCAGAAGTGTCCACAGATCTCGACTGTAGCTCAGACCTCAGTCTCCAGACGTCCTTCCTCCGAGCCTCCAGGAAGCCTACTGGATTTTTGGCCATCGCATTCCCCTTTTATAAGACGGTGCCCCTTACCCTGGCACATGATTGGATAGACGTAGGGGTAGGTGGAGCCAAGGTGGACACGACTGGCTTCACTTGGGAAGAGTTTACTGGACTGGAGTTTTCCATTGGCCAAAGGGGCCCGCCATAAGTGAATCCTTCACAGACGTGCACGCCCCCATTGACTGATCTGATCAGTACAGAAAAAATGCAGGGTTAACGTTGTGCTAAGTGCCCATGAGAGGGAGAGGTCACAGAGTGATTAATAAAATTGGATTGGGTCTGGGGCTGCGCGTCAAAGAGAGGGGTATTTGGGCCGAAACTGGAGGGACTGGGAGACACGAACCAGGCCGGGTAGAGCAGGGAGGGAAGAGAGGACCGATGAGGAAGAGCCCCTCCGAGGTAAAGGGAGCCCGGTTCTTTCCAGGGATGGGGGGGAGGCGGCTCCGACTGGGGGGGTGGTGGCGGATGAAGTGGGCAGACCACCCAGCTGGTAGCGGCAACAGAGAACCAGAGGAGGGCTTCAGGCAGAGGGTGGCGCAGGGGATGGGATTAACATTTCAAAAGCGATCGCCCCGGCTGTGAAATGGAGAGGCCTTGGGTGCCAAGCTCACAACAGGAGGCCACGCCCTCCTCTGTGTTGAGCTAGTGTCTGATGAGATGAGGCCGGTGGGCAGTAGAGAAGGGAAACGTCCCACGGTTAGGGAGAAGTTTACAGGCCAGGACCAGTGCTGTGATGGTCTCAACACGCCCTGGAGGGGAAGGGACTGTTCAGCTGGGAGTGCCGGGGATGAGGACGGAAGATGTGCCACGAACCTCGTCTACTGGGGTGATTATAAGCTTGGTGTGCACACGCTGGGTTAAAGGGGCTTTTCTTTCTTTAAGTTTCTTTGTTTTGAGAGAGAGCGGGCGGGGGAGGGGCAGAAAGAGAGAGACTCTCAAGTAGTCTCAACACTCAATGTGGAGCCCAACTTGGGGCTCGATCCCACAAGCCTGGGATCATGACCTGAGCCGAAATCCCAAATCAGCCATTCAACCAACTGAGCCACCCAGGTGCCCCTATCATTTTATTTTCGAGGTGACTTTCTGAGTTGTAATAATTCTCTATGTCTACACCAAGGCCTTTGGTGGACTGAGTATATTCGGTATTGTGAATATATTCCCCCAGTCTGTGGTTTGCCTTTTCATTGTCTTAACGGTGTCTATCATCAAACAGAAAATTGTAACTTTAATGAAGCCCAGTGTCTCAGGGTGAGATTTCCAAGGAGCCGAATCTGGAAGGGAAATCAGAGCTGAGGAGGTTGACGAGCGTGCGTTTTCGGGGGGTGGGGGGAGGCAGCAGGACCCGGCGGTCTCAGCCTTATGCTCCCGCTGACCTGGAGGAACCCACAGCCGTCCGTGGGGGCTGAGAGCCAGCTGAGGGGTGCAACTCTAGCAGCTGGGCTCATAATTCCTCTGCTTCTGAGCAAGCATCTGGGTGGCAGACCGCAGTGTCCACTGCATAAAATGTACCAATATTTTCTTGTATAATTCATGGGGGTTTTGTTTTTGTTTGTGTTTTTTTAGTGTCTTATCTAGATCTAAGGTCACGATCTAAGGTCACAAGGAGATTTTCCCGGATTTTCTTCTAGAGCCTGGAGCCTGCTTCAGACTCTTCGTCTCCCTCTCTCTCTGCCCCTCCCCCACTCAGGCTCTGTCTCTCTCTCTCTCTCTCTCAAAAATAAATAAACACTGAACAATTTTTCAAAAGAAATTAAAAATCACAAATATATTGTCTCGGGGCTGTTGTGAAGTTTTATTTTATACGCTCACTTGCTCTCTACAATTCTGACCCCTTTGGGTTATGGTGCCTGGATGTCTTTGCCTGTCTGGTCTCTAGTTATGGAATTGCCTTTTTCATTCTGCTACTTCTGAGCATCTTTGAAATTTGCACAATGTTGCTTCCTTCCAGCTTTTTTTTTTTTAGGTCTGTAATTTGTTGATTGTATTTAACTACAGAGTTCTGTTGTGATGTTTACTGTATTATAAAGCTCCTAGGTCATGGGATGGGTGCGCTATAAATCAATAAATGATGACTTGGAGGCTGGGAGAAAAGCTCTGGGGCCCAGAAGTCCAAAATAGGTCTCACTGAGCTACAATCAGGGTGTCGATAGGGCTTTGCTCCTTCTGGAGGCTCTAGGGGACGAGCTGTTTCCTTGCCTTTTCCAGCTTCTAGAAGCTGTCTGCATGCCTTAGCTCATGGCCATACCCTCCGTCTTCAAAGCCGACAGGGTAGCAAAAATACTCTAGGGGTCCCCCATTGATGATTAGCTGGGGGGCAAGTGCAATGAAGAGGAACCGTTGGGACGTGTGTCTTCTGCCAGTTGCAAAAAATATATTTCCTTCTCCCGTTTCCGAAAAATAATTGCATAGAAGGATTTTGCCCCTGTTGTGAATTTTTTTGCATGCCATTTTAAGGGAAAATGTGTATAGGGGTAAAGGAGGCAGAACAGAAAAGTAGATCGGGAATGTGATGACTGTCCTGTGTGCCCATCACCGGTATCACTAGTTACCAACCCACGGCCAGTCCTACTTGATGCCTACCCTGACACTCCTTCAGTGCTGGTGATTTCAACACCTGGGGTCTTGAAGCAAATCCCAGGCATGATGCCATTTAAGCCATAAATATTTCATTATGTATCTCTAAGTGGTAAGAGCTCTTTTCATAAAACGTAGCCATGGTAAGGGTAAAATACAAGAAATGAAGAGAATCCAGTTAAGAGAAGGGGACTAAAGATCCAAGAGCAGAGGCAACCATCAGAATCTGAGACTGAGGTGAGTGTGTGTATCTGAAGTTGTCGCCTAGTGGTTTCTATTGTCTCTATTTTCTCAGTGCAGGTAGAACATTCCGGAACCCGAGGGAAATGCTGGGAAAGAAACACGTTATGGTAATTCACATGGGCTGTCACAATGGAAATCCTCCTCCACCAATCCCAGTGGTTTAGCCTAAGTCTCAGGCGAAGGTCAGTGTGAATTGGGTAGACGTCCTGCCTGAAACACAAGGTCTCTGTCTAACCTCCGTTCCCATTTCATTGGCCCCTTCCAGTCACATGGCTCAAACTAAGTGCCTGTGGCAGGGAGGAGAACCCGGACGTTGGGTGTGGCCCAACTTGCTATCCCACAGGGGGTCTGTGCCTGGACGTTGGGTGTGGCCCAACTTGCTATCCCATAGGAGGTTTGTGCCGAGAGATCGTTTTGGAAGCTTTGACCACTTCAATGACACACACGCACGCACACACAATTTTCTTAAACATTTGAGGCTGTGCTACTGGGTAGAGGTCAACTGTGTAGACCCTGGAGGGGCTGTTTCTGGGTTGCAATTCCAACGCTGCTGCTCCTTACACATGACCTTGCGTGAATCATCTAACTACTCTAAGCCTTAATTTATCCATTTGCACATTAGAGATTAGTAATGGTATCCACATCACGGAGATTTTTCTGAGGATAAATTGAAATAATGGGTGGCATAATGAAACAACAATGGATAATATTGTTTGTAGGCAAACAAATATTATTCTTCTTATTATCATATTCAAGTGATGCTGTTTATCTAAGAAACCCAAGAATAAGAAAATTAATAAACGTCCTTAGTTGTATACCGTTACTCACCAACAACATGGCAGAACGAGCCTGTGTGGACCCTGCCCTCTTACACATACACCCAGAATAGAGATGTTGGAAAATGTAGCAAGAAAATGTTGGCAAATATACAGCCGGGATTGAAAGACAAACCAGGGAATGTTTGTGTGTCATTAATAAAATAATTGATGTCATGGCGACCCTCATGAATATTGGTTCAGAAATAAGTCTTGGAGGGGCGCCTGGGTGGCTTAGTCGGTTGGGCGTCTGACTTTCGCTTGGGTCATGATCTCGCGGTTCGTGGGTTCGAGCCCCGCGTCGGGCTCTGTGCTGACTGCCAGCTCAGAGCCTGGAGCCTGTTTCAGTCTGTGACTCCCTCTCTCTCTGACCCTCCCCTGCTCACGCTGTCTCTCTCTCTCCTAGAAATAAAATAAAAAACATTAAAAAAAAATTTAAAAAAAAAAAAGAAATAAGTCTTGGAGGACAGAGGTAGAGTGTTTTTTTTTTTTTTAACATTTATTTATTTATTTTGAGAGAGAGAGAAAGCTTGAGCATGTGAGTAGGGGTGGGGCAGAGAGAGAGAGAGAGAGAATCCCAAGCAGGCTCTGCTCCACCAGCACAGGGCTCGAACTCACGAACTGCATGATCGTGACCTGAGCCCAAACCAAGAACCAGGTGCTTAACCAAGTGAGCCATCCAGGTGCCCCTGAAGTTTTAATGTTGCCTCTAGAATGGAGACTTGACCTTGCACCCCCACATTTGAGAGCCAGAGGACAGACTTCAGTTGAGATCTGGGATCCTGGAAAAAAAATGCCCTTCAGTGACAAGGAAACTAAAGTACATATTCCCAGCAGCTCAGAGAAGCAACAAAGAGGCTTAAGTCTACGTAGACTTCAAACAAATTCTAGGGTCCTAATCATGGTGTGAGGTCTCAGTTTATACTAATTTATACTAATCAGTTTTTAAAAATCTTATCCAGTGCTCATGAAATCAGTTAGGCTAACTAGCTGAAGAAAACAAACATTTGCCTTTTAGCAATACACACACAGAACATGAGAATTCCCAAAAGAAAAACATAATTCTTGGTCAGGATGAGCTCATAAGCGAAAACTACAAATCACAAGGCCGATCTTACTTCTCTATCTATGCTCACCTCCTCAACACTCGATTCCCATGAAGCAAACTCTAGGCATCACACCATTTCAATCATAAGTATTGCAATACATACATCTAAAAGAGAAGGACTCCATACAAAATGTAATGAAGCGAGTCTCTGAGTGGGAAAGTCAGCTGGGGAAAAAAAAAGGAAAGATTTGCATACCAAGAAATGGAAATAGAAAATTGGTCAGAAGTATAAACTAACATGCTTTAAATTATTAATGAGATAAAAATAAGGCTTAACACTTAAACAAAAACAGGGAAATGGGAACAGAGACGTGTACATTTAGACACGAAGCCAATGCAACTGCTAGAAATAGGTATAGTCATTGAAATTTAACATGAAGTGAATATGACATAGTTTAAAGGTGCAGAATTCAAGTGCACTCCCGATGGAGAGGCAGAGAGGTAGGAGATAGGAAAGAGGTTAAGAGACGTGAAGGAGGCATGGAAGGCATCCAACAATCTCCTGAGAGAAGGGAGAAGAGTCCATAATCACTGAGAACATAGCTGAAGATTCTCTGGAACGGGGTAAGATTGGAATCCTCAGAGGGAAGAATCAGAAATTGCAAGCAGGATAAAAAAGAAGAAGAAGAAGAAGAAGAAGAAGAAGAAGAAGAAGAAGAAGAAGAAGAAGAAGAAGAAGTAGAAGAAGAAGAAGAAATTTACACCCAAACATTACTTGTGGGAAAGTGTCAAAAACAAAAGGCAAAGAGAAAAGGCATAGAAGTAACCAGACCCCGAAAAAGGAAACATATTAGCTAAAAACAACTAATCCACTGACAATGACTATTATTGGCAGCAGAGGAGAAAAGCACGCAATGTAATAATACCTTCAGAGCGCTGAGACAAGATCACTGTCAAGTGGGACTCCCCTACCCAGCCAAACCATCCGCTGAGAAGCTAAAATAAAGAATTTTAAAGAGAAAATATGCAGAAAATTTATAGCTATATCCAGACTCTTGCTAAAAGAAGTTCTAAAGGATGCTGTCATGAAAAAAAAAATTCCAAAGGAAGGCATGAGATGCAAGGAACATGGTGAATAAGTAATTGATAAAAACCCACATAACCTTCAGTACAAAAAATAAATCATGATATCGGAGAGGGGGGCTTATCAGGTTGAATTAAACCCAAGAGCACGTTAACCTGGCAGATGTGACGGTAGACAGAGCTAAAGCGCTAGGAGCCTGGGGTTTTTAAAATTTTGCTGCACATTCAAATAACTTGAGAAGTATTTTAAACCCCCGGTGCCCAGGCTGTGTTCCATACCGACTAGCAACTTCTGGGAGCGGAATCCCGAACACGGGATCTTTTCTCATTTCCCGGGTGACACAGTGCGCAACTTGTCAGAACTGGTACTTCTTGCCAACCTTGGCTGTCAGGGAAATCACCTGAAGAGGTGTGTGTGTGTGTGTGTGTGTGTGTGTGAGTTTTAATGTTTATTTACTTTTGAGGGGAGGAAGGACAGAGAAAGAGGGAGACACAGAATCCGAAGCAGGCTCCAGGTTCCGAGCTGTCAGCACAGAGCCCGACGCGGGGCTGGAGCTCACGGGCCGTGAGATCATGACCTGAGCCGAAGTCGGACGCTTCACCCACTGAGCCCCCAGGCGCCCCACTTGAAGAGCTTTTAAAACCATCGATGCCCGGGTCCCAAGCCCCCAGCAAAGATCTGGATGGAGCACGGCCATGGGAAAACCTCACAAGGAAGACACAAGCTTTCCTTCCCCGTGGAAGGGTTGTCTGTATTTGTAAAATACTGAGTCACCGGATACCCAATACGCAGGAGATGCAGTTTGGATCGTTCCTGAACCGTTCGGATTTAAACCTCTCCATTCCTCCGCCCAGGATGCAAACGCAGGGAAGCCTTTGCTGTGACACCATGTTGTTTAACGTTACAGGCATCACGCAAGGGCTTCTGAGTAGTAATTTGGTCCGCCACCAACCAAGAAAATGATAAGGACTTGGAGAAAACGAGAAGAGCAGCTTTCAGCTGCTAGATGTGGCAAACACAATAATTATATGTTTTCCCTTAAAAAAACACTTTAATATACTTGCAATACACATGTATAAAGAGTACTTCAATGTTTTTCTCCCAACTTTTTTTTCCTCTGTGTAATTGGCGTGTGGCACACTGTCTTCTGGCTCTGGGAAAGATGTCAAATCAGCACGGGGCCACCGCTCCCCAGAATAGCCTTCGAGATACCACCACAGGCAGACGGGAGGTCCATGGACTTGTCAAACCGGTGCCAGAGCAATGGGCCCCCCCCCCCACCCCTGAGCAACTGGCTGCAGGATTCGTCCCCGTGAATGGGCGGGGAGGTAGTGAGTCCCGAGTGAAAGAAGGCAGCATCTGCTTCCATGGAGGGAGGTGAGGAGGGGTATTGAGGGGTAACTCTAGCCTCGCCACATCGTCTTGAATAAACCATAGCCCGCTGGTCCCCACGGTGAGGCAGAAAGACAGCACTTGGCCACGTGGGCTGCTCTGAAATATACACGAGGCTCTTGCAGCTCAGTGAGAAAAAGGCAGGAAATCCAAGCAAACCATGAGCCAAAACTACGAGGGACTATCCATTGAAGAGGACAGAGAACGAGAGGGGGTGTGCTCGTTCCTTCCAGGTATCAAATGGAAACATCGCCTTAGTGAGATGCAGCTATAAACCCATCCGATGGCAAACACCCAGATGCTGGAGAGCACAAGCTGGTAGAGTTCAGCAAAATTAGGTGAGTAGATGTGCGACTCTGCAACCCTGAGTGTTAATCCTGGTGAGAGCCACACAAGGCTGAGAACCAGGGATGAGAAAGTTCGTCCGTCACTTCTGAGGGCTGGAAGGTGGAAGCAACCTATAGGCTCATTGCTGCGGATGCTGCCCGTAGCGCCGTGTACGAGGGAACGCTACAAATCGGTCCGACACGTCAGGCTGCACGTGAGGAGGGCAATGTGGGCAGATCTTAAAGCACATACGATTGGGTAAAAAGGGGGAGAAACATAGTTAAATCTGTAATTTGACGTTAGAATCCGTAA
The DNA here is from genome assembly GCF_003009895.1 of Hyaena hyaena. Taxonomy (NCBI): domain Eukaryota; kingdom Metazoa; phylum Chordata; class Mammalia; order Carnivora; family Hyaenidae; genus Hyaena; species Hyaena hyaena. Next base: position 266,156 of record NW_024080946.1, read on the forward strand.
GTTGAGGGGCGCCTGGGTGGCTCAGCCAGTGAAGCGTCCGACTTTGGCTGAGGTCATGATCTCACGGTTTGTGGGTTCGAGCCCCGCGTCGGGCTCTGTGCTGACAGTTCAGAGCCTGGAGCTGCTTCTTCGGATTCTGTGTGTGTCTCTCTCTCTGCCTCTCCCCACCTCGAGCTCTGATTTTCTCTCTCTCTCAAGAATAAATAAACATTAAAAATTTTTTAATTAAAAAAAATCTGTAATTTGTAAATACGTACTTAAAGCAATCCTACTTGTTTTTCAAAAACACTTTGATTTCTCAACATGTAAACTGAACGCATCGGATTGGGCACTTCCGGAGGAGGGGATGAAGGGAATGCAAACCCAGACCGAGCCTCCTGTGCAATGATGGAGCCGGTCATGCTCCTGAGGTTTTATAAATTCACCCCCTGATGATCTTTTCCAAAGTTTACTTAGTTATCCCACCCCCTTTCACCCACGTTACTTTGTGATCAATTTTTCCTTTTGGAAAAAAATCCTTTTGGGGGTTCTGAATTATGTTAAAAGTAGCAAATTAGTTAAGGATGGGCTGACATCTATTTTTTTTAATTTTTAAGTATTTATTTACTTTTGAGAGAGAAACAGAAAGAGGGGGTAAGGGACAGAGAGAGAGAGAGGGAGAGGCAGACACAGAATCTGAAGCAGCTCCAGGCTCTGAGCTGTCAACACAGAGCCCGACGCGGGGCTCGAACTCAAACCACGAGATCATGACCTGAGCGGAAGTCAGACGCCTCCCAGGTGCCCCGAGCTGACATATACTTTTAAATAAACTTTTTTTTTTTTTTTACCTTAGAGTAGTTTTAGATTTACAGAAAATTGCAAAGATAGAGTTCTCCTATACCCTACACCCAGTTCCCCACGACTAACCTCTGCCCTTAGTTACAATTAAGGTACATTTGTTACAATGAACAAAACAATGTTGATATGTTATTATTAACTAATGTCCATACTTGATTGGAATTCCCTTAGTTATTATGGAATGAAGCTTTTCTGTCCCACGTTGTCACGTCTTCTCAGGCTCCTCTCGGCCAGCACTGTCTCTCAGATTCCTCTAATATTTGATGACGTTGGCAGTTTAAAGGAACATTGGTCAGTGATTTTACAGAATGTCGCTCAGTTGAGATTTGTCTGATGCTTTTCTCATTATCAGACTGGGGATTGTGGTACGCGTTTTTGTGAGGAAGACAGGAGAGGTAAAGTGCCACTTTTATCACATCTTAGCAAGGGTGCATGTGAGGTGATATCGACCTTGATCACCTGGCTGAGGTCATGTTTCAGATTTTAGCCCTTCTGATGTGTGCGTAACGGCATCTTGTTTTAATTTGCATTTTCCTAATGACATTCGGGGTTCAGCATCTTTTTATATGGTTGTCACAACATTTAAAAAATATTTTGGATGTTCTTATCTAGAAATAAAGCTCTCCATTGATTTTTTCAGCAAATATAGTCAATTTATTTATAACATTCTTCCTTTTTTTTTTTTTTTTTTGGTAAATGTTATTTTCAAACCTTTTAAGTTTACTCTCCCTATAATGAATGGGATTGCCTTTGATGGCCGTTATCCAACTGGTTTCTTCACGTATGAGAATCACACCTCTTATTTATGGTTCATATGTAATTGAAGTAGCTCGGAACTGCAGGAAAATGTTACATAAAAATGATGGTAGCTAATATCCACATTTTATTCCTAACTCCTACTAGACTTTAGTGTCTGCTGGTGTGGGATTGAGTTTCTGAGGCTGGAGTTTCTCCTGGGAAAATAAATAAATTACTCATTGAGGCATTGACAGTGAAGTTGTAGAGTTAAAAAACATTTTTTAATTTTTTTTTTTTACTTTTGAGAGAGAGAGAGAGACAGCACAAGCAGGGAAGGGGCAGAGAGAGAGGGAGACACAGAATCGGAAACAGGCTCCAGGCTCTGAGCTGTCATCACAGACATCACAGAGCCTGACATGGGGCTTGAACCCACGAACTGTGAGATCATGACCTGAGCCGAAGTCGGACGCTTCACCGACTGAGCTCCCAGGCTCAATTTTTTCTTTTTATGGAAAGTGTCCACACTGTTAGGTCAAACGCAAGACCCGAAAACCGTGTCGGGGACGATACGATTGTGTGACAAAGAGGGACATGCATGCCCCGTATACCATGGGGCTCTACTTGGCCAGCCACGTGGGCCACCGCGCCTACACAGTCCTCCGGCCGCCCTCCTCACTCCCGGCCACATCTGGTCACTTTCAGGAGTGAGAGAAGTCTCATCTTCAAGCATGAAAAAATCCAGCCCGTCCAAATCAAAACTTTCATTTCAGATACAACGCAAAGCTGCTTCCTTCCCCACCCCCTTGCGCACGCTGCTCTGCCCAGGACCCGCGATGGGCCAGAGGGAAGGCATCCTCTGCTTTGACTCCCTTCCCCACGACCCCTCCCTTTTCTCTGGCTCCTGTAGGGACAAGAGAAAAGTGGGGCAGACCTCTTCACTTGCTGGGCCGCCTGTGATCTCGCTTGACTGTTGCATAGACAGCTCCACCGTGGGGTCTTCTCTGCTTCATTTTCTGACATGAGCGGTGCACGTCCTTCTTGCTTCACCCCTGCTCTCAGCTCGTCTTCCCGGACACACCCACACTCCTTAGCGGGGAGGCGCCGTGGTTCCTGGGTCGGTGTTTCGGAGAAGGCTCCGACCAGATCTGCTCGCGAGTGACCGCTGTGGGAGACATCAAACGCCCTGACAAGCTGCACCTGTGGGCCGCGTGCGTGGTTCTCTGTCCCTCCCACTTCTGGCCGCTTCGCCAGCCATCCTCCTGGTGAGAGTCGGGTGCCCTCGAAGCCACCTGATGCCTGGATCCAAGAGCCGTGCGAGCTCGGTGGTCAGGCAAGCATCCAGGCACGGAGGAGGCCCGTGGTCTCCGCCATAGCACGCCACGCCAGGTTTTATAGCGACTGTCTTCGGTCTCCCTCACCCCTGTCCTCCTTGGGCACGGGGTCAGGCGATGTCATGCCCTCTACACCCAAGCGTTTCCTGCCAAGCCCCTTGTATTGTGCTGAAGAGAACCCGGGCCTCCAGGCGCTGGCGATGAATGCCCACGGCCGGCCCAGCTCGGCCAGGATTAAGTCCCGCGTGGACGGGTCTCACCCAGTCTCCCGGGCAGGGGAGCTTCTCCAGAACAAGCTGGAGGTGTCTTCACAGCCCCGTCATCAGACCGGAACGAACACACACACAGGACGGCATCTCTGAGAAGCGAACACAAGCGACTTCCAGTTTATTCTTGACGCCTCCCTCTTGTCCGGTGGACGGCCACCACCCGGATCGCCTTCCCGCTCGGACAGCACAGAGCTCAGACTCGCCCCCTTGCAAGGGGACAGAACGGAAGCCGCAGAGGCTGGAGGAAGGCGCCCCCTGGGCTTTCTCTGACGTTTCCAATGGTGTCGCGAGGCGAGGCTGGCTCCGGATCGCTGCTTCCCACCTCCGCCTCCATCCTCTCCTCCCTGAAATCACAGGCAACTTGCACAGCCTTCCGGGTCCCACACAAAGAAGGGAGGCTCTGGTCCTGTGTGATGCCGGGACTCCAGGCTCTTAGCTTCTTTACAATGTGTCCCTCCCGCTTTAATCTCCGTTGGGCCTTTGGAGGTGGAAGCATGGGGGGTTACTCTGCTCTCCCCGCTCCTCCCTGCACGCCCGACGCTGTGTGCTCCAGAGGTCCCTGTGGTTGAGGAAGGCGGCCGGGGGGGGGGGGGAGCGGGCCCCCTGTGTACCTCGAGCAGCACACTGGCTCTTTCTTTCGGGGGACACTTCTTCCGTCTCTCTGGACGTCCTCTCCCAGGGGCCTCCGTCTGCAGCCTCCTGAATGAGCTAGTCCATCTGCAGGGGTCCCTCCCCGCCTCCTGGCCTCCCACCTCACCTCTGCAGGTGGTCCCTCCAGAAAGAATCTCTCCCAAGATGCCCCAGTCTGGCTTCTTCCTGGGGGGCCCTTATGTGGCCTGCTGGTGCCCGGTCATGATACGAGGCGAGGGGACAGTCTCAAGAGGCTGAGGAGTCATGTGTCTTCGCTCTGCCTCTGGGGCCCCCAGCCCATCCCTGCCTCTCTTCTGGACACGTCCCAAGGTCTCAGGCATGAGGCAGCTCAGTCCCGTGTCCCCCGGTTTGGGGAGGGGGGCTTGCCAAGCTCTCCGAGGTGATCCCTCGAGGCCCCTCCCTTGGTGAGGGTGGCACAGAACCCAGGGTCACTGCCCAAGGGACAAGCATGGCTCATCCCTGAGTCACCAAGCCTGCAGCAAGGAAAGGGCGTATTGGGAAGGTGGCCAAAGGAGGAGACGGAAGCCGGCTCACATCTGTGTCACCCACTGAGATCAGAGCAAGTTTTTACAATCACAGGGGCCGGGATTGCACACATATTGATGGAAAGAGCAGGGAAAGAGAACTCATCGTGCGGGGAGGCTGAGCCAGCGTTTTGGTGAAGTACATCCCGCGTCCGCTGCGGGGTGGACACAACATCAAGGTGACGCAGAATCCGATGCCCGCGATGGCAAGGGGTCGCCTGTAAGACAAAGCGAGGGCTGTCAACTGGAGGGGATCTCCAGCTCGGTGTCTCGGGCACGGAGCGCAGGGCTCTGCTTGCCCAGAGGCTGGCCCACACCGGTGACCTGAAGTCCCACTCACGGATTTGTGAGTGGCGTCTGAGAAGACCGTCTTCCCCCCAGTAACCCTGTGGGGCCCGGTTCCCCGTGGGCAGTGTGCCCACACCCCTCACCGTCCAGGGTCGCATCCGAGGGTCCGTCCCCAGCCTGCCCCGTCGATGGCCTCGGCAAGTATGGCTCAAATGTTGCGTTTCTTAGGAAGTGTGCTTCATCTGTATTTCCACCCCAGAGAGTGGCCCGAAGGAATTACAGAGTTATACGGCTTCCACCCAAGAAAAGCCAGAGGATAGGAAATCGGGGCTCGCCTGGTGCCCCGAGGAGGTCCCCCCTCTGTCTCTTTTGAGGTCTGACCCACACTCTCACCTCTGCAGGGCAGTTGCCAGGATGCTGTATTTTTGTATTTCAAGTAGGAAAAGGGGGAGAGGGACAGGCTGACCCACCAGCCTCCTTTCCCTCCCCTGATGTCTGACCGTGTTGTGTGAGCTCCACGCTGCAAGGGCCTCTGGGATATGCATTTAGAACGGGGCCCGTCAGCACTGCAGATAAAGTGGGGAGAAAGGACAGTGAGCATCGGGGTGGGAGCGGGTGTCGTTGCAACAGGTGACCCAGCACCTGGCCTGAGGATGGCTGCAGACCCCCATGGCCTTGGGCGTGGGGTCTCCACCAAGATTTTGATGTCACCGAAAGTCCCGCTTTCATGAGCTCTTTTAGCACCAGGCCGGATACGGGCTGCACTGATCCCAGCCACCCCCTGAAAGGTGGGGTCCCTCAGAGATCACAGCTCCTGCAACCCACCTGGGTGAGAAGGGCCCAGCTGATATCTTTTCTAGACTCACCAACAAGACTTCATAAGCCCCACCAGGGGCTGAGGGTGGACATCTACGCAGCTGAGAATCTTTGGGGCAGAGGAGCAGTGGGGGTTGCCAAGTTCAATCCCTTTTTGTGTTTCCTCTTGAGATGCTAAATAGGGACTCAAGCCGACATCTAATCAAAATATTATTTTTACTTTTATTCTAATCAAAATATTATTTTTACTTTTATTGAGATACCAATAACCAAAATTCCCCATAATGTTTATATACATCAAAAGAAAAGGCAAGGGGCACCTGGGTGGCTCAGGAGGTGAAGCGTCTGACTTCAGCTCAGGTCATGATCTCATGGTCTGTGAGTTCGAGCCCCGCATCGGGCTCTGAGCTGTCAGCACAGAGCCTGGAGCCTGCTTTGGCTTCTGCGTCTCCCTCTCTCTCTGCCCTTCCCCCACTCATACTCTGTCTCTGTCTCTCAATAGTACATAAACATTTTTAAAAATTTCTAAAAAAAAAGAAAAGGCAAGAAAAGTGAGGGGAAAAACCTGTTGAGCCATAGCACAATTACAAAACAAAGAAATAAGCTCTTTGCACAAAAGACCTTCGTTCTCTGTAGACCGTTCCTTCTTCCCCACGGAAAGCAGTGCCGACTGAGCTGACCTTGTGCAACAGAATACGGCCCCTGCCTGTTCATTCCGTGAGCTTCCAATGGAAAGGGAAGCTCCTTGGAAAGAAGAAGTTTGTCTCCAGAGACTTTTTGTCTCTTTTTATTCCCCATTTAAAAAATAATAATAAGATTATTTATTTATTATTTATTCATTATAATTTACATCCAAGTTAGTTAGCATCTCGTGCAATAATGATTTCAGGTTCAGGGGTAGAATCCGGTGATTCATCCCCTACGTAGAACACCCAGTGCTCATCCCAGCGCATGTCCTCCTCAAGGTCCCCTCACCCATTCAGCCCCACCCCCCACCCACAGCCCCCCCAGCCACCCTCAGTTTGTTCTCTGTGTTTAAGAGTCTCTTATGTTTTGTACCCTCCCCCACCCCGCTTTTATATTGTTTCGCTTCCCTTCCCTTATGTTCATCTGTTTTGTATCTTCAATGCCCCATATGAGTGAAGCCACAGGATACTGATCCCTCTCTGACTAATTTCAAAATTCAGCTTTGTTTTGATTTCTAGTCATATATCTTGTATTTTCTAGAAGTAAAAGCATCTTCTCAAAATAGAGTTCTTTCCTTGAGTATATGAATTCAGTAAAGGTTTAAGAATATTTTTTGAATGCCCTCATGAACTTTAATCTTCTTTTTAAGATTATTATTGTGTTAAGAACACTTACCATGAGATGTACCCTCTTGACAAAGTTTTAAGCACACAGTATTGAGGACCACGGGTACCGATCCCCGCAACTAGGGCTTCTGTGTTCCTCTCTCATCTTCTCGTAATGATAGTACATTCCTTGTGTCTTTACGCATTTTTGCAAGAAATTGGTTTATAAGAACTCTCTCATGAAGAGTTTGCGCTCCGAACCGGTGGGAGGGCCCCACCAGTCTGCTCCCCAGCAAAGAGCGCAGTCCCACTGGGGAGCACCCCCCTCAAGCCCCCCAGCCCTGCCCGGGACAGAAGGGAAATCAGTGGAGCCTGGCCCACGAGAGATGATCAAGTCAGACTAAACAAGGAAAGATTCCTGCAGTCGCCTTGGTGAGAGCTTTTACTAGACATTTCTACAGCTGAGAAGTTACTCATTCTCTAGAAGTTTGAAAAAAAACCATGCCAAACTTCAGAGCTGTCAGGGAAGGTCATTTTTCCCCCTCTTATTCGAATGTACCATCTTCGTGTATGGTTCCTGGTGTAGCACGTCTTTTTGCTTTTTGGGGGGGGGGGGCGTTTAGATCATTTGTAATTTCTGAATGAAATCGCCCAAGTTTTCAAGGCTCCAACTCCATCGGCGTAGAGTATGACGTGGTATTCATTTATGACATGGATTGCCTCCGTTGCTTAAAATGATGTCTTTCTCATTCCAGTGTAAAAATTCTCTCCCATGGCTTCATTATCCATACTGCTAGCAGGCCACGGTCAATAATTTAGGGGCCTCCATTTTAATTGTATTGATCACTGGTGTCCCAGGGAATTTTCCACAAGCTGGGTTCCTTGCCGGCCATCACATCAACATTTCCTTGACCCCTGACGTCTACCGCCATTACTACTCAATATTGTTTTTAGATCCACTTAACTTTTATTTTAACTTTAAAAACTTACTATTTTTAACTGCCCCCAGTGGGTATACAGTGCAGCAGGATCCTGAACTGATTACCCCACCGGCTAAGGGCAAGGTCCCCCACAAGACCGACTCACTTCCCATGCTTCCCACGCTTCTGTCAATCATCTACAAATTCATCCCCGCACAAGACTGACCCACTTCCATGTCAACCGTCTACACATTCAGGGATTCCCATGACCCCCTCAGTTCCAGTCGCCTGTTAGAACAACTCAGTAACTCATTGAAAGTGCTTTACTTGGGATCCGGCTTTATTATTAGAGGGGACAGACCAGGAGCCGCAAGATGAAGAGACACGTAGGTCAAGACAGAGGGGGAGAAGGGGGGACACGGAGCTCTGTGCCCTCTCTTCTTGGAATCCTCCCGACACAGAGCATTCTTTCAGCAACGAGGAAGACCCTTGAGCCACAGTGTAGAGTTTTTATCAGGGCCTCATTGTGCAGATGCTAGTCCTTCAATCATCAGATGCGTGATTGAAGTACCTCTCTGCTCCCAGAGGTTGGGCAGCAAAGGTCCAACCTCTAATTGACGGCTTGGCCTTTCGGATGACCGGCCCCAATCCTAAAGCTATCAAGGGCCCCACCTTGAGAGAATCGCTCATTAGCATGACAAAGACATTCCTAATTGCTTAGGAAACTGGAAGGGGTTTTGAAACACTGCTTTGTGTAAATGCCTTTGTGAGTTTTAAAATCATAGCAATAAAAAATAAAATAAAATAAAATAAAATAAAAATAAATAAATAAATAAAATCATAGCAATGAATGATCAGATGGGACCAGAATGTGTAAAAGACTGTGTTCTACCGTGGGTGGTACGGGCAAAAAGAATGATGCAATTTTGAGCAAAAGCCATCGAAAATATAACTTTATCAATAGCACTTAGGTATTTATAACTCATGCCTGTTAAAATGCCCTTGCTGTTAAAATTCTTGTCAGAAAAATAATTTTGTCAGCGTGGATCTGTATGTTTCTAGGCTCCACCCCATTTTCACCTGCTGAGAGTGGGCAACTTTTCCTAAAATCAAGTTTTCTCAAACATTCTTGTGTTCCTTTCCTTTTGCTTTTTTGTTTGGTTTTATTTCACTTCAACTGGTGTGGTCAGAGGTTTGAATTATTTTTCTGGTATATTTAATATATATATTATATATTATTTTTTAAATTTATTTATATTATTTATTTTTTATTTATTTATATTATTTATTTTTATTATATTTATACCATATATATATGGTATAAATAACTAGGTCTTGCCCAACTAAATGCTGCCTATGAGAAATCCATATTATAAAGACAGAGAGGGGTGCCTGGGTGCCCCTTCAGCTCAGGTCATGATCTCACGGTTAGTGGGTTCAAGCCCTGCTTCAGGCTCTGTGCTGACAGCTCAGAGGCTGGAGCCTGCTTGAGATTCCGTCTCGCTCCCTCTCTGCCCCTCCCCCACTTGCACTCTGTCTCTCTCTCTCAAAAATAAATAAAACATTAAAAAAAATTTTAAATATAAAGACAGGGAAGACAAAAGCAAAAAGATGGAAAAGGTATACCATGACAGCAAAGCACTAATCAAAATCTGGTGTGGCTATGCTAAACAACGTAGGATTCTAAAAAACAATAGAGGGTTAACAGTAGAAAAAGGGACATCCTGCAAGATAAAGGCATCAACTCTCCAAGAAGGTGTTAACAATCCTAAACACATATGCACCTAACAACAGACCTTTAAAACACACAGAGCAGAAGCTCCGAGGACTGCAAGAAGGAATAGCCAAGTCTGCTAGTATCACTGGAGAGTAAGTAACTGGATCTTGGATTTCTTTATCAATTCTTCTGTTTTTTAAATCCTGGGAGAATTTAAGTTTAAATTTAATTTGTTTTTTAAATTCTGCTTTTAGTGCTATTATTTGCTTCCTTTTACTTTCCTTAGCTTTTTTTTAAGACTTGAAATTGAATTCTTAGTTACAAGATTTTATTTTGTTTTGTTTCATTTTGTTTTGTTTACTTACTCCTGATGGTATTTAAGACCCTGACTATTCCTCTGAGTATAGTTTTAGTTGCCTCCATTTGCTTAAATATGTAGTGCTTTCATTATTGTTCTTTTTAAACGAACTTTAAAGTCTTACTTTTCTTTAGAAGGAGACTTCTTTTTTCAGAAGACCGCAGATACTTGTCAAAGGAAAAAAAATTAAGGTAATGATAGACATTTAAAAAGCTAAACATGCAAAGAAGTGTCCGTGCCCTGAACGCAAAGCCTAAGGAGTTCAAATATACTAATTCTTCTTAGGTTGTTGTAATATTTAATTCAAACCTGACAAAGTACCAAAGCTTATACGGAATAATACATGTAGAGGAATAATCAGGGCAAGCTTGTGCCAGATAAAACAAAAGCAGTGAAAGGCATAATAAAATGGTTTCATACTGCCGATAGACAGAAAAGGACAACTTCCCAGAAACTGACCCCTGCAGACATATAATAACTTTCTATATCATATAGGTGACATGGAATTGAGGAGCAAAAAAAAAAAATTCAGAGAAAGGCTAAGACATCAGAGAAAAAGCCTGGAATTTTCCTTTTTTCTTCCTTTCTTTCTCCCTTCCTTCCTTCCTTCCTTCCTTCCTTCCTTCCTTCCTTCCTTCCTTTCTCTCTTCTTTCCTTCCTTTCTCTCTCTCTCTCTCTTTCTTTCTTTCTATTTCTTTCTTTCTTCATTTTTGAGAGAGAGACAGACAGACAGAGCATGAGCAGGGTAGGGGCAGAGAGAGAGGGAGACACAGAATCTGAAAAAGGCTCCAGGCTCTGAGCTGGCTGTCAGCACAGAGCCCGATATGGGGCTCGAACCCACAGACCGCGAGATCCTGACCTGAGCTGAAGTCGATGGCTTCACCGACTGAGCCCCCAGGCGCCCCCCCAGTGTGTATTTAAACTACCTGGGGGGTCTTGTTCCCATGTAGATTCAGAGTTTCTGTGTTTTAGCAGCTGCTGGGTCACACTCGTTGCTCTGGGCCACACTGCATAGTGACGGGTCCGGAGGGCTGGTCCTCAAGCTCTCTGGGGAGATTTAACAAACACTGGAGCCCGGGGTCAGGTTGACAGCGTGGGGACATTGGTCAGGTGACCCCACTGCGGCAGGCAGTGTCAGGAACCCAGGGCATGCCCCCCAGGGTAGGGACTGTGAGCTTGGCCTTCTTCGAGCCTTCTCAGAACTGCATCCCGTCAGGGCTGCTGGGAAACCTGTGGCTTCCCGCCTCGGCTTCACGTCCTCAGGCTTCTAGGGTTTTGCTTTTGAGAAAAAGAAAGAAAGAAATGCAGAAGTCACCCTAGAAGAAGAGAGAAATATAAGAAGCGGAAAGGATCTGATTTTTGATCTCAAGTGACTAACTTTGCCTGGAAACGACTAGATCAAAGTTACTGCCACCCTAAGGAATTCGCCCTTAATTAGGGTGGAATTAAGCTGGGGCGCCTGGCCGGCTCAGTCGGTCGAGCACACAACTCTTGATCTTGGGGTCACTAGTTCTAGTCCCACATTGGGTGTAGAGATTACTTCAATAAATAAAAACCTTCAAAAAATAAGATGGAATTAAGTTGAGAAATATATAAATGTAAAACACAATTGCTTGTCTACCCAAAGAGTGAAATTACGCTTCCGGAATTATGTCAGGACAATGACAGAAACGTGTCCCACCCATAGCATAAAATATCAGGTAGGCTTTAAAAATGTGCTGTCAAACAGCATAGGGTAATAGCGTGGGGAAATGTTAAGTAAGACCGTGTTGTATTAAACCTTTATAAATAACATAATCCCAAGCTTATTTCTGAAATGGGTGCATCTATATGTAGAAAGAACGGCGGCAAGAAAATATTCCAAAATATCAATAGCAGTGATGGGTGTATGAATGATTTTAACTTTGTTCTTTCCACTTTTCTGGGTGTTCAGTTTGTTTTTTCTTTGCCATGAGCATAGATTATTCTGTAATCAGAAAATAATATTAAGGTGCCTGGATGGCTCAGTCAGTGAAGCATCCGACTTCGGCTCAGGTCATGGTCTCACAGTTCGTGGGTTTGAGCCCCGCGTCGGGCTCTGTGCTGACGGCTCAGAGCCTGGAGCCGCTTCAGATTCTTTGTTCTGCTAAAGCCTGTGTGTCCTATGACCCCTGGCCAACCCCACTGCTCTCTCCATTCCCGATGCGGAGGGGGCAGGGTTCTCTGCTTGCAGCACAGGACGGCTGCACGCAGACCATGACCTTGTGTCGTCGGCAAGGGCGAGGCCGGTCGGCTGCGGTGGATGCGGCCCACCTTGCCTGCTCTCTTCTCTGGGTAAAGTGTCCTTCCTTCTAGCGCCCGCGTGAGCCATGTCTTTGTCGGGGACCCTGACGCCCGCCAACTGCGCTGCGGGTTGACAGCCCGAGTCTGCTGCTCCTGGGGAGACAGCCCGTGTCACCTGCTCGACGATATTAATGGCTACGTTCGCACCTGCAGCGCAAAATGTCTAATCATCTTTGTGCCCTGATGTGGCCGCGCTCATTTATCCCTATTTCACGGCTGAGGAAACGGGCTCTCAGGGTTGGGTAACCTGCCTACGACCGCACCTCTCAGAAGGGCCGTGCCCACGCTCAAACGCCCATTTGTCCTATTTTTGATCCCCAAAGTAGAACGAACCCAGGCGGGGTCGGGTTGCCCCTCTTTCCCCCAAGTTTCTCCAGGGTCAATTGCATAAACTTCCCCATCACGCCACCCAGGTTGAGCCGAGTTATGTGGGAGGAAGGCTCTGGAACAGGGTACGGCCGTGTGTACAAGATTTTGGACAGATCAGTTCCTGACAGATTGCCTCCCGCGTGCCCCTTGATGCGAGGGATTCATCTCTTGAATTTCAGACATTTTTCTCTCCTTGGAAGCCTCAAGCTTACCTACTCCTTCCTTTTTGTCTTTTTTCCCCCCTACTCATTCATTCATCGATTTGTTCAACAAAGCATCAAACAACTAGTAAGTCCTATTTCATGCTGGGGATCATGAAGGCTCATAGTCTTGACTAGAACCCAAATAGTTAAGCAGCCAGGAGTTAAAGATTGTAGTCAAATGGCAGACACTCGTGTAGACCCCCCAAAGTGTGGAGGTGCTCGAATACTTTCTTAAGTTTTAAGAACCTAGCTACATTTTATTTTGTTTTAATGTTTATTTATTTTTTGAGAGAGAGACAGAGGCAGAGTAAAAATGGAGGAGGGTCAGAGAGAGAGAGGGAGACACAGAATCCGAAACAGGCTCTAGGCTCCGAGCTGTCAGCACAGAGCCCGACACGGGCTTGAACTCACAAACCGCGAGATCATGACCTGAGCCCAAGTTGGACGCTTCACCAACTGAGCCACCCGGGTGCCCCGAACCTAGCTACATGCTCAGGCAACACCTGAAACTTGCAGACGGTAGATGCAGAGACAACTCAGGGCAAGGGAGTAAAATGAAAACCTGACGGTCCCTGAAGAAACTGGGCTCCAGGGATGGGGGCTTAGGCTAAGCAGGGTCACAGACAGAGAGAGACAGAGGGAGGGCAGGAGGAAGGGAGGGTGAGGGGGAAGGAGAGAGAGAGAGACAGGAAGGAAGGAGGGAGGGAGGGAGGGGAGGAGGAGGAAGGGGGGAAGGAAGGAGGGAGAGAGACAAAGAGGGAGATTGAGAGAGAGAGAGAGAAGAGCTTCTGTCTGGGGCAGGATCAAACAAGTAACCCATGAGCCTGAGCCAGGCATTCGTGCCTCCACCCCCAAACAAAGATCACGCTTTGGGTTTAAAAGTTATTGTCACAGTCATTTAGTTGAACTTGCAGATACACTTTACATGGAAAGCTGCACCCTCCTGTGTCCCCAGTAGGAAGGAACCAGGCACCATCTGATACATCTTGAGTTGACTCTGGTTTGCCGGACTGCTGAGAGAAAGAGTGGGTTAATGATCACCAAGGTAAATACATAACTTTGCACGAATGCTTTTCCTCGTACAAACACGTTAACAAATGGGGTGTTTTTCCTAATAAACATTCTTAATCTCAACAGTACAAGTCAACACTGTTTGAAACTATTATGACAAAATTTTCAATATTCCGGGAAAAATGGATCTTCCTGGCAAACAGATGTAGACAGAGACTGAAGACAAGACATAAAATAAGTATAGATTGAACTTAAATTTTATGGTAATTGGTATGCAAATATTCCCCGGCATTCTCCTAATCCATCTAACAAGATGTAATGGCTAGCTTATTGCTTGTCTTCTCTGAGCATCTGTGTCAACAGATTCCCGTTTTTTTCAAGGTTCTTCATTAACGGCTAAGCAAAGCCCATAGCTTCTGCTTCAGTTACATTTTCCAGCCAAGGCTGAATTAAAGAACATGAGAACATTTTTGTTTGTGCGACTGGGATCTGACTATTTCTGCCCACTAGCCATGGGAGCTCTCTGCTCCAGCACCTACGGATCAGCTCCCGCTGATCCTCCCTCGAGCATGGTCTTTCTGCTTCAGATGCTGGCCCTGCTGGTGACTCAGATGCTGGCTGAATCATCATGCCCTTGACTCCAGGGCTGGCCTTTGCCCCTGGCCTGACCACCTCTCTGAAGTATACTTAGTGTCTTTGTGCCCCGCTGGACCCCTCACCCAGTCAGTTCCACCCCTGTCCGTTCTTACAGCCACTCCCCAATGATCACCAGGGCTCCCCCAAAGCAGGTCCTCCAAGGGCCATTCCCTTCCTTCTTCAGGCTGCCCTGCTCCACGTTCCATCAGAAGGTGGGTCCGTTCTCCCATATCCTGGACCAGAGGCAAAGCCTGGGTTAATTCTGTCCCGTGTTATTTCTGAGTCTTGTGCCTAAATCTCACCTCAGCAAACGCACTGAATTCTTTGAAGGCGGAGATCACAGCCCCCTTGCATCTTCTTGCTGTGCCAGGCACAGAGCTGGGCACTTGAGGGCTCAGCTACTCAGCTACTTGAGTCGCTAGTGGTCAACTCCAGCCAGGTGTGGGACCGAGCCGGTACGGCTGCGCCCTCCCTGGTCTCCCTGTCTGTCTCGGGCACGGTCCCTGTGCTGCCCGGGTGTGTAAGGTAAGGAATAATAAAGCTGCAGAAGCATAAGCCCTCAATGATGGGCAATGTGTTTGTCTGCGAAGAAGCAATTTCAGCGAAAATTAACTCCATTTCAACGGAAGGAGTGAGGCTTGGCATAAGCTGGCCAATCCCAGAGGACAATAAAATTACTTCGTCAAAGCTCCGCTTGCTTAAATTAACCAAGCGAGCACTCCGGGATCCTGGCTAGATACAGCGAGTAACTAGGTTTTAATGAACAAAAATAGCTTCTTGGATAAATAAGAAAAATAAACCGCAGACTACCTTTAGCAGAGGCACACATGGCGGTGCCTAGCTCAAGGACGATTGTCACCAAGCACACCATAGCCAGGAGTATCCTGCACAGCTGTCCACGCGATTGGCATTGACTCTGGCTTTGGCATCTTCTTGGCCAGCGAAGTCCTGTCTACACTGTCTTCACTGGCTTTGCGCTTATTGACTATGTTCTTGTCCATGACACCTTGGACAGCAAGTCTCCTCTGCCTCTGTCTTCGTGACTATGGACTGGCCCCCCGGGTCCTAGGAAACTGATCATTCCCTTTGGGACTATCTTCTTGTCCAGGTATGTCCGGGAAAATTGTCCATCTACATCTCATCTTCTACACGGTGCCCTTGCTCGTCGACGGTATTCTAGACAACTATTATACCGATGGTGCTGCCTAGATCTACAAACTTGGCCATCTTTGCTCAAGCCACAGATATCCAGATCTATCCCAATCAGGCCCTTGGTGATTGTGTCCTGGCCAGACATGTCTTGGAAAATTGTTTATACCAAATGGAGCAAAAATGTGTGCGTATCCCTGTCTCCAAGTTAATCTTTCTTTATTATTCATCGGTATCAGTTACAGTTCTCTCAGAGAAATAGAACCGGTAGGAGAGATTAGACAGGTCGATGTAGATAGAGATAGATAGGTACACAGATGATAGATACATAGATGATGGATAGATTAGATTAGATTGGATTGGATTGATGATAGACGGGTAGATACGACAGACCGATAGAAACAGATAAATAGATGATAGTCCAGTCCAATAAAAGTCCCATGACATGGAACAGACAGCCTAGAAGATTCACTAAACAGAAGAAAGGAAAGTGGAATTCCTTCTCTGTTCCATCAGGAATAGCACTGACCAGAATACCAAGCCCCAAAGCCACTGTGGTCCCCGCCCATGTTTTCTCTGATCCCCTACAACAGTCACTGCCTTCTGAGAAGTACCTTCTCCAAGTCAGACCCTCTGGCCCTCTCACTCTCCAAAAATTCTATAGAATATGGGAGTTGCCAGCCCTTATGTATGACTGTGACATATACAGAGAGACAGTGAGACAGAGAGAGAGAGAGAGATTTACCGCAAGGAATTGATTATCATGGCTGTGGGAGCTGGCTAGACAAATCTAAAATTTGTAGGGCAGGCCAGTAGGAGACATGGGCTGGAAACATTCTTATTCCTCAGGGAAAACAGTTCTGTTCTGGGAGCTTTTGACTGATTAGATTAGACCCACTCAGGTCCTTCAGGATGACCTCCTCTACGTACACCTGACCTGTTGTACATGTTGCTTACGTCTACACAATGCCTCACCCTTTAAGTAATGAAGGTGGATTTCCTGAAGGTGCCCTTGCTGCTCATCTGGAAGAGGTAAGAATCTTCACAGGTTTGGTCAGCCGTGGCACGAAGGAAGGGCCTGGGAGTGTGGTCAGCCCCACCCATGGCAGCTGAGCAACTTAGTCTGCAGATGGGTTCCTGTAAGCTTAGCGTGAGCTGCCTGGCTCATACTCTGGTCGGCAAGTCTGATCTTCTGTTAGCTGAACTTTTCCTCCACGTGTACCGCATGGCTTTGTCCTTAACGAGTCCCCTCAGAGAGCCTGGCCTGCCTTCATGGCATGGCCACCTTTGCACGGGGGCTCTTGACGCAGCAAAGTCCTTGCCTGCAGAAGTTAATGCCTGCTCTGCCCTCTGTTTGCTCATTCATTCATTCATTCATTCATCAGCAAGCATCATGGAGAGGTGGCTGCGAGCCAGGCCCTGTCCCAGGCACCTGGACCCAGCAGTGACCAAGGAAGCCAAAGATGTCTGCCCGCATCAAGCTTCTGTTCTCCTGGGGAGAGAGGATCAGAAAACTGATGAGATATGTCTGGTGGTGATAAACGCCGTGGACAGTCACGAAGCTTGGAGGATGGGGCTGTCTGGGAGAATGACGTCCAGTCTCCGTAGGGTGGTCAGGACACTTGTCTTTGACAAGATGATATTCCGACACTTGAAAGACAGGGGCAGGCAAGAGATGGAGACACGCGCTCCTGGGGTGGGTGACAACACTCCGGTTGGCACTCAAGGCGGGAGACTGGCATTTTTAAGGAAGGACGAGTGGGGGTGTGAGGGGGGCAGTTTCCATTAAGTGAAGTGGGAAAGACCGTACCGGAAGAGCGGAGGTCAGAGACGCGGCCGCCGTGAGATCTCGTAGCTGGAAAGCTGCTGAGACTCAGGCTATGCTCCGAACGAGATGGGACCCACTAGAGCGTGTGCCCGTCGGACGGAGGCTCTCAGGCCCCAGCTGTCGGGGGGGGGGGGGCGCTGCTGAGCCGCCGCCAGGAGCCACTCGGCCCTGTCAAGCCTACACCTTCCCCTGGGCAATGCAGGGGTGAAACAGACCCAGCCTTCTTGCCTCCGCTGGGGACAGTTCTGAAGCCCACTGAGCCCCAGAGATTTGGGGGTTCGGCAAGCCTGCAGGTCCCTGCCCGTGTCCCCTCCAGGCGCTACCCTCCGGGGAGCCCCCCGACCAGATGACCTGCAGCCCAGAGTGTGGTTCCTGGAGGAAGAGTATGGAGGGGAAGGGTCCTCACAGCCTGCGCTGCGTGGAAGCCGTGGAAGCAGGCTGGGGGCTGCTCTGTGCCAGCGGGCAGTCCCGTCCCTGCTGGGCAGCAGCCCTCAGTGCCCTCCGGGAGCCTCCGGACGGCCTTTGGCCTCCCCCCCCCCCCCCGCAGCACCTCCACTCCCCCGAGGACGCATTTCCAAGGTGGAGGGTGCGGGTGCCCCTTCGCCCACCGTAGTGATGCCGTGTCCGCCATCCAACCCGTTTCCCGGCTGCGTTCCCAACTCCCAGAACCGGCTGCCTCGACGCTGCCTGAGAACTGGCCTTTCTCTGCATAGAAAACCCACGGACAGGGGAGGCGCCCAACAGGAAATGCCCGCACCTCCTCCGCCGTGACCTTGGCCGGCGCCACGCCCATTGCTCGGGGAGAAGGTGCCGCTGTGGATCACCAGGCCACAGGGGCTGCGTGAGGAAGGGTCCCCGGGCACGTGGGGCACGGGGCCTCGGCTGACCCGCTGCAGGAGGTATGTGAACGCTGTTGGAAGAGCAGATCCGGAGAGTCCTCGTCACAAGGAGAAAAACATTTTTTTTTTCTTTTTCCCTTGAATCTATACAAGCTGATGGATATTAACTAACCTCATTATGCTCATCATCCCCTAATATATGTAAGTCAAGCCGTTATGCCGTATACTTTAGGCTTGTACAGTGCTGGGTATCAAGCGCATCTCAAGACTGGGGGAAAAAAAATGAAAAAAACCCACAGAGGTTCTGGTTTGAGACGCACACAGCCCGTCCTGTCCGCGGGTCTAATAGGCCTCTGCGTGCTGCTCTCCAGAGAAGTCCGTCCTGAAGCGTCTAGAATACATAAACGACACATCACATTAATAAGAAAAGATAAGCCACCGAATAGGAAAGTGGCCAAAGGATATGAATTCACCGAAGAGGAAACAGATAGGCCACCAGACAGAAGAAAAGATGCTCAGACTTGCCAGTCAGCCGGGAAATGCAAAGCCAGGCACCCACAGGAGAGCGTCTCACCCGCCTCCGGAACTGGCAAAAGTCGGTTTGATGATATCACGTGTCTGTGACGTTGAAGGAACCGGGTACCCGGCGCCCCTGGAAATGTGTGGGGCTCAGGAGCGGCTGTCCCACTGCCGGTGTGGGGGTGGGGTGGCCCCGGAGCCCCCGCCCGGTGCCCGAGAGGCGCGTCCCGGGACACTGGAAACAGCCGTGTCCGTCACCTGGGCGGTGGCTCGGATGGCGGGCGGTCACACGCTGTGATGGCTGAACCCGGGGCTGCACTGCCCCACACGGAAGGCGTCTTTACCGGTCAGTCTGTTGGCTTCATAGCTGCAGTCACCTCGGGGGGTGCATGTCAGCAAGAGGCTGGTCTCAGGGGACTTCCGCTTTAGCTGGCGGCTTTTTACTGTTTTAAAAGAGAGCGCATGGGTGCATTTCTTGTCTCCCTAGGAGCCTGGCTCGGGAGGGGCCTTTGCTGCCCTCGCACCTCCGGGCTGACCCTGCACCGCACCTGGAGGCTAATCCAAGTCCGCTGCTGGCTAACAGTCTCCCCGGACCCCAGTGAGCTGCCACCGTTCCAGGACCCCAGGGTCGTTCCGTCCCTGTCCCTTTCCACCCTGCCCACCACCCCACAGCCCCGCTTGCAAAGGCACAGGCGGAAGGCAGGTTCCCGGGGCGAGGGACGGATGCAGCCGCTCGTCTCCGCCGATGCCTAGCGGGCCATGAAGCCGGCCACCCAGAGCGGGCGCACACTTGGCCCACCCTTGGGTCCAGGACATACCGCCCGGAGGCACCTTGGCTCCCACCTCTGCAGTCTCCTTGCCCTCGCCCTGCCGCCAGGGCCGCTGAGAATCCAGCCCGCCAAGAGACCGCCAAGTGCCCCTCTCTGCTCCCTGGGGACAAGCCCCGGCAACCACTCCACGAGACCTGACCCTGGAAGTCAGATCCGGAAGGGACCGCCAGGGTCCCTCTGGACGAGGCAGGAAGGGTGCCTGGGTCCTGCCCCATGCCTGCCGCCCAGCCTCGGGACTCGGGGAGGCTACACAGTAGCCTCACCGACATTCCCCTTGGCCTAGGCAGTGGTCCTGGACGGGGAAAGCCTGAACCCTACGCCCAGAGCCGAGGCTTACGTTCACATCCCAGCTCCCCTGCTTCGCTGTGTGACCTTTAGCAACTATCTTTACCTCTCTGAACCTGATAGGACCGCTGTGGCCATTCCCTGCCTCTGAATATAACTGCAACGTTCCCATTTGTCAAGATTTCTCTTTAAAGCCAAGTTTCGATGACTTCCAGAAGTTTGGGAAACCCTGGTGTAATCTCACAGTTCCTTTTTATACATTCTTGGCCCGCTTACCATTCAAAACATGAGTTACAGAAAGGAAAGGTGAGAAGAGAAATCGCCCAGAGGACAAAAGAAAAAAAATCTGCCGAGTTAGGGCAAACTGCTGGGTGACAGCTTTGAAATGAAGCCACAGGCTGTTCATTGCATTCTCTTTGCCCCCAGGCGTGTGCCCCTCTCTCTTCTCTGGTGTGGGATCAATGTGAGGGATGGTGCGCAGGATTAAGGAAGGCAGACTTTGATTAGGCCATCAGACGGGTAAAAAGGTATTGAGCCGACTCCTGGCCACTTGTCACTAGATACAGTTAATTGGTGCGTGTGTACGTGCGCGCGCGCGTGCGTTCTTTGTCTCTCTCCATCTCCGTTTCTCTGCCCTCTCTCTTCCTCTCTCCTTTGGCGCCCGCTGTATCCCATCCACCCGTTCACAAGGACTCTTGCGTCTCCCTGTGGGAACCCAGTTTATAATGAGTAACCAAAGGTTCATAGCAGTGGACTGTCCGGGGTCTTAGTTCACTCAGCACCCATTTCCCGAAGACCTACTCGGTGCCAATGAATCTTGCGGGTGGTGGGGAAAGAGCAGAGAACAAACCCGAGGGTTCAGATGCCCTCGCGGTGCCTACTGGCTCCAAAGAGGTGGTTAAACATTTCCCATCCACTGGTGACGAGCGTACAAAGAAACAGACGGGAGAGAGGATGGGGAGTGAAGAGGGATAAGAATTGCGGGTAAGGTGGCCGTAGAGCCTACAGAGTGCTCAGCCGATGGGAATCTTTTAAACAACTACCGTACGTCCGGCACTGGGTTCGAGAAAACGGCCGACGGAGCCGGGAATAAAAGCTCACGTACTGACAGTGGAGACGCCTGGCCAGACTGTCGCTCAGATGTGGGCGTTTCTGTCGACGCAGGAGAGGAGAGTCAGCAGCACACCTGCTCGGGTGGAAAACTGGGGGAAGTGAGAAGGCTGATGAGCTAGGGCAGATGGAAAGGGGGCGTCCTGGGGAGGAAGGTGAGGGCGACCTCCGTCATGACCACGTTGGGCTGGTGGTTTGCTGGCCAGCCCTTGCGTGTGGTCGGCAGCTCGGATTTGCGCCCAGACTTGGGGGCCTGCAGAGACCTCGTTATGTTCGGTGTCCTCAAGTGTTCGAGAAAACTGGCACGGACTTGAGCCATGGCTATTGACAAGCGTTATAAATTAACAAAGTTTGCACAGAAGTATACGCGAGCGTTGCGTCTCTTTCCATCTCGCTCTGAACAGTGACAGCCACTCTTGACTGATGCCGGCCACGCCTTGTGTCACGTCTTTTAACCCTCCTCATAACAGCTGAACAGCATGGTTATTATGATCCTCATTTTACAGAGGAAGAATCTGAGGTTAGGAGAGACGACGTCATTTGCGCACATTCTGTCCCTTCGCTAAATAAGAACCTACGGAATACGTGCCGAAGCAGCTAGTAAAACACAGGACCAGAGTTCAGGTCCACGTCTGTCTGACCCTGAAAGCCTGAATCTGACCGGATTGATGGCATTTACCCATTTTCCATAAATAGGCTTCATTTTTTTTTTTTTAACACAGGAAAAGCTTACACCAAGCTATTCTCGCAGAGTCCTACTTTGTTTCGAAATAAGCAAGACACATAGGCAAGTGCCCTGTAACCCAGGGTCAGAGGTCCAGGGGCACAGGGGATGTGGCCGGGGGGTCTATCGTGCAATAACGCATCCCCGTCACCCCTGGGAGCAGGCTGTGCTGGTAAGGAAACCGCTGGGCTGTTCACCCGGGAGATGAAAAGCCACAGAAGGTTGGCAGATGGACGTGCAACCTGTGTTTTGCCTGCGCTGCGGTGGTCCTGGTGGGAGAGGCTTGGTGACCCCGATGTCTTGCTCAGGAGGGGGCCTCAGAGGTGAGCCAGGCTGAACTGGGGTAAAGATGCTAAGAGGAAGTGGGATCAGAGGCTCTCCTACCCCGATAGCTAGGGAGACATGTTACAACTAGTAAAAACAAAAGGGGAAAACTACCTTAAGAAAACAGTCCAAAAGGGATGAGTAGCCTGGGTGGCTCAGTCGGTTGAGCATCGGACTCCGGATGTCAGCTCAGGTCATGATGCCGGGGTCGTGGGATCGAGCTCTCTGTCAGGCCCCATGCTAACTTGCTAGAGATTCTCTCTCTCTCTCTTCCTCTGACCCTCTCCCCAGTTCGTGTGCTCTCTGTCTTTAAAAAAAAAAAAAGTGAGTAGTAACCTATAAGAAATAAACCTTACACCGCTTGTAAAAATAATCACCATAGAGAGAAATGTTGGGGGTGGGGGGAGGGGTCCTGACCTTGGCCTCGTGCCAGAGAAGTGACTGGGAAGGAAGACATCCCGAAGGGTGGGGAATGGGGGCTGGGAGGGTCGCTGAAGTGTCTGGTGCTGTGTGATAGGGAGGAGCCAGAGCCCACTGACCCGAGTGCTGGGGTCACAGCCCGGGCCTGATCAGGGAGTGGCCCTGATCTCCACATTTCCTGGAATCCCTAGAAAGACAATGGATTCAGCCCCCCCTTGACCAAAAAAGGTTCCTACACTCACTCTTTTTTTTTTTTTTAATGTTTTATTTATTTCTAGGAGAGAGAGAGAGACAGCGTGAGCAGGCGAGGGTCAGAGAGAGAGGGAGTCACAGACTGAAACAGGCTCCAGGCTCTGAGCCGGCAGTCAGCACACAGCCCGGCGCAGGGCTCGAACCCACGAACCGCGAGATCATGGCCTAAGCGAAAGTCAGACGCTTAACCGACTAAGCCACCCAGGCGCCCCCCTACACCCACTCTTATGCCCTTCATCTGATATGTCATTTGCAAATATCTTCTCCCATTCTGTTCCGTTGTCTTTAGTTTTGTTGATTGTTTCCTTTGCTGTCCAGAAGCTTTTTGTCTTGATGAGAAGCTTTTTGTCTTGATGAACAGTTGTCCCAACTGTTCATTCTGCTTTTGTCTCCCTTGCCTCTGGCAATGTGTCTATTAGGAAGTTGCTCTGGCCGAGGTCAAAGAGGTTGCTGCCTGTGTTCTCCTAGGATTTTGGTGGTTTGCTGTCTCACATTTAGGTCTTTCTTCCATTTTGGATTATTTTTGCGTGTGGTGTAAGAATGTTATGCAGTTTCATTCGTCTGCATGTCACTGTCCAGTTTTCCCAAGGCCATTTCTAAAGGGACTGTCTTTTTTCCATTGGATACTCTTTCCTGCTTTGTCAAAGATGAGTTGACCATACAGTTGTGGGTCCGTTTCTGGGTTCTCTATTCTGTTCCATTGATCTGAGTGTTTTTGTGCCAGTACCATACTGTCTTGATGATTACAGCTTTGAAATACAGGTTCAAGTCCGGAATTGTGATGCCTCCAGTCTTGGTGTTCTTTATCAACATTACTTTGGCTAGTCGGGGTCTTTTCTGGTTCCACACACATTGTAGGATGGTTTGCTCTAGCTCTGTGAAGAATGCTGATGCTATTTCTATAGGGATTGCATTGAATGTGTAGATTGCTTTGGGTCGTATCGACATTTTGACAATATTTGTTCTTCCAATCCATGAGCGTGGAACGTTTTCCATTTCTTTGTGTCTTCTTCAGTCTGTTTCATAAGTATTCTGTAGTGTTCAGAGTATAGATCTTCTACCGATTTGGTTAGGCTCATTCCTATGTATCTTATGGTTTTTGGTGCAGTTGTAGATGGGACCGATTCCTTGATTTCTCTTTCTGCTGCTTCATTACTTGTGCCTACAAGTGCAACCGATTTCTGCACGTTGGTTTTCTATCCTGCGACATTGCTGAATTCATGGATCAGTTCTAGCAATATTCTGGTGGAGTCTTTTGGGTTTTCCATGTAGAGTATCATGTTGTCTGCAAAGAGGAAAAGTTTGACTTTTTCCTTGCTGAGTTGGATGCCTTTTATTTCTTTTTGCTGTCTGATCACTGAGGCGAGGACTTCCAGCACAATGTTAAATAGCCATGGGGAGAGTGGACATCCCTGTCGTGTTCCTGACCTTAGGGGAAGGGCTCTCAGTTTTTCCCCTTTGAGGATATTAGCTCTGAGTCTTTCATATGTGGCCTTTACCAACATCTACATCTTGACCCTCCAACTGAGGGTGTGGTGGCGGCGAAGGGTCAGGCTGAGAAGTCGTGACGGGCCCGCTGCGGTGGGCCGGTCCCAGGGTACACAACCTCTTGGCTGTTGGCGTGAGGGGGTGGCCCGCTGCCTGCCGTCACCCATGTCCTCCCGATCTGGGCGCTCGTGCCTCATCTCCCTTCAGCTGTTCCCTTCACCCCCATTTCAGACTTTCTCAAGTTCCAGTTAATTTTAAAGCATGCCTAAACTTTCTCTTGGTTTTCTATTTCTTTCATTTCAACTATGTCTACAAAGCTTTAAATCACGTCATAAATGGGAAGGAGTCTCATTTCCCATAGTGTGGGTACAAGAAAACACAATGCAGTCAAAATAATATTATTAGACACTAATTTGATTGGCCTGGTAAGACTCTCAGCCCTAGGCCTGCCCCCTCTTTGC
Source organism: Hyaena hyaena (assembly GCF_003009895.1). Lineage (NCBI taxonomy): Eukaryota > Metazoa > Chordata > Mammalia > Carnivora > Hyaenidae > Hyaena > Hyaena hyaena. The sequence goes on from NW_024080946.1 coordinate 290,667, forward strand.
TGGAAGAAGAGAGATTAGCAACTATTCTAAAGGTGTAAAAACATCTGAGCCCCGAAGGCCTTCTCCTTGGAGCCATTAGAAGACTTGCAATGTAATTTGTAGGGAAATAACCTCTCGCTGTGGAACCTGAGAGTATCTCATGCTGGGCACATGGTTCTCTTCAATACGCCTCTTGGGGGCCACCATACTCCAGGGGACATACTCCAGAGATGCGCAAGAGCCTTGTCTCAGAGTCAGAGGGAGCTGTGTTCAGCCCACGAGCTAGGACTGGGCAGCCATGTGGCCTCTGTTTCCTTACCTGTCAAAGAGAGTCCATCTCTGCGAGACTGGGTGGAGGGTGCAGGGAGGGAGCAGGGCTGGAAGGGGCCCCTCTCTGGAAATGCCTACACTTGTGCCCCCTTGGGGGCCAGTCGGTCAGTTGCCGCACATTTATCAGGTATCTGTGAGCCGTGCTGCACACAAGTCAGACGCCCCCGTGTTCCCACTCTGACGGGCACCAGCAATGAGCTGACATACACCCAGAGGTCAGCTCTGGGGAGGTGAGACTTGCCCAGCCTTGGGGGTCCAGCCCTGGGGGAACTGGACACTCTGGGCAGCCAGCCTGGGCCACGTCCCCCATGGCCACGGTGGGGAAGGCGGACGGTGAGAAAGGCAGTCCCAGCAGGTGAGACTGGACAGCTCCCACCGCCTACCCCGTGGACCTCAACCCATCGACGGGCTGTGAAACCAATGAGCAAGTTGCAGAGAGAGGGAGGGGACCCTGCAGGGGGGTGGGGCAGGCAGCCGTCCTCTGCAAAGGGGTTTGAAGGACGACTGTCCCAACAGGGGTGGCAGGCTGGGGCCCCATGATCAGAGGCAAGAGCAGGAAACCAGGCAGGGAGGAAACGGCGTGACATCACGGCTTGTCATATAAGCGGCGGGGCCGCGGGCGGGGCTCAGAGGAATGCCTGGGGACACAGTGGGCAGCTCTCCATTCTGCACCTGTATACAGAGAAGTCCAGGCACAAGGTGGGCCATCTTCCTGGTTATTTCCTTCTGGGAATCAGGCCACCTCCCCCTCTGGTCTTTTTCACAAACACTATGCGTGCGTGCGTGTGTGCGCGTGCGCACACTCATTCATATATATATAACCCGAGTCTCAATGTAAATTTGTCTATGTCTGTGGGTCACAAAGAAGGGAAAAACATTGCTCTAAACCATTCTTTCTGGAAGTAGGTGGGAGAATGAAATGAGCACTGATTTTAGGTCCGAGACCTGGCATTGACCCCCACCAATCCACAAGAGCCCACACAGGGAACCTCTCTCTTCCCTGATGCCCACTGAGAAATGGAGTCAAAATCCACCCCCCTCCATCCCAGGCAATGCACCATGAGAATGAATCACCAGACCAGTAGAAGGGATTTCGAAACAGCCCAGCCCCGTACAAACGCATGATATGAAGATGGTTAATATTAGGTCCTCGCCAAGAACCCGTCTTCAGCCACGGTCCAGAAGCCCAAGTTTTTTCTTCGATTGCATCTACTTAACCAGCTGTTCAATTCCCATATGGTCCTTTCTCTTCCAAGGCCTCCGCCGCCAATTGGAACCCAAGATAAAAAACACCATCTGGGCCCCGAGTCCTCCGGTTCCCTGCCCAGGACGCCTTGGGGCCGGGAGATGAATTCCAGCTCCTTCTGGCATGCTCATCTCCCCTGGCTGGCTGTGTTGGCAAGGGCTGGCGTGCGAGCAGGCTCTCAGCCGTGTGGCGCGCGGCCCTCCACCGCCCATCGGAAGGTCTCACGGCTCCTGGGTTCTGCCCCCGCGGCCCCGCTGGGAGCTGCGCTGTGGACGCCTCATTGCAGCATTGGCCTCATCACTGCCTCGTGGTGGGGTGAAGTGGGCCTCCCACCCTGGAAACGGCATTGAGAGAGGGCCCTGCCGATGGGTGAGATGTCGTGGCCTTGGGCCTTGACTGGGGGCCGCTGGAGGTTTTCACGGGCGCTTCTGTTTATGGTTTGCTAGATAAATGGATGCAAACCTGGCTCCCATGCTTCATCCCGCCTGTGTCCATGGCCTTGTGGTGTGGCTTTGTAGCTCTTCCTATCAAGATGTGGGGTCAACTCTCGCACCCCCTACTGGCTGGTCTATGACTTGCTTTAGCCACTGGAAGGCTGGAAAGGATACGGCGCCAGTTTTGAGGTTGGGCCTCGAGAAGTCTCGCAGCTTCTGCTCCACCTTTTGGAAGCCTAAACCCCTGCTACGTGAGCAAGCTCAGGACTGACCTTCTGGAAGAGCCAGACGGGAGGTTCTAGATATCCCAGCCTATAACCGGCCAACCTCCCCAGCGTGTGAGAGACCTCCATCTAGATAAACAGAACCTCCCTCCGACCCTCACTGGCCCCAGATGCATGAGTGAGCCTACCTGACATCAGCAGAACGCCCCAACCAACCCACAGTCTCATAAGAAATAATGTCTGTTCAGCCTCTTTAACAGACGGTGCTGGGAGCACTGGACAGCAACATGCAGAAGAATGAAACGAGATCATTTTCTCACACCATGCACAAAACTAAACTCAAAATGGATAAAGGACCTGAATGTGAGACAGGAAACCATCTTAGAAGAGAAAGCAGGAAACAACCTCCTTGACCTCAACCGCAGCAATTTCTTACTTGACACATCCCCAAAGGCAAAGGAATCAAGAGCAAAAATGAACTATTGGGACCTCATCAAGATTAAAAGCTTCTGCACGGCAAAGGAAACAATCAAGAAAACTAATAGGCAACCGACAGAATGGGAAAAGATAGTTGCAAATGACATATCAGATAAAGGGCTAGTATCTAAAATCTATAAGGAACTCACCAAACTCCACAACCAAAAAACAAACAATCCAGTGAAGAAATGGGCAGAAGATACGAACAGACATTTCTCCAAAGAGCACATCCAGATGGCCAACAGACACATGAAACGATGCTCAGCATCCCTCCTCATCAGGGAAATGCAGATTAAAACCACACTGAGATACCACCTCACGCCAGTCAGAGTGGCTAAAATGAACAAATCAGAGGACTCTAGATGCTGGCGAGGATGTGGAGACACGGGCACCCTCCTACACTGTTGGTGGGAATGTAAACTGGTGCAGCCCCTCTGGAAAACAGTGCGGGGGTTCCTCAAAAAATTAACAATAAAACTCCCCTAGGACCCACCAGTAGCACTGCTAGGAATTACCCAAGGGACACAGGAGTGCTGATGTATAGGGGCCCATGGACTCCAATGGTCACAGCAGCACTTGCAACAACAGCCAACACATGGAAAGAGCCTAAGTGTCCATCAACGGACGAATGGATCAAGAAGATGTGGTTTATCTATACGATGGAATACTACAAGGCAATGAGAAAGGATGACATCTGGCCATGTGTAGCAACGTGGATGGACCTTGAGGGTGTTATGCTGAGCGAAATAAGTCAGGCAGAGAAGGACAGATACCGTATGTCTGCACGTATAGGAGGATTAGGAGGAACTTAACGGAGGACCGTGGGGGAGAAGAAGGGGGACATCGTGGGGGAGAGGGAGGGAGGCAAACCATGAGAGACTTTGAATGCTGAGAACAAACTCAGGACCTATGGGTGTGGGGGGGAGGGGGAGATGGACATGGAGGAGGGCACTTGTGGGAGGAGCACTGGGTGTTCTATGGAAACCAATTTGACAATAAACTATTTTTAAAAAAAGAAATAATGTCTGTTGTTTAAAGCTACTAGGTTGAGGCCCCTGGGTGGCTCAGTCAGTTAAGTGTGGACTTCAGCTCAGTTCATGATCTCACGGTTCGTGGGTTCGAGCCCCGCGTCAGGCTCTGTGCTGACAGAGCTTGGGGCCTGCTTTGGATTCTGTGTCTCCCTCTCTCTCTCTGCCCCTCCTCTGCTCGTGCTATCTTTCTCTCTATCAAAAATAAATAAATAAATAAATAAACAAACAGTAAAAATATAAACAAGCAAAGCCACTAACAGACACCTAAAAGCCTGTCTCCCTTCCCTTGGGAGGAACCAGGAGAGAAGATAAACGCCCCTGTGAGGTTGCGCCCGTGATGTGCTTCCCACCCCCCTGTCAGATGGCCTGATGGAGCTTGAGAGCCCGGCTGTGAGGTTAGAATGTAGCCCCTCATCCTGAACCCAGAGGACCAAGCAATGAAGGCCAAAGGGTACATGGCAAGTAGCTTAACTCTGATCGCCAGACATCCCTTGCTCTGCCATTCGGGGTGTCCCCACCCCCACCCCTTCCTGGTACACTAGACAAGGCTTCACAATTTTCTCCCCTAATTGTGCCGAGCAACCTAGCTGTCTCTGTCCCTGCCAACCGGGCCACGCCCTGGGGCTCACTCTCCGCGGAGACTCACCTTGGTGCTCTGGTAACACGGTGGCTCCCAGAGGATGACCGTGCCACCACTGGGGACGCCAGCCATGATTTTCACATCTTCTATTGTTAAAATTCAAACGCATTTATGTTCAGGTGCACTCAGCTAAAATATAGCTAGCTCAAGATATCTACAATGTAATGTTTCCGTTGAAAATAAATTTCACCCCTTCCCTGCTGTCTCTCTCTCTCTCTCTCTCCCTCAAAAATAAACATTAAAAAATTTTTTAAAAGGGGCGCCTAGTTCAGCTTCCAACTTCGGCTGAGGTCATGATCTCACAGTCCGCGCCGGGCTCCGGACTCACAGCTCCGAGCATGGAGAGACTGCTTTGGATTCCGTGTCTCCCTCTCTCTCTAGGACCCTTCCCTGCTCTGTCTCTTTCTCAAAAGTAAACATAAATAAATAAATAAATAAATAAATAAATTTCATCCAAAAAATAAAGTAAAATAAAATAAGATAAAATAGAATAGAATAAATTTTAGCGCAACTGGAGGCTAATTTCAGTGGAGGCCTCCCAGCCCGGATGCTGCTGCTGCAGGAAGGTGTTGGAAGGTCAGAGGCAGAATTCACGGAGGACAGGACTCGAAACAAGAGTCAGGGCCAAGTTTGGAGGCCCAGGGGGTGGGGAAGGATGGTGGGGAGAGAGCGGATCACGCGCCGGAGGTGACCGGGGACTTCACAGGGAGCATGTGTGCCCCACCTCTTGCTTCGTGAGCTCAGGGAGGAAGTGCAGGAGGGCCCGGTGTGTGTCTCCGTGTCTGGCGCATCCCTGAGGAGTGTGAAGGCGCCGTCGAGGCTGCCGGGCTCGGGGCAGACAGAAAACGCCCCACACTGGGCACACGGGTGGTCTGGGGCCCGTGGAGCACAATTTGCGAGGCCCTCCTCACAGAAGAGGAAATCAGGTTCCCCCAAGGGACTCCTGGCTGGGACCCCTCCCAGGCCTCGTGGGCCTGAGCAAGGGCTGGTTTTGAGGCTGAAGCTGCGTCCACACCTGCCTCTCACCAGGCAAGAGCCACACTGGCAGCAACACGGGAGCAAGAATGAGTGAGTGTCTCCCGTCAACAAGGCCTGGGCCACGCGGGAGAGAGAAGCAGCCAGAAGCTGGTCTACAGCTTGCCCAGCAGGAGTGGGCAGATGCATTCTGGGAGGAAAATGGCCGGGTCATGGAACGAACCGGCAAAGAACCCGTAAAAAGCCCCAGTGGGAAAAAGCCAGCTTTCAACAGTGGCCCGTGCAGACCGTGAGATGATACACCTGTCACCCTACATCCCCTCTATCCAAATGGGGGGAAGAGACAAATGTCACTTGTTCTGTCACAAGCCACCAACGGTGGGAGAGGCTCCCGAGGAAGGACCTGGACACTTTTTTTTTTTAATTTTTTTTAATGTTTTTATTTATTTCTAGGAGAGAGAGAGAGCATGAGCAGGGGAGGGTCAGAGAGAGAGGGAGTCACAGACTCTGAAACAGGCTCCAGGCTCCGAGCTGGCAGTCAGCACAGAGCCCGACGCGGGGCCCGAACCCACGAACCGCGAGATCATGACCCGAGCGAAAGTCGGACGCTCAACCGACTAAGCCACCCAGGCGCCCCTGGACCTGGACACTCTTGCTGAGATGTGACTTCCAGTGACCCCAGGACATTTTTTATGTGTTGTTTTTTAAATGCTTTTATTTATTCTTGATACAGAGAAAGACAGAGCATGAGGGGGGAGGGGCAGAGAGAGAGGGAGACACAGAATCCAAAGCAGCTCCAGGCTCTGAGCTGTCAGCACAGAGCCCGACATGGGGCTCGAACCCACAAGCCTTGAGATCATGACCTGAGCCGAAGTCAGATGCTCAACCGACTGAGCCCCCCAGGCGCCCCTAAGGACATTTTTTAAATGGTCTTAAGTGGAGCAGAGAAGACAAAGCACTAGGACAGATTTTCCTGTTTGCACCCTTTAAATTATACCTGCTGTCCCAACAACCCAAGTAGGTCAATTAAAAAAATATATATATTGTATTAAGTGGAATATTGTTCAGCCACAGACAAGAAGGAAATCCCTCCATTTGTGACACGAATAGACCTTGAAGGTGTCATACTAAGTGAAATAATAAGTCAGAGAAAGACACGGTATGATCTCACTTATATGTCTAAAAAACCCAAACCTAACAAAGCTGGAACTCAGAGAAACAGAGAGCAGAGTGACCCTCACCAGGGGCTAGAGGCTGGGGGATGTTGGGAAATTTTGGTCGAAACGTGTAAACTTCCTGCTCCGAGATTAACAAGTCCTGGAGGGGTCATGTTCACCGTGTGATTGCAGCTAATAACCCTGTATCATATACATGAAGTTTGCCAAGAGCGTAGATCTTAAATGTTCTCACCAAGAAAAGGAAGTGGTAATTATGTGACTGCACAGAGGTGTTAGTTAAGGTACGCTGGTAACCATTTTGTAATACATAAATGTATCAGATCAACATCTTGTGTGCCTTAAACTTATGTAATTTTATTTCTCAATTATGTCTCAATAAAGTCGGCGGGGGGGGGGAGGAAACGTACTTTTAAAAAGTGAAACATACTGTATCAGTCAGCTCTTGTTGCTGTGACGAGTACCACGGACTGGAGGGTGGGTTAAACAACAGACATTGTCACAGTTCTGGCGGCTGTAAATGCAAGATCAAGGTGTCAGCAGGATTCCTTCTGGGGCCTCTCTCCTTCGCTTAAGATGATCTTCTTCTCCCCGTATCCCCACGTGGTCCCCTGGGCGTACCTGTGCCCTAATCTTCTCTTCTTAGAAGGACACCAGTCATATTGATGGTGCCCCATATGGCCTCATTTTATCTGAATCACTTCTTTAAAGACCTTGTCTCCAATGAGTCACATTCTGGGATGCTGGGCTTCCACATAGGAATTTGGGAGTGAAGAGGGGCCACAATTCATCCCATAACATCTAGGAAGTGAATAAAAGTTATTCAGACTTCAGGATAGGAGGCTAGACTAAAAACACCGATACCACGATCATGGCCAAGAAATTTGACATTTACACACGAAAATGATCTAGTCCGTGGTGCATATTCAAATCCCCCAGCTGTCCCCTAAATGTCCTTCCTATATCGTTCCTTGACTCAACATCTAAATAAAAATGCACATGGTGGACATTCGGTCTCTTTTACTCTAGAACATTTTTCCTGGGTTTTCTTTTGTCTGTCGCAACATTGACCATTTGATCAGATCCAGGCTAGACACTTGGGCAGAGACGCTGACCGCTCGGGGGATTGTCTGAGCCTCCCCCTCCCCCGCCTCCCACACCCAAGGTGTGTCTGTCCCGTTACTGGAGTGCGGGGTACTTCGCTCCATCAAGGTGGTGTCCATCGGACCCTTTCATCCTAAGGCACCTTTTCCATTTTTTAAGTGATCGAGTTGTCTGTGGGGAGATGCCTGAAGATTCTGGGACACTCCAGCTCCCTGACAGACTTTCACCTGATGGTTTGTGCGTTCTTCGGGATCCTCGTCTGTAGGTTAGAGGTGAAGGTGTAGACACTGTCGAGGGATCATTGGAAAGCACTACCAAAGAAGATGGGCCAAAAAAGATGTGGAAAAGGTAGAACCATAGGCAAGACCTGAAGCTGCAGATACAAGATACCATACTTGTGACTGCAAATATTGGAGCATGACTTTGTCATGAAGCCTCGAGCGGCTAACACGGGAAGGGAGCTTTCGTCAGTCTCGCAGGCCGTCTCCTGACACCTGCACTGAGGAACCAGCTCCCCGCTGTGACTCAGAATCCAGCCCTGGCTCCTGGCTACATGTGGCTGATTGAAAATGGGTATTAACCTCTGCTCTAACCTGAATTCCCACTAAAATAGCCATACAAGGCGAGGAGAACAGGAGAGGAGAATCTCAGATTCAGGAAGGGGCGGGAGAGTGGCGAGTCCCTCGGCAGATGGAGGGACGCTGCCCCCCGGGGCCTCAGGAGTTGAAAGTGCTACTTCAACAGTAACAGAGGGGTGGCCGAAAGCTTTTTCCCAAGCAGTCAGATCCCCAATCTCCTCTGCTAGACTGCATCACCTCCACCCAGCACGAGACCAAAGGCTCGTTCTCTAGAAACCACAGTGGTTTCTGAACAGGGGAATGGCAGGCTGTGAGGTCGGAAGAAATGGGAACCAGCGTCCTTGACGAGCGTATAATGCCAAGACCTCCAACCCCTTTCCCCACCCAACGCTCCAGACACTGGTACCCAGCTTCTCTCTCCATGCAGACCCTCCGGGGAGTCTGACCAGCTCAGGAAGACCTTGAGGGCCCCCCCAAGGGACATGCAGGCAGGCCATTGTACAATGGAGTCCATAGCCAATTAGCCATCCAATTAGCGCACGCATGCACACACACACACACACGCATGCATGCACGGGTGCACACACGCACACATACAGACACAGAACTTCCCGTCAAGATTTCAGTGCTCTGCTCTTAAATATAAACAGACAATCCAGAATCATCAGACATGTGAGGAAACCTCTGGTACGAGAGGCAGAGGTCAGGATAAACAAATCAATGATAGAAGTAATTTAAAGCAGATGACAGTTATGCAGGGAGAAGAAATTTCAAAATGATGATCATTCATCAATGCACTCGGAGAGATCCGCGACGACATTCCGAGCCTGAGCCAAGAACAGAGTCGTAGTTAACAAAAGGAACAAAGAGAGGAAGAGCTCTTGGAAACTCAAAACTATGCTAGCCGGAGTGAAAAACTTGAGCGTGAAGGATGCAGTTGAGGAAAGACACGAAGGAGAACGTGGAGAGAGAAGGGACCAGAAAATTCAATCACTGATCTGACATCTGAACAGTTGGGATTCCAGAGAAGAGAAGAGGAAACAGAGAAAACCAGCCATGACGTCCCCCAGGGTGGAGGGTCTGGGCACCCTAGGTCCCAATGGACCACGAAATGGGGGGACTGTGGACCTCAGTCAAGATGTACATGTGAACTTGAAATCCCTGACGACAAAAGAGAAGACCCAGCAAGCCTCCAGGGAGAAAGAATAAAGGAAAACAAATGTAAAAACTTTAGAAGATTCTAATGGGGCACCTGGGCTCAGCCTTTTAAGCGTCCGGCTGTGGTTTCAGCTCAGGTCGTGATCTCGTGGTTCGTGAGTTCGAGCCCCGTACTGAGCTCCGCCCTGGCAGTGCCGAGCCTGTTTGGGATTCTCTCTGCCCTTTCCACGCTAGTTCCCTCTCTCTCACTCTCTCTCCCTCCCTCTCTCAAAATAAATAATAATTTAAAAATTATATAAGACTCTAAGGTCATATTGGCATTGACATCCCAAAGTGTCCCCGGAGCCAGAAACCGAGGGAGCAATGTCTCCACCATTCCCGGGAAATGAGGGGATGGGGCTCCAGGCTGAGAGAAAGGGGGGCGGCCGGGGTGGGGGTGGGGGAGCACTGAGCACGAGAACAGGAAGGCGAGGGCCGTGACACACATCGGGAAGGTCTGGGGAGACGTGTCAGGGGACGCATGGGCAGAACAGCCAATGTTTCGGAGGCATGGAGATGAGACGGCCTCGCCCGGTGACTGTCTGGACAAGAATCCCTGACAAGTGAATAGAAAATGAATAGAGCATTAACAGACTGTAGAAAACTAAGAAAACAAAGATAATCATTCAAATACCAGGGAGTGGAGAGCAGCAGATCGTCCCAGATATGCAGGAGTTGCTAAGTGCGAACCTTCTAGAAAACTCAGTTGAGAAATACCTTCTACCTGTTTAAGATTCAGGAGTGGGGAAGTTAAGTTAGAAAAGAAAGGGATTCTAAGTACGGACAATTATTCTTTTTTTTTTTTTTAAATGTTTTATTTATTTCTACGAGAGAGAGAGAAAGAGAGAGACAGCGTGAGCAGGGGAGGGTCAGAGAGAGAGGGAGTCACAGACTGAAACAGGCTCCAGGCTCTGAGCTGGCAGTCAGCACAGAGCCCGACGCGGGGCTCGAACCCACGAACCGCGAGATCATGACCTAAGCGAAAGTCGGACGCTCAACCGACTAAGCCACCCAGGCGCCCCATAAGTACGGACAATTATTCTTAAAAAAGGAGATGCATCATGATAACATCAATGAACAAATTAAAAAATAAAAAATAAAACCCTGGATCTAAAACTCTGCATTATACCTGTAAAACCTGAGAGAGGAGTAGGCAAAATAGGCTCATTTCTTTCTACACGGAGGGGAATCAATACTTATAAATGTATTCTTGAGGTTCATGGTAAAAATGGACATGTATCCATTTAAAAATAAAGGAAAAGTAAACCAGCAAAATTAAACACAAGACGTGTTTATGTGTTTACCTTCCCAATCACTAGAGGAAAAACGGAAAGAAAGTGAAGTTAAACTGGCAAAAAGTCAGAAAGCTTAAGACCACACCGGAAACGATACCAAGCGCTTGTAACTATTTAACATCAACAGGGTTAAGCCCCTCCTAAAAACAAAAGAGTCAAAAATAAAATCCAACTAGAATGCTTTATTTTTTTTTAAGCAAACACATCTAACACAGATGCTGAAAAATAAGGGGACGTTTGGGGCTCCTGGGTGGCTCAGGTCAGGATCTCACGGTTCGCGGGTTCGAGCCCCGCGTCGGGCTCTGTGCTGAGAGCTCAGAGCCTGGAGCCTGTTTCGGATTCTGTGTCTCCCTCTGTCTCTGTCTCTTAAAAATAAATAAACATTAAAAATTTTTAAGTAAAAGGATGTTAGCGCAATCAGACCCCATTGAGAACGTGGAATACAAATAAAAGTCAAGGGACAGAAGGGGAGACGCAGGCGTCATGCTGCTCAGAAGTCAGGCTGTGCTCCGAGCAGAGAGCGAGAGAGGCTGCCTTTCGGGGTGGGGGGGCTGTGCTGTGCTGGTGAGGGAGGGAGCCCATCCTGTCGTCCGTGGGATGGGGGAGCCAAGGCTCGGGGGGCGCCCAGGTCAGCATGACGAGTCCGTGGCAGGACCGGGAAGGGAAACTCAGTCTGGCTCTTTCCTCCTTTCCAGCGTGTGGCCCTCCTTACGGGAAGAGGTTCCCAACAAAGGCAGCCTCAGTTGTCAGGGGGCCGGGGGTCACACTGAGTAGTCCAGAAAGTTCTCCCGTGGCCGGGGCGGGGCCGGGGTGGTGTGGGACTCCCTCTGTGGGGGGCCTCCCTCCTCCAACACAGGGCACCCCTCTCTTCCCCACGCCCACAGCGTGCTCACTCTGTCCCACGCTGCGAGGGAGGCTGGAGGAGGGGTCCTCGAAGGGAGGTGGCCCTGTGACAATGTCACCGTGAAGGCAAAAACCCCGGCCCCTACCAGACTGACAAGTGGCAGGGGGGGAATCCCACCTCTGAGCCACCCCGCCCGCCTGGCCTCACCACCGGCTTCTCTCTGCCTCGCCCTGACCCCCCCGCTCGATGAAGCCGGGAACCTCGTGCCCTTTGCACTTGCCGTTCCCTCGGTCTCACAGGGGTGTCCTCACCAGGACACCCCTGGGGCCCCCCTACCTCCTCTGCATCACCACGCATCACCTTCATGGTGAGGCCACCTGACCGCATTATCGAACATTACCCCCCACGGCCCCCCCCAGTACCCCGTGTATAGATGTCGGTTTCCTTGCTGCCTCCCCAGACCGACTGCTCTGGGAGAACAAGGGTTCTTTCTCCTATCCCCCAGCACCTAGAAAAGAGCCTTGCATACAGCAGGTGCTCAATAAATGCTCATCAGACCAATAAATGACCACAGCTCAGCAGAAGACCGGACAGTCAAACGGTCCCTGCCCCCAGGCTGTGTGCCTGCCTTCTCACTCCGCTCCCCGGCCCTCTCCTTGCCATATGCCCGGTCTCCGTCCGGCAGGTTCCCTGCCTTTTCCCCCCTTGACTGAAGTATAGTTGATTCACAGTGTTACAGTCGTGCTCAGCATAGTGTGGCCGCCATGTGTCCCCACTGACGGAATACGAGACCACCGAGGACATTCCCTAGGCTGTGCCTTCTTCCCCGGGGCTCGTTCATTCTGTACCTGGACGCCTGAGCCTCCCTCTCCCCTGCACCCGTCGCACCACCCCACCCCTCCCCTCTGGTGGCACCAGTCTGCTCTCTGCATTTACGGATCTGTTTCTGCTTTTCGTTCCTTTGTTTTGTTCACTTGTCTCGGTTTTTAGATGCCACACACGAGTGAAATTATTTGTCCCTGCTCTGTACTTAGCACAGCACTCTCTAGGTCCCTCCTCGTTACAAATGGCAAAGCTCTCATTCTTTTTTATGGCTGAGTAGTAATCAAATGGATGGCAGGGTTTTTTTCTTCTTTCTTTTTCTTTTTTATTAACTGTGCCTTCTGTTTCCCCGGCCACCATCACCCCCCCCCCCCATGTGTTCTCTGTTTCTGTGAGTTTGGGTTTTTTGCTTTTTGTTTTTAGAGATTATGCAGTCTGTCTGTCTGACCTATGTCACGGAGCATAAACTCTCAGGGTCCATCAGTGTTGCCACACACGGCAGAATGTCCTTCTTTAAGGCTGACTGGTACTCCACTGTGTGTGTGTGTGTGTGTGTGTGTGTGTGTGTGTGTGTGTGTGAGACATTGTCCTTACCCGAACATCCTCTGAGGGACCCTTACAGTGTTTCCTTATCTTAACGCTTAACGTAAATAATGGTGCTGTGAACTTGGGGCGCAGATAGCTTTTCAAAATAATGACCTTATTTCCTTCAGATAAACATCCGGGAGGGGAATTGCTACTGGATCCTACGGTCATTTGATTGTAAATTCCACAAGGAACGTCCACACGGCTCCCATTCCCACGCCCGGCTTCTCTGTTCTCTCCCCTCCCTTTTCTGAACCCAGGGCTGCTTTCCTCTTCTGCGGCCAAGGTCGGGGTCAGGGGCAGGCGGGTCTGGCCGCGCTCTGAGCCTGCCCCCTGGCCCTGAGGGGCTCCTCGACGGCCTCTCGGGAGACTGAGGTGCAAATCTCAACGGTGCCTCTGAAGGAAGCTGCAAGCAAAACTCGGAGGCTTGGCGGCTAAGTTCAAAGCAGGTGTGATTTTGATATCAATCCAAGGAATCTAAGCAAGAGACCTGAGGGATTTTCTTCTGGAAAATCACAAAAGGAGCAGAGAAGACGTGTGAATTCTGACAGCCGAGAGCGAGTGTGATGAGGAGAGATCGGGGGACTGGGGGCATCTACCCGGAGCGGGCCCCAGGTCCCGGATGGCGAAGGCAGTGCCGTCCCCGCTCCCGCGTCGATGCCCAGGGCTGCCACATGCAGAAGCGCCACGGCCGCTGTTGCACAGGCAGCGGGTCAGAGTCGTGTGAACGGAAATGGGAAAAATAAAGCGAGGACTCTGCACAGACAGGGCAGCTGGAGCCTCTGGGGACTGACACCCACTCTCGCCAACACCCCCCCACCCCCTCTCCCTCCTTTCCAGTCCCCTGGACCTACCTGCTTAAAACAACAGACACGATGGGACGCCTGGGGGCTTAGTCGGTTAGTGTCCGGCTTCGGCTCAGGTCATGATCTCACAGTTCGTGGGTTCGAGCCCCGTGTCGGGCTCTGTGCTGACAGCTCAGAGGAGCCTGGAGCTGCTTTGGATTCTGTGACTCCCTCTCTCTCTGACCCACCCCTGCTCACACTGTCTCTCTCTCTTCCTCAAAAATAAACATTAAAAAATTGAAAAAAAAATAGTTGACGGTGAAAACAGTTCTGGGCAAAGATATGGAATGTATTTTTTTTTCTTTTTTTTCATTCGAGTGTAGTTGACTCACAGTGTTACTTTGTAACACGCAGGTGCACAACAACCGCGATTCACCAAGTCTGTACGTTCCGCTGCACGGTGGAACGCAAGCATGGCGGCCATCTGTCCCCGTACAACGCTCCGCATCACTGACGATGGCCCTTCATCCCGCTGACTTACTCATCATGGAATGCATTTTTAAGACATAGAAGGCTCCCTTTCCCCTGCAGCCCAGATCAATGAAATGGAAAACGTAAAGGCAATGAGAGGGGGCCAGGAGTACATCGTGTGGGGGTGGAGACGGCTGTGGAGAACAGGCCTCCAGGAGAAGGGATAGAAATGCCCCACGTCCGCCCTGTCCTGAGCTGCAGGTGGCTACTGAGCCCTTGAAATACACCTAATGCAAACGCGGAACTGAATTTTAACTTCTATGTCAACTGAAGTTAACTTTAGTTGAAACACAGAACAGCGTGTAAGGCTAAAAGCTACCATATCAATGTAGATTTGGAAGTAGGTGTCTCTGGCAATAACCGAAAACCGTATCCCTTAAAGGAACAGGGAGAGGGGCGCCTGGGTGGCTCAGTCATAGAGCGTCCGACTTCGGCTCAGGTCATGATCTCACGGTTCGTGGGTTCGAGCCCCACGTCGGGCTCTGTGCTGACAGCTCAGAACCTGGAGCTGCTTCGGATTCTGTGTCTCCCTCTCTCTCTGCCCCTCCCCTGCTTGCGCTCTGTCTCTCAGAAATAAATAAACGTTAAAAAAATTTTTTTTAAAATAAGGAACAGGGAGAGACATGTAGAGAAGAGCCGACCTGAAACCCATCTCTCCCACTGCTGAGAAAGCTTTCTGCTTGCCTTCCACCTGCCTCAAGGGGGAAGGATGGTTTGAGCTGAGTCTGTTACAGCAGAGAGTAACTCAGTTACCATGTTTCTGAGGACTTAGTATGATTAAACAAGCGAACAAAGTAAGGTGTATACAGAATGGACAGGAGAAGAAACATTTATCATTGAAAGTGGCAGTATGGTATGTATGGACTGGAAGTATAAAAATACTAGAGACCGGAAGTGAATTCACTAAGGCTGTCAGTTATAAAATTAGACTATCAAAATCAGCACCTTTTTATATAAACCATAAACAGCTAACAACATAACGAAAGGAAAGAACTCATTCTCAGTAGCACCTGGATATGAAATGCTTTATAAAATTAAGAAATGCGAAGGACTTACAGTTTTCTAACTATAAAGCTCTACAGAAAGACATAAAAGAAGATAGGATAATTGGAGAGCCACACCTCTGTATTCAAGAGGAAGGCAAAGTTGTAAAGATGTCAATCGTTTCTACATCAAGATTCTAATTGAATTTTGTGACAAAAAAAACCTCAATTGAACTTGACAAAAGTATTCAAAATATGAACAGATACGTCAGTGGAAGAGAATAGACAATCCAGAAATAGGCTCACGAATGTATGAGTATTTCGTAGCTGATAAAAATGGCCCTCGATGGAGTAGGGGCCTAGTGAGGGGGGAATCCAGGCTGACATGGGTGACCTAAGCGATAAACACAGGGACAGATGGAATTTACCAGAATGCAGAAACTCCTTCTAGAAATTTCCTTGGTGGCCCCAAGACTTGCCAATGCGTTAGCCCTCCCGTAATCTCCAACACCCTCCCTCCCAGCGGTTTCCCCAAGAAAACATAAAAGTTAAGTAAAAAGGCACGTCCTGCGAGTTCCCACCAGCTCGCTCCTGGTCTCCCCAACCTCCAGAGAGAAATTTCCAAGAAGCCACCAGGTGGGAAGGACGGATCGGGAGCAAGCAGGAACTGGGGAGCAGAAATGGGCCGGGCGGGAGGCGGGGAGCGTGCAGGGGCTTATGGGACAGAACAGTTCCAGAACCGTATCTGCACCCCACCCCACCCAACATGCTTCTCAGCTGTGCGACCGTCACGGCCCACGGGGGTGGCTGCCCTGAGGGCCTCGGAGGCCGTGTCCAGGCTGGCCCCCAGATTCTCGCCTCCAGCCCAGGCCCCATGCCTGCCCGCGGTCACCGCCGTGTGGGTCTGACCGTCTAGGTCACACACAGGGAAGCCACACACCAGATCTTTATCTGCGCCAGCCGAGGAGAGGGGGTCGGCCCTCGGGGTCTCGGGCCCACCATCATCTCGGTGCGGGTGGACAGCCCGGTCCTCCACCACGCGAGGAGCCTGGGAGAGCGGGAGAGGGTGGCAGGAGGGCTTCCTGGAGGTGGTGGCCTTTCCGCTGGCCCTTGATCGACAGGAATTCAACCAGATAAAAACGCGGGTACAGTAACACCTGTTTCTGAGGCTATTTGTATCTTTTCTGCACAAGTCCATTCAATCTTCCTTTGGTTTAAAAAAAAAGGCAAGAAAACTGATTTCCTCCAGGAGCCACGTGGGCTCAGGCGATATGCCCAATGAGAGCCACGGCCG
Source organism: Hyaena hyaena (assembly GCF_003009895.1). Lineage (NCBI taxonomy): Eukaryota > Metazoa > Chordata > Mammalia > Carnivora > Hyaenidae > Hyaena > Hyaena hyaena. Next base: position 307,196 of record NW_024080946.1, read on the forward strand.
TATTCAACTTCTGGGGGACACGGCGCTCTCGTCCCTCCTCTGACTGCAGCAGTGGGGGGCGCTCCTCCCGCCCACCCATGGGTGATCAGCCCGGCCTCGGAGCGACCGTTCAAGCCTCAGGACGTCACCTCCACAGAGGAGCCGCCCGGATGTTCTGGTACCTGAGCCGCATCCCCTCCTTTGTCCCGTGCGTCATGCAGGGTTCCTGCCCCGCGGGGGAGAAGCTCGCTGGCAAGCATGGCAGGCGTCCTGGTGTCGGGGGCGTGCAGGTACGGGGGGCGCGGGGGCACAGGGGGGCTCCCTCACAGACGCGGTGACATGTCAGCCGCCTCGAAGCCCGGGAAAAAAATCATAGCTTTTCTTGCGAACACATTCTGAACTCTTCGTTTCTGCTAAGACAAAACTCATCTTATTCATTAGCTTCAGTACAAAAAGACAATGTGATTTAAAAACAAAAAGAAGGGGGCGCCCGAGTGGCTCGGCGGGTTCAGCGTCCAACTTCAGCTCAGGTCACGATCGCCTGCTTCGTGGGTTCGAGCCCCGCGTCGGGCTCTGTGCTGACAGCTCAGAGCCTGGAGCTGCTTCGGATTCTGTGTCTCCCTCTCTCTCCGCCCCTCCCCTGCTCACGCTCTGTCTCTCTCTGTGTCTCAAAAATAAACATTAAAAAAATAATAATAATAAGAGAAGAAGAAGTAGACGTAAATACTGGATCTGGCACACCCTGCGCTGTGGGGTGCTTGGCGAGAGGAAGTGAAGGGTGAGGACACGTGACGGTGACCTCTGCTGAGGACCAGCGCCCCCTCCCCTTCCAGCTGACAGAACTCAGTGCCCGCCCCACGCCGGGCAAACCCCGCGATCGGAGACAGAGCCAGGTCGGACCTGGGGGCCTCTCTCCCATTGGGAGAATACCTCGGAGGCAGCCAGCCGCGATGAAGAGGGCCCGTGACAGCCCAGAAGGCGGGCGAAGGCTCAGCAGGGTGCCCTGCAGGGAGGGCGCGCCTCCTCCCTGCCCCCGCCGCACCCTCCCACCCAGAGGGGTTTATTAGAAGCGCGAGTCCTCCTAAGCTTCTCCCTACAGTCTTCCAAGCTCAGCACCTGATTTTGGAGATGGGAGCGGTGGGTGCCATGACTCAGTGCCCAGACCCCCTTCAGGAATGAAGGGCACCCCCACCCCCAGATCCCACAGTGCAGGGGGCAGAATGGCCCCAGGGATCAGCCTCCCCAGGGGGTCTCCCTCTGCTGCAAAGTCCGAGGCCCCAGGAGGATGCCGGGCAGGGGCGTCCATGCTTGGACCACCCCCCAACCGAGGACAGCTCTGGGGGTTCAGCCTTGGGGGCTGCCCTTGGTCTCCCCCTCTGCCTGCTCCTGCTTCCTCCCTCCCTCACACTGATCCCCGCCTCCCCTTCCCAGGGGTGGGTTAAGTCACGTACAAGATGCAGGAATCCAGGGCTCTCTGACCCCAAGCCAGTGGGGGCCCCCTTTGCCAGTCCGACCACCACACACTCACCCCAAGGCCGTGAGCCGGCATCACCTCCTTTTCTCCGCCCCCAGCCTGGCCTGTTCCGGCCCAAGATGCCGGGAAGCCCTTGGCCGCACAGACAGCTCTCTGCCGAGGTGGCTCCCCCCACCCCACCCCCAGAAGGTGCAAGCATATTTCTCACCGTCTGCCACTGCTCATTGTTGAAGGAAAACTCCAACATCCCCAGCATTTGTTTGGAGGGAATTAGATCATCACCTCCCCACTAATGAAGCCGGGCTGTGCAAACAGAGGGAAGCAGGGTGGCGGGGAGTCTGTCTCTCGGGGGGGCGGCCCAGAAGTTAGCACCCCAGGTGTCTCTGAGGCTCTGCGCACATGTTTCGAAAGCAGCCTACGCCAAGCTGGTTTGGAACATCCCCAGGTGATGTCTGCCTTGGTGGCTGGGTGGCTCCCAGCCCTGAGTCGCAGACTGCGGCTCCCCGGGGCCAGCGCAGACCTCTGGAACATTCTGAAGGCGGCAGGCGCCCCCCCCTTCCAGGCTTTCAGAGCTGCCTCCGTCTCCGTTCCCTTCGGACCCTGCGCCACCGGGGGCTTCTCTGCGGGGGAAGGAGAGGCTACCCCTTCCGACGGAACAGCCTCCCTGCTTAACTTTCCAGCCGGAGCCTCTACAACTGTCTGACTCTCTCGTTTACTAGTCTTTTAAATGAAGGTCTACTCCGCCCCACATCAAATGTTATGTAAACAGTGAACGTTTACGAGTGGACCTTCCCATGGCTCTTAGCAGATCGCTTCGTACAGTAACGTTGGGCAGCCATCACCCCTGCCTGATTCTGGGACGCTTCCATCACCCTCCCCACCGAACGACTACGTATTAACGACTGGCCCCAATTTCTCCCTTTCCCGTCATCACCTTGGTCCTGTCTCTTCTTTTTGAGTCCCTGCAAACTTGCCCATTCCGGACACTTCTTATAAGTGGAAGCCTACGATACGTGGCCTTTGGGGTCTGGCTTCTTTCACCGAGCATAATGTGCTCAAGATTCAGCCACATCGCGGCGTGTGTCGGCTCCGTTCCTTTTTATGGCTGCATAGTATTCCGTGGCATGGATATGCCACACTTTATTTATCCGCTCATCAGCTGATGGTCACTTGGGCTGCTTCCACTTTGGGGTTATTATGGGTAATGCCTCGATGAAGAAGTCTTTGCTCGGAACATTTGACTTCAGTTCTCATGAGATGAGTTGTCATCTCATCTGGGGACGGAATTGCTGGGTTGAAGGCCCGTTCCGTGTTTCACTTTTTAAGCAATCTCCAAACGGTGGCCGCGCCACTGTACATTCCTACCAGAAACATACCAGGTTCTGATCTCTCCAGATTTTTGCTGACATTTGTTAACCCTCCACCCCTTTTCTTTTCTTATTGTGGCCTCCCGGGGGGTGTGAAGTCACACGTCCTTGTGATTTTGATTTATGTTTCCCTCCCCGCTAATGACACTGAGCATTTGTTTCCTGTGCTTATTATAACTTTGGAGAACTGTCTACACAAATACTTTGTCCACTCTCAAACTGGGCTCTTCATCTTTTTATTATTGAATTGTAAGAGTTCTTTATATATTCTGGATACATGATTTGCAAATATTTTCTCCATTCTGTGAGCTGTCTTTTGACTTTCTTGACTGTGTCCTTTGATGCACAAAAGTTTTTACCTTTGATGAAATCCAATTTGTCCTTTTTTTTTTTTTTTTTTGGTTGCGTGTTTTTCTTCTGTCACATCTAAGAAACCACTGCCTGGGGGCCTGGGTGGCTCAGTCGGTTAAGCCTCTGATGTCGGCTCAGGCCATGATCTCACGGTTTGTGAGTTTGAGCCCCACGTCGGGCTCTGTGCTGACAGCTTGGAGCCTGGAGCCTGGAGCCTGGAGCTGCTTCCTATTCTGTGTCTCCTCCCTCTCTGCCCCTCCCCCGCTTGCACCCGGTCTCCTTCTATCTCTCAAAGAAAATTTTTAAAAAGTTAAAAAAAAAAAAAGGAAACCACTGCCTAACCCAAAGTCGTGCAGATTTTCTCTTATGTTTCCTTCTAAGAGTTTCATAGATTTAGCATTTAGGCCCTTGATCCATTTTGAGTTCAGTTTTGTATACGGTGTGAGGTAGGGGACCCAAATTCATTCTTTTGTATGTGGCTATTCAGTTGCCCCATTATTTGAAAAGACTATTTTTCCTGCATTGAGTAGTCTTGGCACTCATGTCAAAGGTCAACGGGCCCTACGTTATTTCTGGACTCAGCTCTAGTCCGTTGGTCTGTGGCTCTACCCCACGCCAGCACCAAACGGTCTTCGTTTGTAGTAAGCTTTGAAATTGATCGTCGCAATCCTTCAACTCTGTTCCTCTCTAAGACTGTTTTGGCGATTCTGTGCCTTTTGCAATTCCCTCATGTGCACAGCTTTTAACAAAGTTCCAAACTTTAGGAGGCTGGGGCCAAACAGGTATGCTAAGAAAGCAAAACTGGCCGGCTTCGAAACAGCACCCGAGGTCCTTTCTTTTGACACACACAACTTGTTTTCATCCTAAACAAACATCAGAGTGCGCTCGCTTCATCCCCCACCCCCCCAACACACAAGGGAACATGAGACATAAACAGACCTCTGTTGGGATGGGGGAGGGGAGAGCTTCTGGAGCAGATACTGGGATTGGATGAGGCCGCAGACGTGCCCAGTGCGCCCGACTTAAGGAGGCATCGGCTCTCGGCACCACAGGGCACTGCAGCATCTGAGGGCAAATGCCTCCTTTTGCTTCATCTGGTCCCAGCTCTGTTCTGTCAGCCCCTTTCCTCTTCTTCCAGCTCTGACCCCAGACCCGCCCGGCCAGGAACCAGGTAGCTATCCGGTGATATGAGGCCACAAGATTGAGGGCAAAGTTCTCTGTGCCACAGAGATCCGGAGAGCCTGGGGTCCTGGGAGGCGGCCTTTTTAAGCTTCCTCATCCTGGGGGATTAACCACGTGTCTGTTAAGATCATGCCTGAAGGGGCGCCTGGGCAGCTCGGTCGGTTCAGCGTCCGACTTTGGCTCAGGTGACCATCTCACGGTTCGTGGGTTCGAGCCCCGCGTCAGGGCTGTGACGACAGCTCAGAGCCTGGAGCTGCTTCCGATTCTGTGCCTCCCTCTCTCTGTGCCCCTCCCCTGCTCATGCTGTCTCTCTGTCTCAAAAAGAAAAAAAAAAAAAAGATAATGCCTGAAACTCCTGAAAGTTAGGTTTTCTGTTAACTTTCTGCCAAAAGCATTTCTAATATACAGATTTGCTGCAAGCAATGTGGGCTTTCCATTTAAAGCTGTAAGACATTTTTAAGTTTTCAAAGGGAGTCGAGGACTTCGTGAAAATTAAATATTCCTGCTCTTTGAAAGTCACTGTTGAAGGAAGGAACAAGCAGCCGATACGAAAATCCACTTACTGAACGTTTATCTGGCAAAAGGCTAAAATCTAGGATAGAAAACGAATTCTTCCAAGTCAATGTTGAGAAAACAAACAAACCCCGCTCTTCAATGGGCAAAATATCTAAACAGATACTTCCGCTGATGGGAGATAAGCATCTGAAGGGATACAGGACGTTATTAGTCGGTGGGGAAACGCAAATCCAAGCCACGGTGAGCTACCACTTCCCATCTAGAGGATGTTAGGTTTGGGCTAAAATGCAAACGCTCACAATAGCAAGTGCTGATAGAGACAGAGAGCGGGTGTAACTCTCACACGGTGCTGGTGGGAATGCGAAATAGCACAGCCTCACTGGCGAAGGGTTTGGCATCGTCTTCTAAAGTCACACACACATGTACCTTAACTACCTGGCAATTCCACTCCCGGCTGGGAGCAGTGAACACATACGAAGGCTGATGCACAAACGTTTCTAGATTTATTCAAAATAAGCGCTCACTGGAAACAGCCCGGATGTCTGTCACCTGGCGACTGGATTAAGAAACGGGCACATCCGTGCAAGAGAATACCACTCAGCAACAAAAAGGAATGGAATATTAATACGTTCAACACTGCAGATGAATCTCTGAAACATGCCCAGTGAAAGATGGCAGACTTCAAAGGCTACGTTGTACGAGTCCGTTTATGTGAAATTCTGGAAGAGGCAAAGCTCTGGGGGGGTGGAGGGGGGAGGGTGAGTGATGAACGAGAAAGAGGCACAGAGCAAGTTTTCGGGGCAAGGGCAACTGTTCTCTATCTTGACTGTGGTGGTAGTTACACGGTATACGCATTTGTCGAAACTCACTGAACTGCACGGTTACAAGGGCTACATTTTACTGTATGTAAATTTTATCTCCAATTATGTAAATTACGGACACCTGGCTTTTCCAGAAAGCAAGCTGAGCAAAAGGGAATTATTAGAGAAATAACCATACGGGTGGGACACAGATATGGCAAAAAAACCGTGGAGGTGGGGTAAGAACGACCATAGTTTGAGAAACGCGGAGTCCCAGTTAGATCTCGCTCTAAAAAGACAAAACTAGCTCAGGAAGGTCAACAGGGGTGTCCGTGTCCTCCCATCCGAGCTGTCTAATAATTAGCATTTTCGTGGTTGGCCCGGAGATAAGCTTCGCCACATATCAATGAAGCAGCCTCTGGGGGCCAAGGCAGAGACACACTTCGAGCAGCTCCATCCCGGTGACGTTCCTCAGTCACCCTCCCGCCCACCGGACACCGGAGGGACCACTGAGTCACGCAAGGAATGTTGGAGAAGCACTCAGGGCAGCGACAGAAGCCGTGGACGGACCTGAGGGGCAAGTGGAGAAAGCAAATTCTAGACCTCGGAGAAAAGGATCCAAATGGGAAGAGGGGTGCTAGCCGGGGCGGGGGCCTCCGCAGGGGAACTCGGAGAACCCACCCACCGCCCAGTGGGATTGGGAGAGATGGGGAAGGAATCCCCCCCCCCCATTCACTCTCCTTTAGTGTCCCGCTGACGCTTTCAGCCGCGGGTGCCATCTTCCACAGGGACAGCTCCCGGGCACAGAGCAGGTGAGGAAGGCGGGCGCAGGTGGGTGTGCCGTGGGCACATGGAGACGGGCCAGCACACCACCTCTGTTAGGAAATGGGCGTTTGGGGCACCTGTCGGTTAAGCGTGCGACTCTTGATCTCCACTCAGGTCACCATCTCAGGTTCCTGAGTTCGAGCCCCACGTCAGGGTCTGCACTGGCAGCGTGAAGGCTGCTGGGGATTGTCTCTCCCTCTCGCTTGCTCATGTTCTCTCTCCCTCAAAAATAAACATTAAGGGGCGCCTGGGGGACTCAGTCGGTGAAGCGTCCGACTTCGGCTCAGGTCATGATCTCATGGTTCGCCGGTTCGAGCCCCGTGTCGGGCTCTGAGCCTGGAGCTGCTTCCGATTCTGTGTCTCCCTCTCTCTCCGCCCCTCCCCCACTCATGCTGTTTGTCTCCGTCTCAAAAATAAATAAACACAAAACATTTTTTAAATAAAATGAACATTAAAAAAAAAGAAAATGAAGGTTTTATTATTGTCCAGCTCTCCCGAGGCCAAAGATCAGACAACGGCACTTGCAGGGAAAGCTGGTTATGCTCACAGATCCTAGAACAGAGGCCCCGCAGGGGCGTATCATAGTCAGAATGTGGCCGGACCTTCACTGTGGTTTTGGCAGGAAGGAGCGGGCGGAGAGGGCGAAACAAGCTTGGGGGGGGCTGGTCTCAATAACTGCAGGGCTGTGCCTGGTTGCCTGGTGCCCCCCGCCGGGGCGATGCGGGCACGGGGTGGGGGTGGGGGGCTCCTGGAACTGCCTGCGAGGGGTCAGTGAGGCAGCACGGGGAGAGCTCTGACTTGGCCGGTTTGCGTGTGAAAGGTGAGCCAGAAGCGGGGTCCTTCTCTCCCTAGGAGCTGCCCAGCCCCGGGAAGGGTGGGCGCCCCCCCTCCAGGGCCACAAAGGCCCTGGGGTCAGAGCATCAGACGCAGAAACCGAAACCGGGGTTATTACAAGCTGGCTGTTACAAGGTTATTCCTTGGGTGGTCCCGGTGGAAGGAGACTTCAAAGTGGCTGTCACCCTAGAGTACAGAAAATCTCTGCAGAAGTGTCACCCTCAGAACCCGGGGGGAAAGGAGGGGGGCGCCGGATGACCAGAGGCCGTTTTCCCAGTGTCAGTCTTCATCCCGTTATTCCGGGAGCTGGGCGCCCAGGTCCTAGTCGCTGAAGGCCCTCAGGAGAGGGTCTGTTCCCTCCTGTCCACCTTCCAAGTCTCCAGCGTCGCCGTCCGGACCCCACGGGCCCCCGACATTGGCCCCACCACCCAAGCCCGCCCTCCCCTGCCCCGACCATCACCACCAAGGGCCAGGCACGGGCAAGGCGACGGGGAGACGTGGGGTCAGAGCAAATGGGGACAGTGGGACCGAGGAGAAGCCTCAGGGCGCAAAGGAGGAGGGAGGGATGGTGGCCGGAGAGGCCGTCTGCAGACACCTGCTCGGGGCCCTGCGATGAGCTGGCTTCCTCCTCTGTAGCCTTTACGGAAGCAGATGGCCGGGCGCGGGGCGCGGGGCGGAATCCTACCCTGGTGAACTTCACGCTGCGGCTGGAGGAAGGTAACTGCTCAACTGCCCATCTGCCCCCTGCCTGACTCCCCTCTGCCCTCACACCCGTCTGCAGCCTGGAGCCCCGTCCCCCCCGAGCCCACTGGCTCACCATCCGCCCCGGAGCCTCTGCCCAGCTCAGAGCCCCTCTGGGGAGTCTTCCCCGCTCTCCCTCCCACCGTGGCCGGGCTCGTCTCTGGGTCACCGGCTTCCTGTGTCTCCCCCAGTCACCACCCTTGTATTTCTGTACTGCGGACGCTGAAGCTCTCAGTGTCCTCATCTGTACAATGGGATTCCTAGTGGTACCCACCTCCAAGGCTGGCTGTGCAGACGACGTGGATGCAGGGCACGTAAAGAGAAGAGAAAAGGGCACAACGCAGGCCGGTTGGTTGCGCCCCCTGGTTTCCGGAGCTATCACCGCCCATCCGTGTCCCTGCGCCAGCCCGGGTCTTACTCAGGGGAAGTGTTCGCACTGCAGCCGTGACGCCCGAGGAGCAGCCCCGCGGGTCCAGCCGGCGCCCACAGCTCCTCGGCCTGGCTGCTGCGCGGGGCCATCCCCCGTCACCCCCACGGCAGCCACATCGGGCCGGCGGAGGGCCGCTTCGGCCAACCTCTGCCGCCGGACCCCAGCCCAGCCCCCCGTGCAAGGCGGCAGGCGCCCTGATGCCCGCATGTGGCCACAAGGGTTCATCTTGTGCCTGGTTGTGAGGCTCTATATGCGGGGGGGGGGGGGGCCTGAAACGCCCCGAGGGCCGAGCAGCTGGAAGCACCCGGCTGCCAGCCCCCAGAGCCTGGCAAACGGCTGCAGGTCCTCTAGCCGCCCCCCCCCCCCCCCCCGGTAGAATCTGGCCATTAACCCCCCAGGCACGGGAGGGGAGCGGCTCCCACCCGCCTTCTAGTCCAGCCCAGTGAGGACGTGTTATTTCTGTCCTGTTGATTCCTGAAAAATCATTTTAAATCGTCGCCCGTTTTGGGTTTTTTTTTTCTTTTCTTTTCTTTTTTTTTTTTGTGCTTTGGAAGAGGAAAGCACCAGAG
>NW_024080946.1:317560-318631 GCF_003009895.1 Hyaena hyaena
CCCCCCCAACACGGGGGCCCGCCTCCTGCCCCCCAAACACGGGGGCGCGCCTCCTCCCCCCCCAACACGGGGGCGCGCCTCCTCCCCCCCAACACGGGGGCGCGCCTCCTGCCCCCCCAAACACGGGGGGCCGCCTCCTCCCCCCCAACACAGGGGCCCGCCTCCTGCCCCCCAACACAGGGCCCCTTTCAGCCCCTCTGCCCGCCTCTCTCCCACCACCCTGTCTCACCTTTTCTCCGAATCAGCTCCCCCCCTCACCCAGGCAGCACCCCGCCCCGCTCCCACACTCCCCCGCCCCTCGCCCCTCCGTGGGTGCCTCCTGGCGGCCTGACCTGGGGCCCGGGAGGGGGCACACCCCTGCCGGCAGCCATCCGGCCCCCCCAGCACACCTTCCTGAAAGTGAGGACGACTGGGCTGTAGCTGCTGGTGCCGGTTCTAGACGCTCGGGCACGTGGAGGGACGAAGGTCCCACAGGCATCTCTCCAGGCGCAGGGCGAGGAGGGGGCCCCGGAAGACCCCCGCACGGGCAGGACGACGGGTCAGCACCCTACCCGCTCAGCAGCCGTGTGGAGGTGGGGGAGGGGCGCCCTGTGCCCTTGGGCCCACGCCTGACCCCTGGCCCCTCGGACCCTGCCCCCCACCAGGAGAAGGCCCCACGGAGAGCACCCGCGAGCAGAGCGCAGCCGAAGCCACGGGCCCCCCCCCCCCCCGGGGGAGAGGCCCGGCCCCCGACCCGGCGTCGAAGGCAGGCGTCGAGGGGGTCGCGTGACGCGCGCGGAGTAAACGCCGCCAGCAGGGGGCGCCCTGGCCGGGCTGCTGGGGCGCAGGGAGGCTGGTCCGAAGCGGCAGGGTTGGCACAGGCGCCTGGCTTCCGGGCGGCCCAAGGCACAGGCCACGTTCCCCGCCCCCCCCCCCCGGGTGCACAGGCCCAGGGCCTCCGCTGGGCACCGCCCCCCCCCCCCCGTGCTGCCCCTGCCGGGGGTCAGGGGGCCAGTCCTCCCCACGGAGCCCCGGGACTCGGGCTCAGAACACGGGCTCAAGCTCTGCGGGTCTGGACTGCAGTGCCCCCCC
>NW_024080946.1:322976-365964 GCF_003009895.1 Hyaena hyaena
CCCCCACCCCCGCCCCCAGCAAACCTACTGACTCACAAGTTTCGTATTTTTAACAAGTTCCCAGGCGATTCACATGCCGAGCCGCCAATTAGGCGGCTGGGGTTCCGGGGCCTCGGCCCGCGACCCCCCGCCGGGGCCTGTCCGTGCCAATCCCGACCTGCCCTCCCCGAGGCGGTGTCCGCGCATCTAATCCTGTTACATAACCCTGCGCAGGGCTGCGGAGGGAGGGGGGGCTTGGGGCGAGTCACCGAGCAGGAAGCCCCCTCCCCGCCCCCGCCCCCGCCCACGCCCAGGGAAAGCCCCAGAGGCCTTCGCTGGAGCGGAGAAGGAGAAGGGGGGGGCGGTGCTTCCTATCACAGAGGCTTCGAGAACACAGGGAGGGAATCGACCGGGTTTATTCACCCGCCCGAATCCTGAGGCGCGAGGACGGGGTCGGGGGGCCCTGCGCAGGGGTCTCCGCTCCCCACAGGCTTCCGCTGGGCGGAGAGGTCATGCGCGCATGCGGGCACCGTGCGGAGAAAGAACGGCCCCGGCGCACGTCGCTTCCGAGCCGCGACGCGTGTTGTGTCGTTGGGTCTCAGCGGTCCCGGGCCCCTCGCAGCTGTGCGCGGCCCCACCACGAGCTCCTTACCCGGGGAGGTGTGGGCGGAATACGTGTGTGACTTCCTTAGGAGCGGCGTGCGGTTGGACAGGGGAGCGTCCCCTTGCTCTTTCTCCCAACTTCTCGTTGGAACGGGGGTGCGATGGCCGGAGCCGGAGCAGCCTCGTTGGTCTATGAGGGCTGTGCTGCACGTCAAGGACCACGGAGCACGATAGAAGAAACTCACGTCCCTGAGGATTGTGTAGTTGTGCAGCCACCACACAAGTCCAGGTCGGCTGATCTCTGGACCTCACTCAGGAGAGAGGGAGGGAAACCTTTATCTTGCTGCCGCCACAGTGGCGCTCTGAGAAATAATAATAGGAGGACTCATGTACGTGGGGAAAGGCCTCTTCGAGGAAATCCCTGTGACCACAGAGATGGGTAGTTGGCCGAGGTGAGCAAAAGGGGAGAAGCTCCCAAGGGGGGAGAAGGGCAGCTCCCCAGGAAGCCAGTGGAGGCCACGGAGGCTGGCTTGGGCAGAACATGGGGCCTGTGGTCCAAGTGAGGGGTCTGGGGGCACCGGAAAGGGCCTCTGGGGGGGGGCGGGGGAGCCACACGGGCAGGTTTTCAGCCGTAAGCACCCCCGCCCCTCAGACTGGACCCCACAGCCCCCCGTTCGGATGCGTTCAGCGCCGGGCACCAGCGGCCGCCCTTGTCCACACGAGGGACTGGGGAGCAACGTGACCGGCTCAGGGCGATCCAGCTCGCGTGAGCCACAGCAGGGGTTGGAGCCCAGACCCATGGCCCGTCCGACCCTGACCTTTCCCCTGGGTTGGGGTCTCTTCCACTCCCAGCCGGGACCCTCGCCTCCCAGGTGAGCAGGATTCCGGGGGTGACTCAGAGGAGTCAGGGAAGGTAGAAACCCACGGCCCTGTCCCTTTGAGGACGCCACGAACTCCCCTGAGCCTCCTTTCCTGGTTCAGATGAAAGCGTTTTGTAAATTAGAAACCGCGCTGCTAATAGGGAGACCGGATATAATTAGGTAGAGCAAGACTCGGTTCTTTCACGGTGTTTTGAATATAGAACATTTTCTCCATCTCCCCAATATCTTATCCATGACAGAGGTCAGATCATCATCGAGTCACCCCTTCAACGACAGCGTTGCCCATAGAATCTCTTTTGGGAAGTGCAATTCCCTGCTAAGAATAGTGAAACATTCTCTAATTAGTCATTTACATTTTAGTATAAATGAGGTGTTGCCTATCCTTTCTCTGAGGGGGAGGCTTATGCAGGAAAGAGACGTTTATTAGGGAAAAGGTGGTGAGAAACGGATAATTTTGGAGCTAAGGACAGACTTGCTGGGGCTTCGTTTCCAGCAGGTGAGGTTAGTCTGGACACAGCCTTGACCTCTTAAGGCCTGGGGGTAGAGGAAGACCAAGGAGGCACCCGAGGAGGGGTCGGCTGCCTGATGATGTGCGTAGCCTGCCTTACCTTTAGTCTCTCCCTCCACTGCCCCACAACCTGCAAATATGCTCACACTCCTCCCACCTCCCCTCTTCCAACGTCCCCGCACATCCAAAGAGGCAGCATGTCAGCTTTAGAGTCAGATGGTCTTGAGTTCCGTGTTTGACTTTGCCACTTCCCCTCAAAGTGGCTGCAAAAAGTCACTGTTTTATCCATCTCTGAGAAAAAGCCCAGAGCTTGGCACTAAAAGACCAGGCTCCCCCCTAAAATGTTTTTGAGCTAGAATTTCTGAGTTTCAGTGCCCTCACTTGCTTTTCACCAAGGGAAAGCATAGTAAAAACAACAACAACTTGTTTATACTAAAGTGTAAACGATTGATAGGATTTTGCATTTTAAAGAGGGTTACGCATCTGAAAAGATGCACAACATCATTAGTCAGAAGGACCGCTGATGAGCCTTTCCTCACAAGGCAGTGAGAAGGACTAAATGAGATCGTTTACCCATTAACGTAGTAAATATATAGGGAACATCTAATGTGTGCCAGACACTGTCCTAGGCACCGAGAATAAAGCAGTGAACAATAAAAAAAGTCCCTGCCTTCATTTAGTCTCTTCTGACAGCAGAGGACTGACGATAAACTAACAAATAAATGATAGCTCAAAATGTATTACAAAGTCAATTGTGAATCTTGAAGAAGATTACAATGGAGTAAGGGAGTGGTGCTCGATGGGGGGGTCACCATTTTAGACAGGGTGGTCTGGGGAGACCTCTCTGAGGAGGTGACATCTGAACCGAGACATGACTGAAAATGAGCTGTGACTGTCTGGGGAAAGGAGAATCGAAGACAGTAACTTCGTTCCCTAAGGGCGGGCAGAGGCGGCTTGAACAATCATACAGAAAAGCTCCCGACGTGAAGAACCTAACTGGCCACTTGGACCACATTAAAATAGAGGCTTTCCGTCCATCAGAAGGTAACATCGGGAGACGGGACGGGGAAGCCACCGAGTGAAACAGAGGAGACCTACAATATGTACATCTCTGCATAGATCCAAGATAGACACAAATCCTATAAAGTGATAAGAAAAAGACACACCAGCCGATGCAAAAAATGGGCAAGACTTGGATAGAACTTCAAACACAGGAGAGCTGGGCGGCCACCAAACACGTGAGAACGCTCTTGACTTCATTAATCGTCAGAGAAATGCGAGCGCAGACCTTGATGAGTTACTACCACACACCTTCCTCGTGACTGTAAAGAAAATGACAGAAATATATCATGCATTAAAAATACTGACTTGCTCTTATGCTACGGGGGAGGGGGGTGGATTGGCACAACCACATTGGAGTGTAGATTTGTGGTTCCTGTTAACGCTGAACACACACACACACACACACACAGAAACACACACCCCCTATGACCAAACAGTTCCATCCCAATTAAAAGCAACTCAATGTTCACCAAAAGAACCTGAAAACAGCGGTACTATTCCTAAGAACTAACAGCCACCGAATGCCTAGTAACGTCAGAACAGGTGGGCGTGTAACACGGAGTCTGGGACAGCGGGAAACACCGAGTAGACCGCGCCCCGCGTTGGTCTCTCGCCACCTCCCAGCTTCCAAATTCACTGACGGAGTGAACTAGCCCAAGAGTGGGAGAGGCTGATGAACTTGGCTGATACACTACGTAAGGAGGGGGCAGAGTTATTAAAGCCGGAAGTGGCTATAGCTTTCCAAGCTGTGTGGCACGATCCAAATCAGCGAAAAAAATAAAGCAATATTGATTCTGTGCCCTGAAAAACTCATTACAGAGTGAAGGTCTGGAATAGGTGTCTCCTGTTTAGCATAACCCTTAATGGGTCTCTAAATAGGCAAAGGGAGGTGTAGGGAGAAGGCGGGGAAGCCAAACGCAGGTGCCTAACTTAGGGGAATGAAGGTGGGGGAGCCCGAGGGAAGGGGTCCCAGGAAAGAAAGATGTGGCCAGTCCGTGGGGGAGGGAGGGGGGGCCCTGCACAGGGAGGCCCCGGGCGTCCTGAGGTCAGAGGGGGTGTCTTCTCCACTTTGGCATGATCTGCCGGGACGGGCTGTGACATCTCTGTCTTCAGTCTTCTTAAAGCTGCAGCCAGTTCTGTAACACATCCGTCTGCCTGGTGCACAGACGAGAGAACGCGTCCTGCACCAGAAGCAACAGAGACGGCCCATCTGGGGAGAGAGACAATCCCGAAATGGAACTGTTTCGGCTGCAACAGAATCAGAGCGAAGAGCAGAGGGGGAAGGGCGGACTCCGCCAGGACACTCACGCGGTCTGGGTGGCGCCCACGTGACCCAAGCTGTTTCAGGACACAGGAACGAAAGGGACTTTCCCAGCCTCGTTCTGTAGCACCTGGCCTGCACCTAAAGTTTATGTAAAAATTAAAACTCCTGAATAACATATTAGCAGGATGAATCTAGCAGGCCAGGAAGAGAATGATACACCAGTATAGTGCAAGGAGACGGGAATGCAAGGCTGGCTCAATATTAGCGGATCTACTGATGTTATTCACAACATTAACGGGCTAAACGGGAGAAGATTTGGTCAGGTCCATGGGTACTAACGAAGAATTTAGTAATAGTCAACATCCACTTGTGACTTTTTTAAAAAGCTTTCAATAAACAAAGCATAAAAGGAAACTTTCTTTCCTTTGATAGGGTATTTATCAGAAACCAGATAGTGGGGGCGCCTGGGTGGCTTAGTCGGTTAAGCGTCCGACGTTCTCTTAGGTCATGATCTCGGGGTTCGTGGGTTCGAGCCCCGCGTCGGGCTCTGTGCTGACTGCCAGCTCAGAGCCTGGAGCCTGTTTCAGAGTCTGTGACTCCCTCTCTCTCTGACCCTCCCCTGCTCACACTGTCTCTCTCTCTCCTAGAAATAAATAAAACATTAAAAAAAAAAAAAAAAAGAAAGAAACCAGATAGTGTTCAACTTCAGGCTCAGGTGATGATCTCACAGTTCGTGAGTTCGAGCCCCGCGTCGGGCTCTGTGCTGACAGCTCAGAGCCTGGAGCTGCTTCAGGTTCTGTGTCTCCCTCTCTCTCTGCCCCTCCCCCACTTGCATTCTGTGTGTCTCTCTCTCAAAAATAAATAAACATTTTAAAAAACTAAAAAAAAAAGAAACCAAATAGCAAAGATCAGATTTCACAATCAAAGGCAAAGGGTAGTCTATTGGGGAAGTTCTTTTTTTTTTTATTGCTTTTTAGTCCTTATTTATCTTTGAGAAAGAGAGAGACAGAGTGTGAGCGCAGGAGGAACAGAGAGAGAGAGGGAGACACAGAATCTGAAGCAGGTCCAGGCTCCAAGCTGTCAGCACAGAGCCCGACACGGGGCTCGAACTCACGGAAACTGTGAGATCCTGACCTGAGCCGAAGTCGGACGCTTAACCGACTGAGCCCCCCAGGTGCCCCTTATAGGGGAAGTTCTTCAGGGAAGACTTCTGTTGTTCTCCAGAGTTCCGCCATATCCGGCTTCTCGGGGACACATTTTCACTCCTCCCCTACGTCTCTTCGAAACTTTCCGATGCGCTTGGTCGCATCTGCGTTTCCAGGGCCCAGAGCATTTGCCCCACAGCAAATGTTGAATAAATGGTGACTGAATGAAAACCCGAAATAAATAAAAGATGCCCACCATTAACCTCATTATTCACACCAAAAAAACCAGGAAAAATAAATGAAGTAGAAACTCTGGGGAAAAAAGACAAAGCTACAAATCTTTGCATCTGATATAAATACATACCTAAAAAATTCAGGAAGAGGATTCAAAAACATATTCAGGGGATATGACGCAACGCTGCTATATGGTGAAAGGTGGACCCCCTTCCACAGCACATACAGCATGACCGAGGCCGAAAACTCACTAAGAACAAGCGGAACAGAACCCCCACAAGGAAGGACCACGCTGAGACGGGTAGGAGACGCATAGACAGTCTCCCCCAAAACCCCACCTTGGCACAACAGCACATACAGGGAGGGATCGCATGGACCCCGAGCTCTGCCCAAAGGAGCGGGGGGCTTGCGCCCCACACCGGGCATCCCAACCCCCAGGACCTGCACCACTGAGATGAGACCAAACATGTCTGGCTTTGGAAGCCAATGGAGGCCGACCTCTGGGGCTCCCGGGGAGCCAGAGGGACCTTAGATACTCTTTTTGAGGGGGTTGCGTATGAATTCACTTTTCCTGGGACAGCGTGAGAGGCGACTGGATTACGCGTGAGAGATTCACAGGCTAATACCAGAGTGTCTGCTGGAGGGACAGCGGCCAGCGGGGACTTTCTGCGAGGGCAGAGGCACTGCTGAGCCCTATGTTTGCGTGTCCCCTCCACCCTCCTAGCACAGGTGGGTGCACATGGACAGAGCCCACTAAGCCACGGCCGTGACCTACGGCTCCCGCTCCTCCCCCGCTGTCCCCACCCTCACGCCCTGCCCTCAACAGTCTAGTGCAGACGCGCGAACGCCAGCGGGTGAGTACGGTCCACACGGGGCCTGGCTTTGCCCACTTGGCCTGACGGGCTTGCATTGCTGGTCCCCACGGGACGTAACAATCAGAAAGACAGTCCTGGGCAGGCCACCCCACCCCGGGCACTACACAGACGGAGACTGAAACACATCCCCCCCGTCTCACAAAGGCCCTTTCCTGGTCCTTCCTGGAGCTTCACCGTGAAAAATGGGCTTCCGTTTGCCGCATGTAGAGACTACGGGGACACGGACATGTCTCGGCCCACCTTCCACAAGAATAAATCAGAGACCTGTCAGGACTAAAGCTCCTGAGATGATCGCGAAGGGCCGAGAGACAACCAGGGGCTGGGGCAAGGTGGACGACAGGCTTCACCTCCTCCAGGAGGCCGTTTCCTCAAGCCTGGGAGACACAGCTCTTTCCCATAATACGTGGAAAACAGAGAGCGTCAGGCCTAACGAGGAAACAGAATACGCTACACGGGAAAGAACAAAATAAAACCCTGGAAAAAGACCTTCATGAAACGGACAGAAGTAGTGTCCCTGCTAACGTGTTCGAAGTAATGATGCTCACGGAACTCTGCAGGGGAATGGATACACAGAGCAGGACTTCAGCAGAGAGAACGTCAACTTCAACCATCGCCAGTCTCTCAACAGAGAGTTCTCTGGTGCTTCAAGCAAGTACCATACAAAAGTCACGCAGCTGAAGAATACAAAAAAAAGGAAAAATAGCTTAAGAAGCCTATGGGGAATTAAGGGATTCACATTATAGGGATTCCGGAAGAAGAGAGACAGAAGGGGGCGGAAAACATAGCTGAAGAAATAATGGCTGAAAATTTCCCAAACCTGGAAAAGGAAGCAGACATCCAGGGCCAGGAAAGGTCCAAAGAAGAAGAACCCAAAGTCACTGATGCCAAGATACACTGTAATTAAAATGTCAAAAGTTAAAGGGAGAGTCTTAAAAGCAGCAAGAGAAAAACAACTTGTTGAGTACAAGGGAGACCCCGTAGGGATGACTTTTCAGCAGAAATGTTGCAGACCGGAAGGAAGTGGCATTAGATATTTAAAGTGCTGAAGGGGAAAACCTTCCAACCCCAAACGCTCTACCCACCAAGGCTGGCATTCAGAATTGAAGGAGAGACAAAGAGTTTCCCAGACAAGCAAAAGCTAAAAGAGTTCATCACCACTAACCTGTCTTACAAGAAATGTTAAAGGGACTTCTTTAAGCTGAAAAAAAAAACAAAGGCACTACCTAATAACTAGAAAGTATATGAAAGTAAAAATCTCACAGGTAAAGGCAAAGGCATAGTGGAAGTAGTATATTAACCATTTATAAAGCTAGTATGGCAGTTGAAAGGCAAAAGTATAGAATTAACTATAACTATGATAATTAGTTAAGGAGTACACAAGATAAAAAGGTGTCATACGTGACCTCAAAAATGTACAGTGTGCAAGGGGAGGAGTGAAGATGTAGATGCTTGGGGCGCCTGGGTGGCTTAGTCGGTTAAGCGTCTGACTTTCGCTCAGGTCATGATCTCGCAGTTTGTGGGTTCGGGCCCCGCATCGGGCTCTGTGCTGACTGCCAGCTCAGAGCCTGGAGCCTGTTTCAGTCTGTGACTCCCTCTCTCTCTGACCCTCCCCTGCTCACGCTGTCTCTCTCTCTCTCTCCTAGAAAGAAAGAAAGAAAGAAAGAAAGAAAGAAAGAAAGAAAGAAAGAAAGAAAGAAAATGTAGATGTTTAACTCAAATTTAAGTTTTTATCAACCTAAAATAGACTGTTTTATATATAGGCCGTTATCTGTGAACCTCATAATAACCGCAAAGCAAACAAACAAACAAACAAAGCCATAGTAGATACACAAAGGATGAAGAGAATGAAATCTAAGCAAAATACTGGAGAAAGTCATCAAACCACAAAGGAAGAGAGTAAGAGAAGAAAGGAACAGAGAGAAACTATAATAACAGCCAGAAAACCATTAACAAAAGATAATAAGTACATACCTATTAACAATTAACTTAATTGTAAATGAACTAAATTTTCCAAAAATATAGAATGGCTGAATGGGTTTTAACAAAAACACCAAGATTCATTTACATATTGCCTGCAAGAGACTGACTTCAAATCTGAGGACACACAGGCACAAAAGGGAAGGGATGGAAAGAGATGTTTCATGAAAATGGAAATGAAAAGGAAGACAGGGTAGCAATACTTATATCAGACAAAATAGATTTGAAAACACACATGGTAATGAAAGACAAAGAAGGCACAAAGGCATTGATTGATAAAGGGGTCAATTCCAGCAAGGAAATATAACATTTGTAAACCTTTATACACCAAACATAAAGCACCTAAATATATAAGGCAAATATTATCAGATCTAGAGGAAGAAATTGACAGCAATAAAATAACAGTAGGGGAATTTAGCATTCACCCATTTTTATCAATAAATAGATTACCCAGACAGAAAACCAATAAAGAAACATTGGCTTTAAGTGACCCATTAGACCAGACGTACTTAATAGATGTATACAGAACATTCCATCCAAAACCAGCAAAGTATACAGTCTTTACAAGTGCACCTGGAACACTCTCCAAGATACATCACATTAGGCTTGGTCAACGTAAGATTGAAATCACGTCAGGCATCTTTTCCAACCTCACGAGTAAGAAGCTAGAAATCAACTACAAGAAGAAAATTGGACAAAGCAAAAATATGTGGAGATTAAACAACATACCAAACAAACAATGGTCAACAAAGAAATTAAAGGGGATAACATAAAATTCCTGGACACAAAGGAAAATGGAAATACAAAACCCCCAAATCTAGGGGATAAAGCAAAAGCGATTGTAAAAGAAAAGCTCATAATAATACAGGGCTACCTCAAAAACAAGAGACATTTCAAAGAAACAATCTAACTTTATACCTGAAGAAGCTAAAAAAGGCAAGAACAAATAAAGCCCGAAGTTAGTAGAAGGAAAAGAATAATAAATGTCATCGTGGAAATAAATGAAATAGAGACTGAAAGAAAACAATAGAGAAGATCGATGAAACTGAGAGCTCGTTCTTTGAAAGGATAAAGCTGACAAAACTTTAGTTACTCACCAAGAAGAGAGAGAGAGAGAGAGAGAGAGAGAAGCCCCAAATAAATAAAATCAGAAATGAAAGATACATTACAACTGTTACACAGAAATACAAAGGATCACAAGAAATGAGCGTGGACAATTATAGACCAACAAACTGGACAGCCTGGAATAAACATACATTTCTAGAAATGTACAACTTACCAAGACTGAATCATGAAGAAATAGAAAGTCTAAACGGACCATTCACTAGTAAGAAGATTGAACCGGGAATCAAGAACCTTGCAACAAACAGAAGTCCAGGACCAGACGGCTTCGCTGGTGAATTCTACCTGACACTCAAAGAGGACTGAGCATCTATCTTTCTCAAACTCCTCCAAGAAGTTGAAGAGGAGGGAACATTTCCAAACTCGTTTTACAAGGCCAGCATTCCCCTGTTTCCAAAACCAACAAGGACATCGCAAGATGAAAAATTACAAGCCATGATGAAAAGAGATGCAAAAATCCTCAACAGAGTATTAGCAAACCAACTTAACAAAACATTAAAAGGATCGTACACCGCGATCGAGTGGGATCCATTCCAGGGAAGCGAGGATGGTCCGACAGCCGTAAATCTAACCATACGATACACCGCGTTAACATAATGAAGAGTAAAAATCATATGGTCATCGTCACAGATGCAGCAAAAGCATTTGAGAAAGTTGACACCCATTTATGATAAAAACTCTGAACAAAGTGGATATAGCAGGAATATTCCTCATATAATAAAGGCCAATATGACAAACTCACAGCTGACATCACACCCAACTGTGAAGAGAGTTTTCCACTAAAATCAGGAAGAAGAGAAGGGCATCCACTCTCACCACTATTATTCAACATGCTGTTGGAAGTCCTGGCTGCAGCAGTGAGGCAGAAAAGCAATAAAAGGCATCTAAATTGGAAAGGAAGAAGTAAACCGATCACTATCTGCAGGTAAAATGATACTATATACAGACAGTCCTAAAGAGTCCACAACACACACACACACACACACACACACACACACACACACACACCAAAACTCAAAACAACAACGACAAAAGCACCTGCCTGCTTCAGGTTCTCTCTCTCCGTCTCTCTCTCAAAATAAGTAAATCAACATTTTTTTAAAGCTAATAAATGAACTCAGGAGACTTGCCGGATCCAAACTCAATGTACAGGCATCTATTGTGTTTCTATACACTAATCGTGAAATATCAAAAAATATAAATTAAGAAAAGAAATCTCTCTTACAATTGCATAAAAAAAAAAAAAAGAACAACGTATTTAGGACTAAATTTAACCAAGGGAGTAAAAGATCTGTATGCTGAGAACCAGACGACATTGATTAAATGATTTGAAGAAGACACAAATCAACGGAGAGACACTTCATGCTCAAGGATTAAAAGAATTAATATTGTTAAAATACAGATGCTGCCCAACGCGATAGATTTACAAATTCGATGAAATCCTTGTCAAACTTCCAATGGTGCTTTTCACAGAACTAGGATAAATACTTCTAAAAGTTATATGGACCCACTAAAGACCCACAACAGCCACAGCAATCTTGAGAAAGAACAAAGCTGAAGGTATTACACTCCCTAATTTCAACCTATAGTTATAGTCATCAACACCGTATGCGCTTGTCATAACAACAGACACAGAGATCGATGGAACAAAAGAGAGAGCGCAGAAGTCAACCTCCTCAAATACGATTACCTAGACCTATAGTATGGAGGTTCCTCAAAGTTAAGAATAGGTCTACCTTGGGGCACCTGGGTGGCTTAGTCGGTTAAGCGTCTGACTTTCGCTTAGGTCATGATCTCGCGGTTCGTGGGTTCGAGCCCCGCGTCGGGCTCTGTGCTGACTGCCAGCTCAGAGCCTGGAGCCTGTTTCAGTCTGTGACTCCCTCTCTCTCTGACCCTCCCCTGCTCACGCTGTCTCTCTCTCTCTCTCTCCTAGAAATAAATAAAAATATTAAAAAAAAAAAAAGAATAGGTCTACCAAATGATCTAGCTATTCCATCCCTGGGCATTGATCTATAGAAAACAAAGACACTAATCCAAAAATATATACACACCCCTATGTTCGCGGCAGCATTATTTATGATAGCCAAGCTAGGGAAACAACCTAGGGTGTCCACCAAAGGACACCCGGATAAAAACAATTTGGTAAATACACATTGGAATATGATGCCATCATAAAGAGAAGAAATCCTTGCCATTTGCAACCACATGCAGGGATCCGGAGGGCATTATGCTAAGTGAAGGAAGTTAGATAGGATTTCTTATATATGCAGAATCTAAAAAAAGAGAAAGAACAAACACACTGAGAACAGATCGGTGGTTATCGGGCGGGGGCGAGTGGAGAGTGGGCAAAAAAGGTGAAGGGCTCAGTCGCATGTGGTATCTACCCCGATTGTGGTGATCACTTTGCAGGCCATGCAGATATCATATTATCACGTTGTGCACTTACAACAAAATGTGATACACCGATATTTCCTCAGCAAAAAGAGAGAAATCTACGCTTTGAGAACTGCTGCTATAGATTATCGGTATTTAACCTTTATCGTTTTCTTTTACCGTTAACAGGTGTGGATCGTTATGAAATGCATATTCTGAATCTATTATGATAAATGTGTCATCTTTTCCCTTTCCTGACACAGTGGATTACAAAGATAGATTCTTCTGATATTCTGGCATTTCTGCATCATTGGGCTTAAAAAAATGACAACATGGTTTTCAAAGACCCTATAGAAGTCGGGATGACACTGGCCGCAAGGGTCACCCAACTCAGAATGGTTTTCGCTCATTAACTAGACAGTCTATATATGGTCTTATCTTTGGCACAGCTACCGCCAGGGCCACCAGTGATACCAAAATATCTTTTGCTTTTTCTGTCCCTCTGTCTCTGTCTGGCTCCATTCTCCAGACGGGGGTGTTACGAGTGTCAGGTGAAATGGCCACTGGCAGCACCAGACATACAATCCCAGCAGAAACGGTGCTTCTCTCTCACCGTGTTCACGTATCCTTTCCAGAAAGAATTGCTGGTGGTCCACTTTGGGCTCCATCCCAACGCTGGAGGCGTCAGGGGTTGCCAGGAGCAGTCCCGTCGGTACCATGCGACCATTGCAGCGACTCTGGGTGTGTGCAGCATTGGGCGGAGGATGTGGACCTTAACTCTTAGGTCCATCAGAACCATATGGAACGGGGGAAGAATTCCCAAGGCAAGAGGTGCTCTTACCACCAAAGGGAGAGAGAGAGAGAGAGAGAGAGGGAGAGTGGGAGGGAGGGAGGGAGAGGCAGCAAGCATTGTGAAAGGATGGGAAACAGCTGCAGTAGCCTACTACAATCCACCCCTTGTCTGCTCGGAAGAGAAACACGGGCTTCTCGCCACGCGTCACACCCTAAACTGTCCTTTGCTTAAATTGTGCTGCCTTCCCACCTAAATCCAAAGTACAGGCCTCTCCCCAGAAGGAGCCAACCCCAAATCGCCCCCAGGGATTGCCCACTGCCCCAAATCCCAGATCTCTGAGCAATACAGACACATTTTAGATACGACTCCTAGGCTAGGATTGAAGCGAGGCATTCATCGTGAACTGAACCCTCCTAACCAGTCCGATGCAGAATGTTTATTAATGCCCCCGGAAAAGGAAAATGTCCAGCCGCTGTCTCCTTACCATCTCTTCCGTGCTGCCGTGTTGGCATGGTGTCCATCACCATCACGCCCATCTACTGAACTTTAATCCCAGTGATTATATTTCCAAGATGTAGAATTGGCTCTTTTTCATATGACCGTGAGTCCATCCTTGTCCTTCTGAAGACAGTAATTTCATTTTTCAAGCTCTTTTCTTGCCCTACTAACGATGTCTCCTTGCCCTCCTTCCTTGGCGATTCTTGGATGGATGCTCATATTTGGATACAGGATGCCTGATCTGCCCGGCTGGTCAATACTGCTTCTGTTTACCGTGGCAACGGGAGTGCAGGGCTGGGTGGCCTCCTGGGCTTGCCCCCCACTTCCCTTGCATGTACCCATCATCTGAGTGCTCTCAAATGGCCATTCTGCTGCCCCAGTCTGAGGTGAACCTCCAGGGGTGCCCCCCTTCCTGACCCATGTTAGGGGAAGGAAGAGCTCCTGCCAACTACTCGGAAGCTATTCTGCAACCAAGCATCTCAAGAAGGCTCCCCAACTCCGACGTCCATCACCGTTAGGGTTCGGAGACCCCAGGACCCTTACACCTCACATAGCCCGTGTTAGCAGTCCTTCATCAATCCAACCCTCTCTGCATTTCATTTCTCAGGAACTCCCCCAAATCTCTGCTCTACTTCAGGACACTTCTTGTCCTTGTTTTCTAGAATTGTTCTAGATTCATGAGAAAGAGACAGAGACAGAGACAAGAATGAGAGAGACGAAAAGAAAGCTATCTTCTGTCATTTCCAGGGATTTGAAGCAGGAAGAAGGGAGGGGTGTATCCTTAATCCACCATCTGTAGCTTTTCCTCTTTTATCCCCCCTATTAAAAATACATGACGACAGGAGATAATCAAGGATGTGTATAGAATAAGGTTACAATGGAAATAGAAAGTCAGGACTGACAAAAGCAACAAGGGAAGACATTTCAATCATGAAGGTTACAGAGCTGCAGCCTAGTGGCCATGGTAAAAAGTGAAACTAGACCGTGAATTCCCGGAGGGCAAAGATGGCGTTTTGGCCACTGCGGTATTCTCGACACTGGGCCCCAACCCAACCTACGCTGTTCTCGAATAAACAGTTGGTGAACGAAGACACTTATTCACGTGGTTCTTTCTTCAATCACACAGTCCTTGCTGACTGGAAAGAAGGCGGCATAAAATCTCATTGGACGTAATGTGATTTTTCCTGCCAGTAAATTAAAAGCCATTTCTCACGGGTATCACAGAGCGGATAGTGCCTCTGACGCTGGTTTATAGAGAGCACGAACCCAGCCTTCGTGTGATCCGTGTTCGAATGACCTCTGGAGAAACCTAAGAGGCTAACGCTTCGACAAACCCCAGCGGAGGCGATTCTTGAGCCCCCTGTCCTGGGTCCCGGGGCCCCAGGACTCTCCTTCCCGGTCTCGCCTGGGCAGGGGAGCAGGGCTGGGAGTCGCCGGTGCTGGCCACACGTCTCCATCTCTGGGTCTGATGAAGGGCAATGCTCTCAAGCTGCCCTGTTCGTGACCAAAGATGCAAACGTTCGGAAGGCCAGGCCGCGCCTGCATCTGACTGTGTCCTGGGTCCCCGGCACGGCCCTTCGGTCCTGATCAGCGCCGGGCCGGACCTAGTTGAAAGAAAACCCCGAGGGGCGCCTGGGTGGCTTAGTCGGTTGAGTGTCCGACTTTCGCTCAGGTCATGATCTCGCGGTTCGTGGGTTCGAGCCCCGCGTCGGGCTCTGTGCTGGCATCTCAGAGCCTGGAGCCTGTTTCAGTCTGTGACTCCCTCTCTCTCTGACCCTCCCCTGCTCACGCGGTCTCTCTCTCTCTCTCCTAGGAATAAATAAAAAAACATTTTAAAAAAAAGAAAGAAAGAAAACCCCGATCTACAGCACATCGCATGCACGGAAGCATGAGGGACGCGGTGGTGGTGCTGAGTGCCCATCTGCCCCCTGTGTGTGGTCCAGGCCCCCCCACCCCAGCCCCTGAGTACCTACAAGGGCGTGTGTTTGGACGCTGCTCCGCACTCCCCTCGGCCTCCCCAGGCTGGAGGAGGCAGTGAATTGGGAAAGCAGATTCCAGCCCCAGCGGGGGGATTCCCGTGAGTTTTGCTTTATAAGCTAAATGCTCTTTATTAGCCCGCAGTTAAGTTGTCTCTTTGTCTGAAGATTAAGTAGAAGTTTCCTCCCTTAATGAGCGGAGGTGGAGAAGAGGAAAAAGATGCCAATTAGCTGATCCCCTCCTTCAAGGCCTAGGGTC
Source organism: Hyaena hyaena (assembly GCF_003009895.1). Taxonomy (NCBI): domain Eukaryota; kingdom Metazoa; phylum Chordata; class Mammalia; order Carnivora; family Hyaenidae; genus Hyaena; species Hyaena hyaena. The sequence continues at coordinate 338,526 of NW_024080946.1, forward strand.
CATTTGATAACCTGCCTGCAAGAGCCGGGCTATAGGGCTTTGCAGGACGCGGCCCCACCCAGGGGGGAGCTCTTGGGGCAGGCCCAGGCACGCATCTCAGCTCTGCCTCTTGCTAACTAACTCTGGACATGGCTTGGCCTCAATTTCCCCATCTGTAAAACGGGCATCAACATGTGCTTTGGGTATATTACAAGTACAAATAAAGCTACTGCCCTGAAAGCCCAAGCCTAAGGGACAGAGGGTGTTCCCCCCGCCCAGCCCCAGATGAGCATGTCTACTCACTGTCTTCTCCAGGAAAGGCTGCACGGGGCCATGTCACCCGGACTCCCTGAACTGAGCAGATGTATAAATGGGAGCAGGTTTATTGGCTGGTCAGGTCCTCAGGCGGTTAGTACGCCTCCTTTAGCAAATCCTGGGAGGGTCCGTGGCACTGGATTCTCACTACCTGTGCATTCGTTTTGCCTGCGGAGCTTATGGGAAAAGGCCAATTAGAAGGACAGATTATGTATATATATATGTATTCTATATATATATATATTCTATATATATATGTATTCTATATATATATTCTATATATGTGTATAAATCCCTATATAGAGAATATATAGAATATCTACCTATATATGTACATATTTGTATATTTATACCTTATACTGGTTCGGTTTGAAGCATTAAGGGGAACAATACTCAAAGATTCATTTATTTTTGTTTTTAATGTTTTATTTATTTCTAGGAGAGAGAGAGAGACAGCGTGAGCAGGGGAGGGTCAGAGAGAGAGGCAGTCACAGACTGAAACAGGCTCCAGGCTCTGAGCTGGCAGTCAGCACAGAGCCCGACGCGGGGCTCGAACCCATGAACCGTGAGATCATGACGTAAGCGAAATTCGGACGCTTAACCAACTAAGCCACCCAGGCGCCCCCCAAAGATTCATTTGAAAGCTCACAAAGCCCAGCAAGCGGCCACAGTGGAAATGGCAGTAACATCCATCAACTGATGAGTGGGTACAAGGCAGCATATCCACGCGGTGGAATATTATTCAGCCATAAAGAGAAACGGGGTGCTGTTACACACTGCGTGAATGAATCGTGAAAGCGGCGTGCTGGGTGAAGGAAGCCCATCACCGGCTCCTGCAAATTGTACGAAATGGGCTCCATTTATGTGACATTTCCAGAGTGGCAAACCCATGGAGACAGAAAGCAGACTGGTGGCTGTCAGGGGCTCGGAGAAAACTGGGGGCTGGGGGCGGGGGTGACGGAATGTTCTGGGATTAGACGCTGGCAGTAGTTGTAAAAAGCCGCTGAACTGTACGCGCTAGAAAGTGGGTTTTATGGTACGCGAGCTCTCTGTCGATGAAGGTGTGAGGAGCGTGCCCGTGAGGCAGGAGCCGCATACCGTAGGCTTGTCCGCCACTTGATAAAAGATTCACGTTGCAGACTCTTCTCTCTGCGGGAGCTGACTTGGTCTCCGACAGAAATCTCCCCTCTGTACTGCGGAAACAGAGCACCGGGACTACTTAACTGTTTAAATATCCAGCAGTATATTAATAAATCTCTCACTGTATTTCTCAGTGTAAAAAAAAAAAAAAGAAAAAGATGTCCCGGAGCCGCCGCGCCATAGACTGTCAGGAGTCCTGACTCCTTAAGTGTTTATCTACACAGCCGATATTCTAGACGTCGATCTGCGTCCCCTTTGTTCAGGACCCCGGCCCCCGCATGCCAAAGCACCGGGGTCCTCGGAAGTGCCCGATCCTGTGTCAACGCTTGCCCACACTAACGGGCCTTTGGTCCTGGGGGCTCTGTGCCCTCCTCACTTCCCCTCCGGGGTCCAGCCCCGGCCCCGTGCCCTTGCTCCTGCGGGCTCTGGGATTTCGTCCTGGACTCCCTTCTCTGCCGCCTTCCCAGGAGTGCCCCCAAGCTAACCAGCTCTCCCCACATCCCCCAAATCCTCCTGTGGAATCATTCCTGCACCCCCACTCAGCCCAGAAGACAGTGGGAGGGTACAGAGCTCTTTCTCAAGTTCACAGGAACATCTCAATCGCTTCCTTCCTTGTGGAAAATTGAAAAAAAAAAAAAAAAAAGAATCAGGCACAAATGCTGTTCATCCTGCAACACGATTTTATGTGCCTCCCATCAGGAGGGGGTGGCCCTTCCCTCTGCCCTTGAGCCTGAGCCTGGTCGGTCCCCCTGAGCCAGGGGACATCAGCAAACGGGATGCAAGGAGAAGCTGGAAAGCACTTGCCCCTTCTGGCTGCCCTGAGTGCACCATGAAGAGACCAGGCTAGTCTCTTCGACCCCCAGCCTTCCAGGCCCCTTAGAAAAGGCCCAGACACTTCAGGGAGGCTGTTGAAGGTCATCCAATCCCAGCTGAGCCAGCAAAGACAGAAGAACCATCCAGACCAGCCACAGAACAAGGAAAAATAATAAATTGTGCTGACAGAAGCCACTGAGTGTGGGGATGTTTGTTATGCAGTGAAAGCTAACTGATACACTCATCTCGAGATCTTCTCCAGCCCGAAAAAACTGCCCCTCTCGGGAGACAGAAACTGTCACTGGCTCGTCTCGCACTCTTTCAAGTCTATCATGAAGCTCTGAGGCCACCAAGCCTTCTGATAGGTGACATAAGAGGCTCTTGCAAATGGAAAGTGTTGGCTCCTGAAGCGAAAAAGCCAGGAGTCCAACTCCCTTTCCCCTGCCGTAACCTCACTCCACGGGGGACAAAGCCCTGGGGTCCAGCTTTAACAGGGCAAGAGCTACCGGTGAAGAGGAATCAGGATGCGCTGGAAAATAATTGTTAACACAGCAACACAGGATGTCATCCCGGAGGCATTGTCTGCTAGAGTCTAGACACTTGCTAGGGGCCGAGGACACGATGCTGAGCAGCAGAGACCCCAGGCCAGGCCTCAGATCGTACAGGCCAGCCTGGGGCCCGGGTATCAGCCAAGTCCTCGCACGAATGGTGATCACTCACTCGCATGACAAATAGGTCACACACGTCGGTACCTCTAGGAGGCATGGAGCACACGGTAGTCCCCACAGAGACACGTGTGTCCCCGGAAGTCAGGCCCAGGGAGGGGGCGAAGGTGACAGAGAAACCTGATCCACGTGGGGCTGACAAGGCTCCTCTGAGTGGGTGTGGCTGAAATTCAAACTCATCAGGTGTGGGGGAGGGGAGGGAGAACATTCTAGACAGTGGGCACAGCAAGTGCAAAGGCCCAGGTGTGGCCCGGAGGGCCTGAGAAAAAGCCAGAGTGTCAGGGCAGACAGAATGTGGGGGAGCCTCGGTGGGGGGGCCGGGGGGCCAAGCCCATCTGAATGACACCTTTGGACCCCAGCAGTCTCAGAAGGGGGAACTGGCCCACAAGGTCATTGCCCACCTGCCCCACGGCCTCTGGTCCTGGGGCTCTGCCCTCGCTGGGAGTTACCCTAAAAAGGCATCTGAGACCTCGCCCCCTCCACCCCCGGAAGCTTTCCCTAAAGCAAGCCACTGCCCACAAGGCTGTGACGCCCCAGCACAGGGACTGAGCACTCCCCTGTCTGGCTTGGGGTCCCACACTGGTCACAGCAGGGGCTCCAGGGTGCCCCAGAGATTACAGCACGGGGGGCTCCGATGAGTGATGGCAGTTCTGGGTCCAGGCACTGTTTGCAGTGGTGGCTGGGGGACCAGCCAGGGCCACGCGCTGGCTTCGGGTGACGGCTGCAGAGCTCGGGCCCGGGCGCCGGCACCCCCGCTAAGGCTGTATGAGGAATGGCCGCAACAACGCACGTAACAAATGGAACTGGGGCACAGTAAGTGCTCAATAAATGTGTGATGCTATTTCTGGGATGATTGTCTCAGTGTGGATGGTGACTCAGGGAGCCCCAGGGGCACATGGCGGCCTGGCGGGGGGGGGGGCGGGGTGGTGGTTCTGCTGGGCATTCAGGCACTCAGCAAAGACGCAGACACAAAGGGATGTCACCCTCTGCCACCGACTCAGACCCCGGAGTCCTGGCGAGATGGCGTGCCCGAGGGAGGCCGGAGCTGAGCACAGCCCAGGGGCACAGGGAGGAATCCAGCCCCAGGCGCGTCCCTGCCCAACCAGAGAGGCGCAGACCAGACCGCAGGTCGGGAGCTACATCGGGACATGGGGGACCCGGGGGGGGCGGGCGGACCGGGCCCCGGGGGGCAGGCCGCAGAGCACTGCGTGTGCGGCCCACACCTCCGCCTCGCGCCGGCCAGGCCAGGCCGGGGACCAGTGGGAGAGCCGGGCCGGGGCTCCACAGCGCGGTGGCCACGCGACAGAGGCGGCAACAGGCTTTCAGACTTGGGGTGCTTCACAGGGACTGGATCGAATTTAGCCACTGATTTGCCAAATAAGTACTAAGCATCCACCAATGCCAAGCACCGTCCTGCGTACAGGTCACATTCATGGCGAACGTAGGGATGCACCGCCAGACCCCATCCGCGAAGGACCTGCTACCCAGCTGCCGGGGACTGTCAGCAGGTGCCCTCAGGGTCCCCCACGGCGGACGCCACCCCCACGGGCCTGCCCTCCCCAGGCCCGTGTCGCCTATGGACCCGCACGGACCTGCCAAGGCTCGCCCACCTCCCGACTCAGGACAGCTCGGGGCCATTCCAGCTCCGGGTCCCTAGAGGGTCACCCTGGCTGTCCCCTCTGCCCACCGCTGCTTCCTCCCTTCCGGCCCCAGGCCTGGTCAGGGGCCCCGGGGGCACCTTCCCAGCCATCCGTCCACAGGACTGGCAGCGAGCGGGCAAGGCCGATGAGACACCCGACCAAGGACACCTTCCGCACCGAGGGCCGTGGGGGACAGGATCAGGGACTTGGGCCCAAGCAGCTAGGTGATGCCTGAAAGGCACCTCGGGGGGGGGGCAGCAGCCTCCCTCAGGACAAGACACGTAAGCTGAGACCCGGAGGCTCTAGAACAGAGGGTCACGGTGACCGCGGGGGAGGGCGTCTGGGAGGGAAGATGGTGAAGGCCCAGACTGCAGGAGCCGGAGGGCAGCGGGGGGGCCGGGCTCTGACCTCAGGAGCCGGGTGGCCAGCGTGCCCGGATGACCCCTGGGGAGCACGGGAAGGCCCCCTGAAGGCGTACCTGGGCATCTCTGGGGGGGATCGGGGAGATATCTGGAGGGAACCCGGACGGATATCTGGAGGGTTATCTGGAGGGTACCCGGAGGGTCAGCTGCAGGCTACCCGGATGGTATTTGGAGGGAGGGTACTGGCAGGAGCGCATTGGCTGCGGGACCACCCCCTTTGCAAGCGGGCACCAGGAGCCGCCGCAGCCCCCACCCATGCGGAGCAGAGCGGGAGGAGCCGCTTGGCTCGGACCCCCTCCCGCTGCGCTGTGTCTGCTGCGGGTGCAGAGGCCCCTCTCCGGGGCCGCCGTGGACCTCGGCTGCTCTAAAACCACCCCGTCAGCCAGTTCGCCAGCGGAAGCCTCGGCCTCGGGCATTTGCGTCCAAAGCGCTGCACAGCCTGCCTCCTGCCCCGGCCGCTCAGTCTGCCGGCTCTGAGGCTGTGGGGCTGGGACAATTAATTAAAGATCCCAGGGAGCAGCCGCCTCTCATTAAATCCCGCCCGGGGGTGGGGCGCCAGGTGAGAACCCCTCTTACGAGGAGGCTGCACCTCCTCCCAAGCCCGGCTCCCTCCCCTCTATTGTCTCCATCGATCCTGGCCAGGCTCTGAGAGAGGGGATTATCATCTGCGTTTGGCACGTGTAGAAGCGGATCCTCAGGTTAGGCCGTGCGTCAGGGCCCCCGCTCCCGGCCCTGGGGCTGAGATCCGCGCCGCCAGGGCCAGGTTCTCGGGGCCCCCGCAGCTCTCTCTGGTCTCCTGGGCAGGGACAGGGACCGGGGGAGACCCACACGGGCTCTGCTCCCCAGGACTGCGGACAGCCAGCCCCGCGGCTGCGATCTTAGACGGCACCGCTGGCCCGTGGGTCAAGGATGCTACGGGGTGGGATTCCCCTTCACGAGGCGGAGTGTGTGCTTTCCTCGGGGAGAACAGTCCCCTGAGCCAGTGACGCCGAGGACCCGAGACAAGGCCGCTCCCCAGCTCCTGTGCGGGGCGCCCAGACTCCCTGTGCCTCCCCTTGCAAGTGACTGCGATCGGGTCCTTTGCAGCCCTTTTAACCAGGAGACAGGACAAAGGTGATGCCACGCGGCCTCCAAGGCAAAATCACGAAAGGTGCTGTCTAGAGCCTCTTCTGCCTTTCTCGCTTGGAGCCCTGAGCCACCAGACCGGCAGTCAGGGCCCCTGAGGCCACACCAAGGCGGTGCGGTAGTGGGAGGTGGGCTTCTCCGGAAGTAACTAGGTGGTGAGGGGGGGGCCCTCTGACGGGGCCCTTCTGAGAAGAGCCGCACTGCTTCCTCCTGGGCTCTCTCTGCCACATGCGGACACAGGAGCGGGCGGCCAGCACCAAAGCAGCAGGCCGGCTCTCACCAGCCACCAGATCTGCCGGCACCCTGATCTTGGACTTGCTAAGCCCCCCCCCCCCCCCCCCGCAAGTCTACAGTATGCTTGTTATAGCGCCCAAACTAGGAAGCGTTCTCCTGAGCAGTGCAGAGGAAGGCAGAGAAACAGAGAAGAGGTGATGACATAATCGGAGTACCTGGATCCAGACATGCCTGACGTCCACTCGGACTTTGTAGTTTTAGGAGCCAATAAACCCGTTTCCTTGCTTCGGCCACCCCGTGTGAGTTTCCATTCGTCGCAAGCAGAAAGGAGAAAAGAGCAATTACACCTGTAATGAGATGGAAAATCTCCTCATCCCCAGAACTCCTCGTGGGGAAGGCGCTGTCTTTATTTGGAAGAAATATTTTGAAAGGCACTGACGCTTGACGGTAAGAATCCAAGGGACCCGGCTGTGGGGAAAGTGCCTCAGGAGAGCAAAGGGAGAGACGTTCTGACTTCCCCGAGGAGGCCGGGCGTGGGAGGGACCCCTCCCGGGGCCTAACCCCACCTCACCGGCCCCAGGAGGAAACGCCAGTCCCAACGCACAATGGGCTGCGCGCCAAGAGGGGACCCCCTGACCCAACCTGATGGCCAGGCTACGGTGGGAGTCTGGGTCTTTGGTGGGGGCGGGGAGGGCGTCCTCTTCCAGGCAGCTTTTGGGTTCCGGGTGTGATGTGTGTTTCAGCCCCTCGCCCATACGCGTGTGAGATTCAGAAGCTTCACAAGCAGCAGGAAACTCACCCCACCCCACCCCCGATCCGCGTAGGTGCACGAAGTCACTGGCCTGTGGGTTTGGAGAGGCGGCATTCAGGGCCTCTAGCCGCTGCTGCAGGAGCACGTGGGGCTGAGATCCGGCCTCCAGAGGCGGCATTTCTGACCAACCGCAGGGCGCGGTCAGAGTCAGCTCTGCCCTGGGGACAGGGTCGGTCTGGAGGCGCGGTGGGGGGGCTACTTCCCGGTTAGGGTGCGTTGGGAGGGCCGGCTTGCCATCGGAGCGTTTGGGAGGTTTGGGGAGTTGCTGGCCCTTGGGCGCCCCACCCCCCGGGACAGACCCAGATGCCCCGCGCTGACACCAGGCCACCGTCAGCCGCGAGCAGGACAGCAGCGCTGCGTCCTAGAAGGGAGAGCCCCGCGGCCGCCTCCCCGGGCAGCTCTCGGCGCCCAGGCCTCCAGGTCCACCCGCACTCGGGCCTCGGATGGAGGCTATTTCCCGTCCGCCTGGAGGAGGCAGAAGCCAGCCTCCCAGGAGCATCGAGGGGTCCCGCCGGCCCGCCGGCCCTTCTCTGCCGCCCGCCTCCCCAAAGCCCGCAAGGGACGAGGCTGAGAAGAGGGGAGGCAGCAGAGAGCTGGCTGCCACTCCCTCTGCACACGAGGGCTGAGCCACCGGAGGAAAGTGTGGCCCCACCTCTGGGAGGAGCTGGGAGAGGGACCGGACCCCACCTTTCGTAAATTCCACAAGCAGATGGTTCCAACACTATTTAGCACTGAGTTAAATGTGCCACACACCTAATTCATTTTGATATTTGCAAGAGTCCTAGGAGCCAGGCAGTTTCTGCGCCCATTATGCAGATGAGGTAACTGAGGCCGAGGAGGTAGAAAGACAGGCAGTGGGGGCTGGAGAGGAGGGATTTGACCCCAGTGCGGAAGGCGTCCAAAAAGACACAGCCCTCAACAGGAGCCGGGACAGAACTGTCACCCAGTCCTTCAGGCACTGAGGTTTGAGTCAAGTTTAACCAGCCGGCGAAGGGGCGCAGACCGGACTGGGGACGGATAGCGGGGGAAGCAGGCAGCCGACATCTGATTCTGCACACAGCCTGGACTGAGCTAAGTGAGCAGACTCCTGTGCGCTGGGCGGGGGCAGCACTCGGGGACTTCTCACTTTCCCAAATCTAAAGAAATATGTGATGTATGTGCTAACTGCCCCCCTCAACATCCCAACACACATATACACACATGCACACGTCAGTGCAGGTACACGTGCGTGCACACGCGCGCGCGCACACACACACACACACCTCTAGTTCCTAAGCAGAAACCTTTCTCCCCCCAAATAAATACTCCAGCACCGGAGGCCGTAATAATCCGCTAGGGAGACTGTAAATTGATGTAACCTTTTTGGAAAGGAACTTGGCAGTGGCCTTGAAATGGCCCTAACTTTTGAACCTGCAATTTCGTTCGTACGGTCTGCCGTCAGGAAATAATCCGAAAGGGGAGGGCTCGGCGCCCAAGGACGGCCCTGGACAGAGTCACTGATAACAGGGAGACTCTGGAAGCAATCCAAATATTCGGTGATAATCACTGAAACAGGGGAATGGCACATCTGTGTGCTGGAACGCCGTGCGGTCGTTAAGAAGAGGATTAGAAAGAGGTGGGGGGGGTAACTGTTGTTGTTTTTTTTTAATGTTTTATTTATTTCTGAGAGAGAGAGACAGCGTGAGCAGGGGAGGGTCAGAGAGAGAGGGAGTCACAGAATCTGAAGCAGAATCTGACGCCCCTTTCCCAACATTTTTTCACATGATTAAAAACTCTTTCTAAGGACGCCTGGGGGCTCAGTCGGTTGAGCGTCCGACTTCGGCTCAGGTCACGATCTCGCGGTTCGTGGGTTCGGGCCCCGCGTCGGGCTCCGGGCTGACAGCTCGGAGCCTGGAGCTGCTTCGGATTCTGTGTCTCCCTCTCTCTCTGTCTCTCTCAAAAATAAATAAACATTAAAAATATTTTTAAATAAAAAAGAAAGGAAAAATGTTGGGAAAAAAGGTTACAAAGTTGAGGTCACACACAGCATGTTCTTGACCCTGGGGAGGTGGGGGTGCCTGAACAAAAGCTGGGGAAGTAGACACAGTCATTCATGGAAACCGACTCACAGTCCAGAGGGACCTACTTACTTGCCTCTGCCTTTTTGTACTTTTTGGTGATTCCCAAGTTTTGTACCAGTCATTGTAAAAAATGAAAGGAAGACAAGCTCTTGTCATCAGACGCCCCCTACCCCGAGTTTCTCCTTCCTCCAGTCCCCAGAGGACGTGAGAGAGAAGCAGGCTCACCTCCAGGGGCCACCTGGGTTGTGGTCTCAGCAGGCCGCAAAGTCGTCAGCTCCACGGAGAGACAAGACAAACAGGCTTGGACCCCCAAATTCAACTGTATATAAATATAGGATGGGGGAGATCCAGCCTGAAAACAGCAAAGTCACCTAAAAAATAGTTGAGGGACTTTAGCCCCAAGCTGACCATAAAATCAACACTGAGATAAAGTTGCCTCGGCATCTGAGGTCACATCACAAGAAGCATACCGATAAGAAAGGAGGAGGTGACATTACAGGCGGGCCACAAATGGGATGCAGATTACAACTTTCCGCCCTCCAGGGCCCTGCGTCAGCCCATCCTGTCTCCGTCCTGGGGACCAAAGCCGGGTTTACGGGGTGCCTGGGAGGTTCCTTGCTTGCCCGTCTCTATCTGACACCAAGCGGAAGAGGTGAAAAGAGACTGAGAGAAGAGCTGGCCAGACGCCAGAAGACGCCCCCCCCCCCCAACAACTGTGTGATTGGGCTAATTCTGTAGCGCTCCTGCTTCTGGGCCTTTGTTTCCCTTTGGCTGTGAGGCTCGGGACCCGAACCTTGGGGTTCCCTTTGTGCCCCCCAAACCCAGCCCCCCGCTGACGCTGCACATGAATGTGCTTCGGATGGATGTTTTCCAGACCCTTTGTTGCCTCAATTAAGGGACAATGAACAAGAATTGTTTCTATTTGTAAAACAGCCCAGCCATTTCCCGCTTCCCAATTGGTGGGACAATGTGTCTTAATTAGGCGCAAAGACTTGTCACTTCATGTACTGTCAGGATCCCCCAGAGGCCGCGACGGAGGCCGGGGAAGCCTTGGGCGGGCCGGGAGGGGGGGGCGGGCGGTGGGCAGTTCCCAGGTGGCCGGGCTGGGTCACAGCAGTTGTGGCACCGGCACGCACCTAGTTACCAGTCCCTAGGGGAGGGGGCCCCGGGGCCCCGGCCTGCGTGGCTGGGCAGGACACCCCCCCTCACTGATTGTCACCGGAGCACGGGCTGCGGAAACAGGCTGCCGGGGTTTGGTCCTGGCTCCACGCTCACTGGTCGCATATCCCCGGATGAAGGACACAACCCCCCTAAATGATGAGAATGAGTGAGGGGCGTGTGGGGGCCTCAGTCGGTTGAGTGTCCGACTTTAGCTCAGGTCACGATCTCGTGGTTTGTGGGTTCGAGCCCCACGTCGGGCTCTGTGCTGACGGCTCGGAGCCTGGAGCCTGTTTCAGATTCTGTGTCTCCCTCTCTCCCTGCCCTTCCCTGCTCATGCTCTGTCTCTCTCTCTGTCACAAATAAACACGAAAACATTTTAAAAAGATTAAAAGATGAGAACGAGTCAAATGATGGCTGCCCCTCCCGTGGAGAGCGGGCAGCCTGAATGAGCTAACACGCAGAAAGTGCCAGAACGGCACCCGGCTCAGGCTGAGTCCCAGGTAAACGTGAGCCATGACGGTTTTTTCTTTTTTTTTTTTTTTAAATGTTTTTATTTATTTCTAGGAGAGAGAGAGACAGCGTGAGCAGGGGAGGGTCAGAGAGAGAGGGAGTCACAGACTGAAACAGGCTCCAGGCTCTGAGCTGGCTGTCAGCACAGAGCCCGACGCGGGGCCCAAACCCACGAACCGCGAGATCATGACCCGAGCGAAAGTCAGACGCTTAACCGACTGAGCCACCCAGGCGCCCCATGGCGGTTTTTTCTGAACGCAGTACCCCGGTTTTCCTGTGAGACCCTCCCGGATCCCCGGATTTGGGAGACGGAGTGCTGCCCTGAGTGGCCGCCACCCCTTGTCCTCTGGAGAAGCTGGGCGCCCGGGGTGGCTGGTAGTGCGAGCAACTAGGCAGGACGATCTTGGAAGAGCACAGGTGGGAGCCTGGAACATTCTGTGGCAGTCAGCCGGCTGGAAGCACCACCAGGAACCTGCGACCGAGCAGCCGCGTGCAGGACGCAGTGACAGGCTGGCGGGAGTGCTGGCCGGTCAGAAGCCTGTTGGGGGGGGAGGGGAGCAGGTGCCTGAGGGCACCCCTGGGCGGCGGCGGGCCGGAAACACACACAAGAGCTCCAGACAGTGGCTCTTCTCCCTCGCGTCAACTTGAACAACAGACAGGGCAGTCCTGGCGCCTGCCTGGTCGTGTGTCGCGACGGAAGCCACATCCACCGTCTGTTGCTCCTGCGGCAGGGAAGTCGGTTTCGAGTCAAGCCAGAGCCTTGCTGCACTCACCCCAGCCCATCAGGGAAGTCAAGAGCCAGTGCTTTCCAGAAGCCAGGGTCCCCCGATGCCCTCTGGCCCCGGAGAGCCTAGTGTGTGTCCCCCATGGGGGCCCAGGACTTCAAAAGACCCAATCATCTGCGGAGAACACGACCTCGGTGGTCTTTTTTGCCTTGAGTAGAAATCCCCTCCACCCGGGGGGTCTCACACTGGTCTGTGTGTATTGATGTTTGGGACCGCGGCTCCAGGGTTGATATAAAACCTGTCAGTAAAAGGTGCCTACTTCCTGCCAAGCAGCGAGCTGAGCTTCCTAAGTCTGCACCAGCACCGCAGGCCGGCAGGCGGTCATTATCACGCTGGCGGTCATTATCACGCTGGCGGTCATTATCACGCTGGCGGTCATCGGACAGGACAGGCCTCGGCAGCTCAGAGGAGCCTGCCTGGGGTCACTGGGAATTTACGGAAGCCGGATCTGAACCCGGGTCTGCTCAGGGGAAAGAGGAGGTTGGCCGTGAACTCTGCGGTTCGGGCCTCAGCCACCGGAACACGGCACTGCGGTCGCTGTGACCAGAGAGACAGGCGGCGGGGAGAGCGTGTGAGCCGCGGGCCTGGAGGCGGCCTGAGCCCCGGGAGCGGCTCGGCCGGCAGCGGGCCGGGAGACGGGGTCTGACGGCGGAGGCCCAGGCTGGACCTTCTGCTGACCAGCTCGGAGCACGGCTGCAAGGGAATCCCTTTCAAAAGGCCGGAGGCCGGCCGGTCCCCAGGGAGGACAGCGGCCTGCTGAGGTCACGCAGGGGCGCAGGGGGAGGGCAGTGCAGACCCAGGCCTGACCACTGCCGCCACCTACCTAGGTCTGTGGTCTGGAAAGGACCCGGTGAAGATGGACCAGACTGGAGTGGGGGGCGCTAGACGCCCAGGAGAGGGGGGCGGGCGGACGGGGTCCCTTCCCCACCCTGCGCCTCATCGGATTAACTATCCACACACGGAGCCCCACAGGCTTCTACCACTCCTGCGACAGGACAGGCCCGGTTGCCATGGCGACAAAGACAACGCGGAGCGCGTCCTGCGGTCGCCGCACCCCTCCCCCACGGAGGGGCACAGCCAGCTAATGAGACCGGCCCTGGGGACCCCAGGACGCGGTGGCCGCCGCGGGCTTTCCGAAGGCAGTTGTGCTGGTGACTGGCCGAGGGTCTCCTTTCCAGCGGAGGGAGTGAACGGTTTGCGGAAAGTCCTCTGCCTGGGGCTTCCCCGCCCTTGTCACCGAGGGAGCCAAGGACCTATAGGAAGCTGACTCGGCCCCTCTGGGAGAAACTCACTTAGCGAGGCTGGCGCCTTGGGACGGTCACTCTGGCCCCGGTCTCTCCTACAGCCCGTCCTGAGAGCGGGGCTCCCCTCTTCCCAGCACCCAGTGCTGCCTCAGTCCTCCTCCCTCCCCTCCCCCTCCCTGCCCGCCCCCTCCCGACACCCTGTTCAGACAACCTTTCCTAGTGGCCACTGTCGCTTCACTTCCAGGGACAATGGTCTCTACAGACCCTTTCAATGCCCGTAAAAGGTGGGGCTGGAACATTCCCAGCCAAGGACTGGGAAAAAGAACGTTGACTTCGCAGAAGGGAGCAGGGCGCCCCGGAGCGTCCCTCCAGCACCCGCAGCTCATGTGTCTTGCTCTCCCCTCCCTTTGTCTCCCCTCCCCGCCTCCCCCGCCCCTGCAGCTGGCAGCCTAGGTCGGGTGGAACCCAAACGTCCCCGCTGCTCTGTCACCAATGGGAGGGGCCGCTGGCTGAAGGCAGAGAAAGGACATCTCACACGGGAACTTGTCTCAGTCAGTGTCTATAGTAATATGTCCATGAGGTTATATCATTCCCATTTAAGAGATGGAAACGACGGAGGTGACCCTGGACCACCTTTGTGACCGTCAAGGCCACACAGCTAAGGAGTGAGGGAGCCAGGTGTGTATGGAAAGGGGTGGCATCTTCGTGGACCCTTTGTGAGGTTTCTCCCTTCAACTCTTAACCCTTGCAAACACCTAAGCTTCCTCCTGTCCATCTCTGTCTACACTAACTCACAGGTTAGAGCACAAAGCTAAGAGGGTCAAGAGTGTGAGCTCCGTCAGGTGGGGAACCACTGAGCCATGAAGATGTTGGATCCCGTGTCTGAGATTTGCCTGTCGGCACTCAGGTCCCTCCCCTTCCCTGGCCCCGCTGGGCATCACAAGGCACCACATTTCCCAGGACCCCTTGCTCTCCTTTTCTCGAGGGAGGGCAGGGAACAGCGAGGGTATGTCCCCCCCCCCCCTCAGTTGGCAGCTGGCACTATCTCTGGCAAAGCCACCTTTCCTCCGTACCGCAGCTTCCACTAAACTGAACCCCCCTCCGGGGTCCCAGCTGCTGCTAGGGAACCCCCACCATGGCTCTCGCCAGGGGCCCTGGCTTCTACGCTGTGGAGACATCACCTTTAGGAGGGTAGTCATTAACCTCTGGTTATTTGATTTACCAGCCGGCGTTTGGCTCCTGAGCAATTCTATCACTTCTGTAACAAATATCCTGTATTAAATTCTCTATGTTCGTAAGACCTAGGGTGTTCTCTGTGTCGGGGAAGGGTTCTTACTGGTTCTAGACACGTCCCCACTATGGAAAAAAAATAGGGACCCGGCCTTCTCCAGAGCGGGGAGGGGCATGGACGGAAGGCATGTCTCTGACCCACGGTGTTACCATGAGGTGGCCGCTGGCCGCTCAGGATCTGACGTCTTCCTGCGTAAAGGACAACGGCAATACTCTCGGCACCTGCCCTTGTGGGCTGTTGTCCGGGGAGAGGTGAGGTAAGGAGCCAGTCGGCGTGCCGGTTAGCACGGGTACTCTCAGCCGCCCGAGCCCCATACCGCCACCTCCCTTGCCGCCAGCCCAGGCTGGCGGGCGCAGAGGTGGAAACACAAGCAGGGACCGCGTGCCCGTGGAAGACTCCTGAGCGAGTTGGGCAAGGTCCTGGCCATCCTCGGGGGGAAACGGCAACGGGCAGAGAAGCGAGTTCCAGAGGGAGCTCTGAGAGTACAGCCAAGTCGAGACGGAGCCGGGAGACCTTGCTCATTCGGCCCCTCGGGATGACAACGGCGCCTCCCAGTGGACTTTGCCGCCTGAGCAGCACAGCAGAAGGAACACTGTTAGCGACTCAGAGGATGTACGACTGCAAAGTCCCCAAAGGGTCCAGCCGGCCACCAGCCACGCAGGCCTAAGGTGACAGAGCGCCTGCAGTAACCGGTGCGACACCGAGCGGCTCTCATGTCTGAGCGTGGAATTACGTCCCTGAGGACGATGTACACGTGGGAAACAGTGGTGCATGGAACTAAAATGATATTGTTAAAACTTGGGAATTTCTGGCTAAATATGGCCCAAGGGGCATCTCTCCCTACCTGCTGCCTAGACACAAACTAGCTGGCTTCCTCAGGGGCTCCCTCCATGCCACTGCCCTTCCTCCGTCTCACATGGCCACGGTGTCTGGATCAAGGATGAGCAGAGTGCCCAAGTCAACCTCACCCCCAACCTTCCCCAGGGTACCCAAACCGGAGCCAGCCCCTTCAGAGACGAGGGATTCCAGCCTCAGTCTCTCGTGCGCCCATTTTCCCACAGGCACAGACAGTTCACAAGGCTCCCTGCCCCAGCTCCACACGCGAGAACATGTGGGACCAAGCTAGTGTCACCCAAACTGCTTCCAGGACAAAAGCAACCCTATGACTCTAGGAAGGGGGCCAGAGAGGGAAAACGAGACAGAAAATCGCTTCATGGTTTTATTTTCACCAGGAGACCGTCATTCTTTGCCTGTTATTCATAGATCACGATCCAACTGGAAAAACCCTTTCCTCATAGAAGTTACAGCTTTGAGGCCAAAGCAAGAGAAACAGAAATCGCAACCAGAGAGGAACCTAATGGAAGGATCTAGGGTCGCTGGATGGCCAGGGCTCGGGACGGCGTGGACTCTAAGGCTGTAAGAACTGGCAAGCATCTTGTCACCACTTTCCACGTTCCCAGGGAGGCATCCACTCCCAACGGCTTTCACGTAGAGCAGTCTGGAAAACGGGAACCGCTCTAGGCCTTTCTAAAAAAGGCGTTTAATACAGGGGATTGGTTATGGCGCTGATGGAGCACTGACAAGTCAAACAGCCCAGAGGTGACCCCAGGGGACGCGGTGACCACTCCTAAGAGTAGAGAGGTGATGAGAGGAGCGGCTGGGGCTGGCCTGGGGTCTGGGGCTGCCCAGGGAGCTCAAACCCCAGCAACAGCGGTAGGCAGGATGCTCCACGAGAAGGCTGGGACCACCATGGTAGACACTGCAGTGAGAGGGAGAGTCTGCCTTTCCTCCTCTGCCCAAATCTACTTGTTCCTCCTCCTGGTAGAAGCCAGGGAGCAAGAAAGCCTGGGAGGGCCTCCCTCTGGTGCGGAGCGGAGGGGCTAATGCCAACCCAGCATGTGATGCTCCCACATCCTGGGGGTGGGGAGGCACGACCGGCCTGGCTTGAATCTTGTGTCCACCTTGTGGAGAGAGGAGCACGATGCTGGTGGAGAGACTCACCATGGCTGACTTCATGGGGAGAGGGTGCCCCCCAAAGGGAAATCAAGAACTTTTACCAAAACAGGAAAGCAATGCAAAGGAGGTAAAGAGCACAGGCATCCCCTAAATTCATGAGGATGTGGACGGCGAAGGACCTTGTCTCATAGGTAAAAGCTTTGCCTGGGTGCCTTCCTTTCTCAAAGAAGCAAGGGGCTTCCAAGGCCCCTTCTCCCTTAGCACCCACCCCTGCCTATTTAACGCTCTTTGGTGCCTTCTCAAGGTTATATTGTGTGGCAGCTTTCAGACAGACTCCAGAGAACTCTCTGGTTTGAATGCCAGCTTGGCCACAAATTCACGCCCCTGTGTGCCATTCCCCCCCCTCACCTGTAAAAGGGGCTTAAAAATATGTTTTCCCTTCCTTCCAAAGAGTTCAGTGTGGAAAAGAGGAGAAAGTAACTTCACCGTGGAAACACCTGACAAGTGTGACTCAGCCAGACACTCAAGGTCAACGGTAATGGTGATATATCATGTTGACGGCACACCCCTGTCATATGATGCAATGAGAATGACCCTTCATGTCTGGGGTCTTCCTCCCCGAACCTATAACCCCAGTGTAATCGTGAGGAAAAAAATATCAGGCAAATCTCGGCTGAGGGGCATTCTACGATGTATCTGACCAGCGTGTCCCAAAACTGTCAAGGTCATCGAAAAGAGGGGAAGTGAGAGACCAGCAGAGCCAAGAGGAGCCTCAGGAGACATGATGGCCGCTTGTGCTGTGGTGTCCTGAATGGAGTCCTGGGGCAAAAAAAAAAGGACATCCAGAGGACCCCACGGCGTCTTTAATCTGGGCCACGGGGCTGCGTGCGCCCCCGCCCACGTGCCGGGACGGCCACGGACCTGTGAGTTCTGGCTTTCGTACTCCAGCTCCACCCTCACCCCATTCGAAGACTCACCCTCTACAGATCCCTGACCTGTGCCCCACGGCCCCCCCCGAGGCCACACCCCACATCCGACATCGAGCTCGGGCCCGCAACCCGTGGTCCGCCCGACCCACTTTATAAGCTTCAGATGCCTTAACTTTGTACATCTCCCTGGTGCCGTGTCACCTTGGAGCACGGAGCTTACCTGCTCCCGCCTGGGGTCACCTCATCACCTTGCGATTCGCACCCTGATGCCCACATGTGACCAATGGTCTGGGACACCCTCCACCCCCCCATCCCACATTTGTTTGAATGCCCATCAGTTCTTGAGTGTCACCAAGGGGGCGTCCTCCCTGGCTCTTGGGCCGAGATGCTGGGGCCGCTGTGAGATTCTGGCCCCTCCGTGGGACTCACTCTCGGTCACCATCTGCAGTCACTGCCCTTCTCTTCCCCCGCACACTTCCCTTCAGCCAGTCACCCCCCAGCAGCTAATGGAAACCTACTGACGGTTAATCTGTCCCGGGTCCTGTGCATGTGGATTAATGGCCACACAGGCATCTGGGGTAGGTACAGATAGCAGAGGCGCGGAGGGCCTAGTATGCGGCGGAAACAGGATGTGAACGCTAACGCCCTGCCTTGAGCTTCCGACTTTAACCCGTACACCGTATGACCGAAAGCATAAATCCAAGGGGCCGGGAGCATCCCCAGGCAGCATGAGTCAGCTGCTGTCACGTGAGGTGGAGGGCAGAGGCTGGTGACAGGGAAGGGACAGTCCACGCCCCAGCCCGGCACACACAGTAGGCTTCCGCCAGCAGGCACGGCAAGCCAGTGTGGGACGCGTTCCGACCCCGTCTATTCTCTCCCCGGGGCCAGGACGGATGGGCCGATGGGAGGTGACAGCCAGTCACAATGCCATTACCTCATCCGAGGTTCATCTGACTGAAACATGAAACTGCAAGCGAGCATGAATTCTAGGCAGAGAGCAGCCCCGCACGGGGATTTTGCAAGCGTTACATGTTCTCTTTCCCTGTTGCGATCCGTCTACTTATCTTCTGAATAACAGAGCTCATGACTGAAGAACAAGTCTCATGAGTTGCCGCTCCGTACATGGCAGACATACACTGGGCTCCAGACTTGTATAAGGAGTCTGAGCAGAGCGCCCCCGAGCCGTCTCTGTCTTCCCCCGGGTCAGTGGCTTCTTTCTCCTCCTCTTCCCCTTTCACACGTCATCACCAAGACCTGGTTTTAACGCCAGTCCATTCTTACATGGGTTTATATTCTTTTGATTATTTCAAATCATTTTTATTTTATTTCTCATCACAAGTGCACCCCTTGGTCCCCATCCTTCATCCCTTCCCCCCACCTCCTGTCTGGTAACCCTCAGTTTGTTCTCTGTAGTTAAGAGTCTGTTTCTTGGTTTGCCTCTCTCTTTTTTCCCCTTCGCTCATTTTTTTTTTTTATTTCTTAAATTCCACATATGAGTGAAGTCATTGGGTATTTGTCTTTTTTTCACTGATTCAAAGGCTTAAGCAACAAGGATACTTAATTTCCTATGTTTTCCTCCATCACAAGAATTCTAGTGGTAGGGTCTGGTGAATTTAATGGACCAGTGATGGAGAGGACCCGGGTTATTTCCATGTCTCCAGTCTTCCATCATCAGTGGGCTGGCTTTGCTCCCCAAACTAGCTCTCCTCATGGCCACAAAAGGGCTGCCAGAGTTCCAGGCATCAAAACTGACACAAAACTGTTCAGAAGAAAAGGGGGTTTCTTTTTTGTGCCTCCTTTTAAGGACAGTAAAATATCCATGCATGATTAGAAACTTCCTCAGCCTGATGAAGGGCATCTATGAAAAATCTCCAGCTAGAATCATACAAATGGTGAAGACTGAATGCCTTACCCTAAGGTCAAGAAAAATAAGCGATGGCCACCCTCAGTACTTCTTTTCAACATTGTCTTGGAGGTCTCAGCCAATGCAATAAAGCAAGAAACAGACATAAAAGACAAACAGATTGAAAAAATGCAGGGGGATATAATTATTGATGTAGAACCTCCTAAGGAATCTAAAAGGGAGTTGATAGAACTCACAAGTGAGCTTAACGGCCATACAGGACACAAGACCAACACACAAGTACCAAGTATATTTTTATACACTAGAAATGAGCAATTTGAAACTGATATTACGAAGGACCATTTACAACAGCATCAAAGATTATGAAATACTTAGGTCTAAATCTTAGAAAATAAGTTCAAAACCTTCCTGTTTAAAACTAAAAACACGGAGGGGCGCCTGGGTGGCTTAGTCGGTTAAGCGTCCGACTTTCGCTTGGGTCATGATCTCGTGGTTCGTGGGTTCGAGCCCCGCATCGGGCTCTGTGCTGCCAGCTCAGAGCCTGGAGCTTGTTTCAGTCTGTGACTCCCTCTCTCTCTGACCCTCCCCTGCTCACGCTCTCTCTCTCTCTCTCTCTCCTAGAAATAAATAAAACATTAAAAAAAATTTTTTTTAAAGTCTAAAAAAAACCCAACTAAAAACACGGATGAAAGAAATCAAAGACTGAAAAGAAATGGAGAGGTATACCATATTCCTGGATTGGAAAATTCCGTATTGTTCAAACGTCAATTCTCTCTCGACGGATCTATACATACGGTGCAGTTCCAGTCAAAATCCCAGTGGGATTTTTGTAGAAAGTGGCAATCTAATTCTACACTCGATATGAGAAGGCAAAGAAATGTGTTCACGCTTTATTTCAAGAACTATTATAAAGTTACCATCACCGAGAAGTGAGGTATTAGAGAAAGGAGAGTTGTATATAGATCAATGGATCAGAACGGAGTCTAGAAATAGACCCACACGTTCCTGGTCAATTGGTTTTGGACAAAGTTTCCAAGTCCACCCAATAGAAGGGTAGTGTCTTCAGCAGCTAAGGCTGAAACTATTATATATCACATGCAAAATACGAAGGAGGAGGAGGAAGGGGAGGAGGGAGAAGAAAAAGAATGACAACTTCAATCTGTATCTTGAACTATATGGAAAAAAAAAGTAATAACTTAAAATGGAACAGAGACCTAAACGCAAAGCAAAAGCAATAAAACTTCTAAAAGAAAACAGAGAAGCATCTTGGTGACCTCAGTTGGTCAAGAGTCCGTGGATTCAAAACCCAAATCCCAATTCCTTTCATAACGGATAAAACTGATGGCTTGGATTTGATCAAAATAAGAACTTCTACTCTCTGAAAGACGCCGTGAAGAGAAAGCAAAGACTTAAAGAATATATGTGCAAATCATGCGTCTATGCCCAGAATCTACAAAGAACTCTCAAAAGCCAACAAAAAGAAAATAATAATCTAATTTTATTTTATTTTTTTTTAATATTTTTATTTATTTCTAGGAGAGAGAGACACAGCATGAGCAGGGGAGGGTCAGAGAGAGAGGGAGAGACAGACTCAGAAACAGGCTCCAGGCTCTGAGCTGGCTGTCAGCACAGAGCCCGACGCGGGGCTCGAACCCACGAACCGCGAGATCATGACCTAAGCGAAAGTCGGACGCTTAACCGACTAAGCCACCCAGGCGCCCCAATAATAATCTAATTTTAAAATGCACGCAAGATTTGAGCGGACGCTTCGGCCAAAGAGATACACAGGTGGCATATAACGCCTGAAAAGATGCTCAGGAACATTTGTCATTAAGGAGATAGAAGTTAAAACTGCGACACGTTTATGTCTAATAGGCTAACAAAAGACAAAAAACAAAAACAAAAACAAAAAACCTCACAATATCGAGTGCCCGTGAGGATGTGGAGGAGCTGAACTCCCATGTACCCCTGGAGGCGTGCAAAATAGGAAAGCCGCTTGAGAAAAGGGTTTGCCAGCTTCTTGAACATACGTCTCCCACGGGCCCCAGCCGTCCCGCGCCTCAGCATTGACCTAAGCGGACGGAAGCGTGTCAGCACAAACCCCACGGGAATGGGTAGGGTGCTGTGTTTCTCTCTCTTTTTTTTTAATGTTTTTTATTTATTTCTAGGAGAGAGATAGAGAGAGAGCGTGAGCAGGGGAGGGTCAGAGAGAGAGGGAGTCACAGACTGAAACAGGCTCCAGGCTCCGAGCTGGCAGTCAGCACAGAGCCCGACGCGGGGCTCGAACCCACGAACCGCGAGATCACGACCTAAGCGAAAGTCGGACGCTTAACCGACTAAGCCACCCAGGCGCCCCAGGGTGCAGTGTTTCTAATGGCCTGGAGACAACCCAAACATCCGTCGCCTGGGAAATGGATGAACTAAGTGGCGTGCTGTTGCGCCTTGAAAAGGAAGGTGCGGATAAGGACACAATGGGTCCAGAGTCCCAGCAGAAGAAACGCGACTCACACGCTGTGTCCTGTGCGATTCCCTCTCTGTGGCGTTCAGAGAAGGCGGGAAGCTGTAGGGACAGAAATCATCGGCTCAGAGGTCGCCCAGGAGGAGGGCGCAGTGGAGTCTGGGGGCGACCCTCCGTTTCACAGCTCGACTGTAGCGGCCATCCCGTGGCCACGTGTTTGTCAACCCTCACCCAACCGTCGCTAAAAAGGGTGAGCTTTGCCTTGCGTCCGTTCGGTTATCCCTTCGTGAAAAACAGAGGAAAAATAAGAGCAATGCAACCTTTTCCAGAAACAGCCGGAGGGCTGGACCTGGGTCTCCTGCGGTTTCGAAGGCAGACAGTGGCGAGAGGAACGGAGTCGTGGTGCTTGGTTTAGACCCGTCGGCAGCGGCGGGCGGGTGGGCAGTGGAACCAAACCCGGGTCTGGTTGGGAAGAAGGGAGGCGAGAGACGCTGATATTGGTGGGGGGGGGGGGGGGCGGCTACGCGGCAGACAGACCCAAGCAGATACACGGACATGTTCACGCTGTCTCTCTCTCTCTCTCTCTCCTAGAAATAAATAAAACATAAAAAAAAAAAAAAAGAGAGAGAGAGGGAGATAAGTGCCCAGGCCGAGGGAAGAGCGTGGCAAAGACTGGGGTCAAGGGCAAGGCTGCTGTCCCGCGGAGGAAGCGCAGGTCTGCTCAGGGGTCCCTGAGTCGTTCACCTGGGGGTCGCAGCCAGGCAGTCTGCTCGTCGGTGAGACAGGAAACGTAACTCCGAACTCCCGGGCAGATGGCGAGAACAGTCTCCAGACAGTCTGTGGGCGCAGAGTAGCAGCAGTAACACCTTTACAATCACCTGCTCTGTGCCCGCAGCTCGGAGCGCGTCACGTGGTGTCCCGGCAAGGTCATCGTTGTGTTGTATAGAGGCTGAGACGGAGGCGGCTCCGAGGTCCAAGGTCAGGGACCAGAATGGGCCCTTCCCTCCTTGCCTCCCAAAGGCAAAAGGTCATATTTTTCAGCCTGCAAGTTACGTGGGAGACAGAGGCTCCCCAGGGCCTCTCCAAGCGGTCAGCCAGGCAGCTGCTCCCATTCCGGCCTCAGGGTCCAATCTGCGGGAGGAGGCTGCCCTGGGGAGTCCAATCTGAGGGAGGAGGCTGCCCTGGGGAGTCCAATCTGAGGGAGGAGGCTGCCCGGCTTCACCCTCCGGCCAGAGACAGCAGGGACCAGGCAGCAGAATTCATAGGGCAATTCCCCATGCAGAACTTAGCTGGCTCCCGTGCTAAATTAGCATAGATAAATATTTTTGAGAGAGGAGGGAAAATAATGCATTTCACAATAAAGCCGGAGCACAGCCCTCCGCAGCCGTTCTGTGAATCTGGATGAAATGAATTGGCACCTGGAGTAATTGAAGGCGCCATGGTCCTCGGGGGCTCCGAGCAGGCCCAGCCAAGCGGATCAACTCCCTCCACTCGCGGAGCTCAAGGTTGTCAAGAGGCTGATCCCTGCGGTGGGCTGGGGGTGGGGGTGGTGGTGCGCCAGGGATCAGGGTCTGGAGGAGGGATAAAGAATAAAGAGGAAGATCTCTCCGGGGCCTAAGAGGGGCCCTCTCCTCAATCACGCCTGCCCCGCCCTGGGGGCCCGCACCTCCCCTCCCTCTGTTCCTGGGAAGTACAGAGGGAGGGGAGGTGCGGAGGAAGGTACACCTACCCTAACCTGGTGCACGGGGCGGGCACGGGGTCTGGCACCCTAAACCTTGCCACACCGTGCCCACCTCACTCTGCTGCCCGGCGTTCAAGGCCCTCCTCATCTGGCCCCACTGACCTCTCCTGATACGCCCCTAAGACCAGCCAGAGCACAGCAGAACGGCCAGGACCCAGGTCCAGCCTGGGAGCGGGGTAAAGGGAGCCGGCCAAAAACCGAAAGGGGAAGAGCCGGACCGAGAGGGAGGGCAGCGGAGAGCCCGTAGGCGAGCCGTGCTTCCGCTCAGAGCCGCGGCTCGGGTCTGATGCTCCGCCCAGGACCCCGCTGGAGCCTTGCTGTGGACCCGCCGTCGGATCGGGAGCCCAGGGGATGGGTGGGGGGCCAGCCACGCGCCCACAGCCTTTGTCTGAGCAGGTGGGGCCAGCCGTGCCCAGCCGCGCCTGGGAAGTGGGTGCCCTCCCCAGGCTGCCCCACCCCACCCCCACCCATCCCTTCCCCGGAGCTTGAGGCCCTTTGCTCGTTGTCTAGGACCCCACGCCATGTTTGCATCAAAATCCTGTGCAAATGCTTTTTCTCTAGCATCATTTTTTTTTCCATGTCAGCAGCTCTCAATAGGAGAAGAAATGTATCCAAATTCGTTGAGGTGCTTTTTTCTCAACTACACTCGCCAGGCCACTTCCGTGAGATCCTGCGAAGTGCTCCCGGGGGGAAATGCCCGAATCCCCTGCATGGAGAACCAGGAGACGATGGTCGCCAGTGTCAAAGCGCTAAGCAGCCTGAGGTTCTGATGGCGCCCCCTGCCCCCCACCCTCAGACTAGGCAGCGGCGGGGGAGTGGGGCTCCCTTTCCCTCTGCCGCTGGGGCTCCCTTTCCATCCAACAGGGCACCCGCTCGGATGGCCGCCTCGCGTCGGGGACCCGAGGCTCACACACGGCCCCGGAGGTGTGTGCCAGGCCAGCGGGCTGGCACAGAGCCACCTGGTGCAGAGCGTTCTGCGTGGATGTGGTCCACACTGGGGCACCCTCCCTGCCGGGCACACCTCACCTGCTTACTGACTTCGCTGTCTAAACACCTCCGTAGCAGCGGGCATGTTTCTAAACACTTCACGTACCTTACCTCGTTTAATCTTCCTAACAACACCGTTTCTAAAGCAGGTGCTGTTCCCCCCCCCGCCCCCATTTAACAGATAGGGAGGCTGAGGCACCGTGGCAAGTTTAAGCGGCTTGGCACAGCCACACAGCTCCTAAGCGGCAGTGCCAGCACGTCCACCCGGGGAAGTGTGGCTCTGGCTCCGCCCCCCCGTGTGACCGGGACCCGGCTCCCAGTGTATAGGTGCTTCCTGCAAATTAGCTCAACGTTAAGGAAAAGCCCGTGTCTCAGCCAGGACAGCGCTCATTAACGCACATTTCTACAAGTCATGACAATTTCTTCGAACGCAGACTTCAAACGCCTTCTCGGCAGAAGCTGGTGGCAAAGACCGCCGAAAATAGCAGCCAGCACAAGGCAGTGGCTTTCGGTCATTGCAGCTGACACCCTGGGGTTTGTTTCTCTCCCTGAGCCGACCCGGGCGCTCACAGTGGTCTCTCGGGGGACCGGAGCCTTGAGTTGAAGTTCAGGATGTGGAGAGGCAGGGCTACCTGACGCTGTGCCCCTCCCAGTCCCAGTGCACCTGTTCCTTGGAGCCTGGCCTGGGTATCGGGGCGGTCCTGCCCCAAAATTCTATGTGCACCACGGCTCTGCCACGTGTGAAGCCTCTCTGAGCCTCAGTTTCACCATCTGCATGATGGGCATCATACCATCCTTTCCTGTCGCTGTGAAGCCGGGGGCGACGTATGAAATGCACTAGGCACAGAGCAGAGGCATGAAAGTGGTACCTATTGTTATTATTCTAAATTGTGCAGGAAAGGGCGCTGGGTGCCAGGGGCCCCTGGAGCAGGAGATTATGAAATTGTGAGCCTGATGGACGGTGGCGGCCGGCAGTGACCCCACTGCTGGCCACGCACGGCACAAGGTCTCCCTTGACCTCGCAGGGGGTGTCCCAGAGTGGTAAGGAAGGCGCCCGGAGCCGAGAAAGGCCAGCCTCCTTTCCGCAGGGGCAGGCCTGGGGCCGGAGGGGACGCCGCCTGGGAGGGAGTCACTGGGGACAGGACCCAGCCAGTCCACCGAGCGAGGGGCTGGCCTGCCCGGAAGAGGCTAGCGGGGCCGGTGCCCGGGGAGGCTGGAGGCTGCGTGTGAAGCACGGGCAGTGTGAACCCACACCGCATTCAGAAATCACAGACACCCCCCCAACCAGTTCCTCTACCTTCCACCCACACACTCGGGGCAGAATTGAGACCCAGAGGAGCCCTGGGGGCTGGAAGCCCGGCGAGCTGGCAGCACTCTGGGCCCACTACGGGCTTCCTCGGGTGCCACCTGAGCGTCCCAGGCGCGGCCAGCAGTCCCTCCTCGCTCGCTGGCTGGGTTTCCTAGGAAACGGGCCAAGTGCATCCCGCCACGGGCAGCCCCTCCCCCACACAGCTCCTTCCGCGGTGATGAGCTTGCCTGCTTCTCCAGAGTGGGGGCGGGGGGCCAGGTGAGCTCAGCCCTGACCCCCTGGGCTGCCTCCCGTCACCGCTGGCCAAGCACCCCCAAGGCGTGAGGGTCCCTGCAGCCTAAAGGCACCCACTGACTCGAAGGCGCAGCCGCTCAGCCAGCCTCGCCGAGGCAGTAGAATGCAGTTAATCTGAGGTCTCAGGTTCTCCACCATAGAGAGACTTTTCAAAAATGGGGTTAAAAATGTTTTCTAGCAACGTCGAGCGGACTGAATACCAGCAGCGGGGCCCCTGGGCCAGGCTCCGGGCTGCGTCATTCGGTGCCACCGCCCCACAGACAAGCACTGTGCTCAGAGAGGGGCAGGAGCTTCCCAAGCCCCAGGCTGGCAGGTGACAAGGCAGAATTTCAAGTCTTTCTGGAAGACACGAAATCGTGGGAGCAGTAGCAACAGGGACCGATCGTTATCTGTCTTTGTCCCTTCCTTCCGTTCCGGCTTCCCTCTCTGTCCCTTTCTCTCTCCCTCCCCTCCCCCTCCTTCCTATTTTTGAGTATTTTTCCAATGTTCTTGGTTAAATAGAACCAAGAAGGAATATACCTGTTTTCCTGAGAGGACCCTCCCCCAGCGCTGCTTCCCCCCCCCCCACCACCACCCGCCCTTCAGCATCTGGAAACAAAAACTGCACAAGTCCACGCTGGGCAGACGCAGAAGTCACGGCTCCCTAGCCGTTCATCAGCTCTTGGTGGAAGCGACACACGGTATTTTTGAGCTGCATTGTCCTATTTCGATGAAACTGTGGCTCTGAGTTCCGCAGCCTGGACATAAAACTGGGCCCCGCCCCCCGCATTGACCTGACCCCCTAGAGTGTGGAGGAAGTAAATGTCCTTCGACCAGCAAGGTCACTGCCAGCAGTCCTGTCTGCTTAGCTTGTGCTGTAGGACTCGCTGCCATTTGAAAGAAACCTTTCCAGATCTGCCCCCCAAAACATTTCCTGAGCCCCTCCTGTGTGACAAGACTCCCCCCAGGTGCGAGGGACTCTGGGCTAATAACAGACCAGAGCTCAAAGCCAAGAGAAGGAAATGGACAGGTGCACAACTAAACACCATTCAGCACGTAAATGCGCAGTCACCGAGGGCTTCCTGGAGGAGGAAGGAGCGGTAGCTGGCCAGATGCCTGTCCCAGCCTCACCACACTCCACCTCACCTCCTGCTTCCCCTTCCCCCTCCCCACACTCACTCAGGCTGTGCGTTCCCATGCCCTCCCTTCTGCCTGGAGGGGTCCCGTGTCCCCACTGTCCCTACAGAGCCAGCTCTTACTCACGCTTGAGTTCTCAGGCACAGTGTTACTTCCTGGGGACACCTTCCCTCACCGCAGGCCGTGCCAGGGGCCCTGATGGGCGCGCTCTCGACACAACTCTTCCTTCCTAGAACTTTCCAGGGCTTGTAATCCTGTAATTGTGTGCCCCCCCAATTCACGTCTCTCTACTCCACCCCAGACTCTAAGTGCAGGGGTGCAGAGGCGGGCCTCTGGGGCTCCTGGAGGGGCCCCCAGGGCCTACTGCAGAGCGCTGGCGCACAGTAGGTGCTCAGCAAACACTGGCTGAAGGTGGAAGAAGGGAGGCAGGCTGGGCCAAGAGGAGGGGAGGGGGCAGCCCCGAGGAAAGCCTAGGGGCGAGAGGGCCCGCGTGCTTGGGGAACACGGGCCAGGCCGGGGCACGGGGGGGG